>NC_081806.1:16208750-16555625 GCF_030704535.1 Vitis vinifera
CCCTCACTCCATGTTATTTACCAGCATAGTTTTTAAGTAGAAATAGGTATAGTTGCTATGCTACTAAATTTTATATTTCGAAATTGGACATATTAAAAATGTTTTGATTAAAAATAAAGATAATTTTAATGTTTTCATATATTTTAAGGAAATAAAATTAATTTGGTGTCCCATTTTTTTTTTTTTTCAGGATCAATAAAGTGTGAACCCCATATTTAAGAATCCTACGTAACTATGTTTAGAATTTGAAAATGACATATAAACATTCATTGAACCTAAAAACTCTCCTTGAGAGGTTTAATTAATATATACTTGAAATTTCCACCCAAAAAACTTAGCACTGACCTTGTTTGAGGTAAATTTAGTGGAATGCATTATGGGAATTGCTCAATAGTTAAAAATGAGGGTGTGCTTGTTAAACCCAAAAGATTAAATACATGGTCAACCTGATACCAATTTTTTAGATGATGATACAATAACCCAATTATCAATTCATAAATTTTATATAAATGAGGAGACATATATTTTCAGAGAACATCTTTTAATAATTTTTCATTGTTTTTGCATTTTTTTTAGTGTAATTTTAAAAAATAATTATATAAATATGAAAAATGATTAAAAATAAGGTACTAGATATACAAATTATTTTAAAAATAGGTTAAATACAATTCAGGTCCTAAATAAAATTTTATTTTATAAAACATTATAAAATTATTTTTTTAAACTGTTTTTTCACAACTGTTATTTTAAGAATATTTTAAAATGTCTTCTTTTGTCACTTCAAATGATTGGGTTCATTAATCTTAACTATTCATTCAATGCTTGTGTTTGCATCCACTGCTCACATCCATATCCACCATTGTACATATTGATATATTTATTTATTTTTGTTTTTATTTCTAAGATTAACAACTTTGGAACATAAAATGATTAGGGAGTAGAGTATGAATGCAAGAACAACTTTTGAACTTAAACATTAAGATAACAATGGTCTAAATCAGATCAAATGATTTACTTGTGTGTTGGGTGTATCCCAGAAGCCCACATCAAATGGAAAATCACCCTCACCTCCCTGGATTTGTTCAATCATACCATCCATGGGTCCCTTTTTCTGTGCTGCAGTTTCTTCTGTCCTGAGGCTTGCGATAAGCATCTCTCCAGAAGCCGAAAAGTCAGTTTCTTGATCCATTTGAGCATGCTCAGCTAACAGGCTTTCCCACCATATGATGTCATCATTCGGTTGTGGTGACGTGGATCAGCTTACTGGAAGTACTTACTTGTGTGTCAAAAGTATCCACAGCTGTAGTTTTTAGTTCAAACCTTGGCAAGGCTTTGGAGAACTTGTGAGGGTGAGGTTTTATAGCTTTGGTTTTAGAATGTGTTCCCTTTTTCTGTGTTGCAGTTTCTTCTGTCCAGAGGCTTGCGATAAGCATCTCTCCAGAAGCCGAAAAGTCAGTTTCTTGATCCATTTGAGCATGCTCAGCTAACAGGCTTTCCCACCATATGATGTCATCATTCGGTTGTGGTGACGTGGATGATGGCTTACTGGAAGTACTTACTTGTGTGTCAAAAGTATCCACAGCTGTAGTTTTTAGTTCAAACCTTGGCAAGGCTTTGGAGAACTTGTGAGGGTGAGGCTTTATAGCTTTGGTTTTAGAATGTGTTTGGGGTTTTTTTCTCCCTTCTTCCTGGAACTGAACCTTCTTTTTCAGGTGGTGACCATGCCAATAGTTCTTGACATCATTAGCAGTCCTCCCTGGAAGCCTACCCGCAATCAAGGACCATCTATACACGCACAACATCAGACAAAGTATCAACTGAACAGCTCTTTTGTAAGTTCTGAACAGCTTCAGAACTAATATAATATCATTATCAAGCTAGTACTTGAGTTATTATAGACTTGCCTGTTCCCCAACAAATTGTGAAGCCTAATCATGAGATCAACCTCGTCTAATGCAAACTCTCCTCTCTTGATATCTGGCTTCAAATAATTGAGCCATCTCAATCTGCAGCTCTTTAGGCATCTATTCAACCCTGCAAACTCAAGAAAACGAAACTCTTTAAGCAAAACAGAAGTAAAAAAAACACAAATTAATACTGATCCCTTTCTCTTTCATGTCACCTGCTCGGAGGGGAACCAGATGCCACTTTCCTTCTCCATATTTCTCAATGCATTTCCTCAGGAGAACATCCTCTTCTTGGGTCCATGCACCCTTTCTAACTCCTAAGCTCTTCATCGAGTCAACTCAACACAAGAGACCGGCTCCTTCTCTAATTATTGATTGATATATAACAACCTCGAACCTGTTCTATCTCATGACTCGGACACCAGACCCCTAATTGGTTGATTCGACACGTTTCTTATGGTGCATTACCTGGCTTCCGAATGCGATGGACATCATGGACAAAGGGTGTGTGTCATAAGAGATATTTACCCATTATGTATCAACTTACTATAAATGTACAGCGAAATTTAGGAATTAATTGCTGACTAGTATCCTTTATGAACAATCTCTATTTTGTGGTGCAAATGTATAAACTGGTGTGATCCCGAAGACAACCACGTGCTACCATATTTTAATGTCCAGAGGAATTCATTTGGACATTGGTAGGATGAATGGGACATTACGTAGAAGATTTGGATTCTGATACCACTGTTTCCTTGACAAAAAGCAACCAAGTGATGGGAACCTTTGAGGGCCACCGCTCCTCTTTCAACTTTAACATTTTCTTTTGTCGACTAACCCATGTTCACTGAAAAGGGAAGCTCCATGGGTCCTCTACCATTATATTATGGCCGCTATGCAGTGGCAGCAGCTAATTCATGGGAATTGTCAGCGAAGAAAGGTACAATCATTAGGATATGCCTCTGGCTCGCGGAGGACTTTGTTTCTGACCAGTAACGTCGATAAAAATACATTTTAGAACTTTTTCTATTGTCAATTCAATGACCGGGTTCATTCTCAACCATCCATCTGTTGCTTGGGACGTGTGTCATTTCCTACAATGTACTCTCCTCACTGACAATTATTTTCCCTCAAATATATACAAGTATAAAAATTTGCATATAAATTAAAATTGTTTTAAAATTTGAAAAATGATGGAAATTGATAAAAGTATAAAAATTTCACCTGAACCTTTGAAATTTTTTGATAAAATAAGTAATGTGTAGATATTAAATTATTATATTTTAAAAAAATTAATAAAATAACAAATATGAGTTTTCAAGTGAATATTTTGATTAGTAGTGTTAAGAAAAAAAATTTGTTATTGTTAATAAAAATAGAAGAAAGTTATGATTTTGCACACCAGTAATTCCTTAATTCTGCATGCATCATTTTCTCCAAAGACCTTTTGACATTAAAGAAGGAAAAAAGAAAAAGAAAAAAAAAGAGCTTAATATAGAGGCAGCAATAAGATATCTTATTGAAGAAGACGTTTTTAGACTTATGTGGGAACATTATAGGCTTTAATGAAATTTTTATAATATCATTTTTATCTTCTTTTTTTCTTAATTAAAAAAAGTTGTTATTCCAAATATATCATTTTCTAAACCTAAACTATTTAATCGGCGTGTATTATTGGTTTAATGCGAATTAAAAACCAAAGTTCCTTCATTTTTTATTGCTTTAATGTGGAATGTAAAAAAATTAATTGGTTAAAAGAGATTCAATACTCCTCGTATTTGTGAATTTATCGCTTCCTTCTTTTTACTTGAAAAATAACATATTTTTTATTATATAAATGTCACTTATCATCTCAAGTATTTATACATAATTTTAAGAGAAATGATTATTTTTATAAGAAAAAAGTGAGGATATTTATACCAAAACGAAGCCAAAAAAGAATGGAGGGTTAAACCCTATTTGGTAACTATTTTTTAAAACCGTTCTAAAAAATAGTTTTTGAAAATTATTTTATAATTTTTTATAAAATAAAAGTCGGTTTGAAAACCTAAAATATTTTTAACATATTTTAATATTTTTAAAAATAACATTTTATATCCAATGTTTTATTTTTAAATTATATTATATGTTTGTATAATTATTTTTTAAAATAATTTTTTAAAAATAAATAAAAATAATATAAAACAATTAAAATATGTTATATAAAAAGACTTTATTATATATTCTTAGAAACATAAAACAAAAAAAAAAAATTCTAGTTGTAAGACTGTAGACCCCTTTTGTGGTGAGGGCCCGGAGAGTTGTTATTTCTTTCCTTTTCATTATATCCTTGGAAGGGGGGACCTCCCTGAAAGCAGCTGCATGGTTTGTGGTGAGGCCCCGTGAGAGTTGTTATTTCTTTCCTTTTCATTATATCCTTGGAAGGGGGGACCTCCCTGAAAGCAGCTGCATGGACGTGTAGCAAGAGAGGATGGTTGGCCATGGTGGTGGGTGAATATGACGGATTGGCGGAATGGTGCACAGTGGAGCGGGTGATGGCTTGCTGCAGAAGACAGGAACAGGGGGGAGGAGATATTTAGCTGAAATTTTCCTTTGGCTTGACGGGGGGGAAGACCTTTTTTTCGTGAGGCTTTTGAGAAGAAAACCAGAGGTGTGCTGAGAAGGAGGGGCCTCAACAAGGAGAAACCGGAGGAAGGGGAGAGCTTTCCAGGGACCGTGAGAAAGAAGCAGGGGAGGAATCGCTCAGGTTTGATCATACCTTACCTTGTGTTCTTCACCTTTCTTTTATCTCATTTTATTTTGATGGTCACACTAATGCTTCTAGTTGATGTTTGGATGCTTGCTCTGATCATTTAATGTGTTAAATCTGCTTCTTGTTTTCGTTTGCTGGGTCTCTGTCTTCCCTTGTATGAGCTGTGTGATTATTATGCTGTTTGTCTATGTGATAAGACCATTCGGACCCTCTCACCAGCTTCTTTTGAAAGCTCCTTAATTTTCATCAAAATGGGGCTTGGATTTAACGGCATCATCTTCTCTTCTATATACTCTGTTTTTTTTTTTTTATCACTATCATCCCTGTTTCTGGCATTTTGGAGTGTTGAACATCATGTCGAATCTGGCGAAATCAGACCGTCTTCGCTTCACACCGTTTATGATCTCAGCCATGAGGAGTGTTGCTAACATTCAGGTATGAAAGAGAGTGATGTAAGGAGTGGCCATGGGCGACGTTATGAAGCCAAGAAATAATCCTGAGCTAGCCAATTTTAAAACAGTCCTAACTCTGGGACGGTTGGGTATGTATATGGTATGGCGTTCTTCATTATTGATCTACTAGCCTAGGCAATTTAGATTATGGCCAAGTGTTCTGATAGAGATGGAGAAGCTATAAGGCTGCCAGAGGACCAATTCCAAAAGATGGAAAATCATGCTCTGAACGAAGAGCCGCTGTATGCTTTTAGATTGAGTTGTGGAGCTGCAGATACATAAACAGAGGGCTGCGGAGGAATTATCATCATGTAAGAAGCTTCCCGACTTGCCTCAGAATCAATCATCAAGCAAAGCCCTGCCAAATTTAGAGAGAGTGGAATCACTTGTACAGGTGAACCTTTCCAACAATCATTTGCATGGCAGTTTACCTTCCACCAGAGCATTCTTCGCCATCAATTCGAGCTTAGTCTCAGGAAACAATCCTTGTGGTGGGGACACTGCAAGTGAGCCACCACCATGCAAGAGGTTAAAAATCCCAGTTGGAGGGTTCTTCGTCACTTGTCTCCTAGTTGTTTCGGTGGTGCTCACTCTTGCTGTTTTTGCCGCTGTGTTCATCCTACACCGAGATGGGTCAGAGCTCAAGAGGGTAGAACATGAAGATGGGATGTGGGAAATGCAGTCCTTTGATTCCAAAGTCTCAAAATCGATCACAATCCAAAGCATACTGCCGTTTATAATAGAAAATAATGTGATTTCATACAAGGAAAAGATTAAAATGGTGAGACGGCCTCCCTTACAGCTTTGATGAATCGACTTGTTATTCATCTAAAAAAGGCTCATGGATCAGAATCCTATGAGACCATCTATAGTGTATCTTCTGAAATTGTCATAAGAGGTCCAGGCCCACTTTTGCATGGTGCGCCTCCCAAATACCCCACTTACCCATCTTTTTGTTCCCGCCACCTTTCCTTTCTCTATCACCACATGCATCTCTCAAGCCCACCATGCCCATATTTCACACCCACTGAACCCATGTTTCTCTCATCACCCCTCATCCGATCCCACACGAGCTCACCACCTTCATGTGTTCATTCCTCACTCATACATGTATGGAACCATGCATCCATGGCTGCCCATCATTCCCACTCCCGTCTCGTGCCAACTGCCCAAGCCATTCCACTTCATCACCTTTCCACCCCCCATGCTTGCCACATTCATTTCTTCCAACACCCTTTAAACTCACTCCATCCGCCACCCATTTAACCCCATTGCAAACATGGCCACCTCATACCCATTTCTCTTACTCATAATTCCATTCAACACTTCCCAACTCACCCCGTTTCCCCGCCATCTCTCAATATTCCTTAACCCATTTATCTCATTATCCCCTCCACCATGTAACCCACTGTCTTCATGCCCCGCTAATCCCATACCCGTCACCACTTTCTCTCTCTCTCTAAATCTTCATCCATACCCATTTCTCTCACTCACTACCTTTCCGTTCTTTCCAAACCCACAAAACCATCTCATCCCGCCACCTTCCATCCTCCGTTCCGCCAATAACCACCCGAAGACTAAGAAGATTCTACAGTTCCAGCGCTCGAGACAAATAATTACTGGCGTCTTTTCCGAAAGAGAACAAGACAATAATGAGTATGCTGCACGGGTTGATCCCTATGTGACATGCGGGTATCCTATTTTAAGGGGTGTCTAGGAATTGATTTGCAAGCCAGGATACATATCCGCCACAGCGAAGTGCCTGGCTTACGTCATTTGCATCACAAGACAATCATGAGATGCGAGTATCGTTTGCATTGGAGTGAAGTGTACTCTCCATAATTGGTGCTCTTGGAAGTATACCTACGAGATGAAGCAGATATATTATCTGTTTTATTTGTGTTAAAGTATATTATATTATGGGCTATAGGCCCAATTAGGTTATTTGTATAGTACTTGTACTATACACTTGTATCGCACAGTATTTGTACTGCACACTTGTACCGCACCCTTGTACTGCACCCTTGTACTATACACATATGCCTCCTATATAAAGACACTGATGTATATTCTTTTAATCACATAATAGAATACAATTATTCTATATTTCTAACATGGTATCAGAGCCACTGTTCTGAACTTTTTTTTTTTTCTTAGCAGTCTTGTTTTCATTAGTGTGACTTCCTTCTTTCACTAAGTCATCCCGTCGTCGTCCTTGGGTTCCGGACCTGCAGCTGCCATCGTTAAGAAGTTTCACACTGCACAGACCACTGCCCTTTGCATCACCGCTGCGAATATTGCTCCGATTTCATTTTTGAAGGTACCATTGAGATCGTCCAGCGCCGATCTACACAGTACTTGTACTGCACACTTGTACCGCACCCTTGTACTACACCCTTGTACTACACACATATGCCTCCTATATAAAGGCATTGATGTATATTCTTTTAATCATATAATAGAATATAATTATTCTATATTTCTAACAATTTGATAATGGATAAAATCATGGTGACTTTGTGGTCTACTCCATCGAGAAGTCCTCTCAAGAGATAGGGTCGTCTTATGAAGGCACGTCGGATTTTGACGGTGTAAGAGTTGCTGCATGGATAGTGCTGTCCATCTCAATTCCACTTTCAGAAGCTCGGAAGGTTTGCGGCATGCTATCTAGAATTCTTCATCGCTCTTGTCGTGGGATTGATTGGCTTCAAAGAGATTGAATTCTTCCTCTTGAGTTAGACAGGTTGCTCAGGCAGGAGGCTATCTTGTCTGCTCCCCTCTTGGAGCCTATACACAGGATGAGGACGACCTTAGAATACAGAGGGAAATGGTTGTCCTTGCGGAATGCATATGTTGGAGAATAGCTGTAAAAAAGGAATCAAACCGTCATTTGGCAGAAACCTCTGACCAATGGTTGTCACAAGGAGCGAACGCCTGTTACTCGGCCTCCAGCATGGATGATGCGCTAAGCTGGAAGGTACATGGCTGTTTACAAAAAACTTGCAGAGAAATACCCCCTCCTTCAGACAGAGAGGAGGTGAGAGGCCCTGTTATCCATTCTCCAATTCGCTCCGAGGAAGGAGGTGGGGGGACAAGCTGCTGTTCCGGGTTTTGTGGGAGTACCTTGAACAATGGGGACATGTATAGTGGAAGGCGGTACAACTCGGGCACATACGATCATAAAAAGCGTGTGTCATACAACACCAAATGTATTGAGGGCTTTTCTTTCTCATTTGACGCTTGTAATATCTGAATACATTGTTTTCTAAGTTGAATCTGGGGCCCACTGTATTCAAATATTTGACTCTTGGGGTGGTCAACTACCGCCTGATATGGGGGAGTGCTGGTCAAAACCCTATATTGGAAGAGTTGAGGTAGAAGAAGATGGTGATATCGGCATCAGAGCTACGAAGGAGGGTTTAGGGCTCCAAGCAGCTGGATCGGATAGCTTCAGGGCTGACTTATGCTGGAATGGGATGCAGGGGTCCACAAGGAAAGAGATATTTTATACCATCTGGACCCACAACAGTCATTGGTATTCCATATTCGACCACCATTGCACAAGACCCCTTGCATGGCCACCTTTTGATAGGCCATCATCAAAACCCGTGGCTCCCCTCCTTTTATTTTCATGCAAACCTCCAGAACCTGATTTTCGAGGATCATCGTTTTTTTTTACGTGATTTTAATTCTTCACTTTTTTTCTCTTTTTCTTGATTCTAGGTACCATTTTCAACTAGACTTGCCTATTTTCGTTCAGTTTATTTATTTATTCATTTATTGCTATTATTATTATTATTATTATTTTCATTTTTTGTTTTCATCCTTGTTTTTATTTTTATTTCCTATCCTTGACTTTAGATATTTTCCATTCTTTAATAAATTTGGTAGCCACATTCCTTCTCGACCAATATCTTTCATAAATCCTCTTTTATTTTTAATGATTTTCTAATTTTCACGTTTAATAAGCCAAGATTTAATTTTGTGATTCCAATTAATGGAATTTACGAAATTAATTCATTGCTAAAATAAATTAGGTTTTGATGGGAGCCTCACATGTGATTTTATAATTGATTGATCGTTTGATTGATTTGATTGTTATGCATGATCGATCTATTATGTTCTAAGACATGCATGATATTGTTCCTTAATTGTGTACTAACCCTCTCTCTTAATAGCGCATGGTAACTCATTGTCCAGTTACGTACCCACTTTCACTCTGATCAGTGTCTACGCATTTTCTGGTTCTCACATGTGCATGTTTTATTCTAAGTATTCATTGATTCACTCATCCATTATCATGATTACTTCATCTCATTAGTAGAGACCCGGTTTTAAGGATTTAGAGGGGTGTTACGGTCTTTACCGTACCTTCCCAATAAGTAACCTGACCTCCGAGCCTGACCTGATTTTTCACAGACTACCTTTTCCAAAATAAAGAGTCACACTTAGGGTCTTCTTTTTTATTTTGTTTACCCTTTTAAAAATAAAACAAAAATAAGTGGCGACTCCAAGTCATTTTCCAATAAACAAAGTCATTTTTAAAATAAGAATTGAGTTCGCCATCGAGTAAAAAACGTATGAGCCGAAACATGGGGTCCACACAAATATATTTTCGTGTTTTTTTATTTTAAATAATAAAAAGTTATTCTAAAAAACCATGCTAAGCAAATTCTTAAATTTCCGAAAAAACAAAAAACATATAAGGTTACCAAGAAAATTTTTTATGAGACTTCTAAGTTTTCAATGAAGAACCAGATTGAGACTTCAATTAAAAAATAGAATCTTAATTGACAATTATAACTTTAATTTAAAAACGAAGTATCAATTGATAATTATGACTTCAATTCAAAAACCGAAGTCTTAATTAATAAATATACCTTTAGTTCAAAAATAAAGTCTCAACTGTAATTGTAATGAGATCTTAACTATATGTTTTAAAAAATATATATTTTTGAGATGCTCGTATGCGGCACTTAAGAGACCAACATAAATTTTATAAAGTAGTTAGATATGGGACATTTTGGCCCAAAACTCCAGCAAGTAGCACCTCTGTTTTGTGCTGGGTACTGGACCAGACGACAGTGGTCAAAGCTGACTGTGACCTGGGCCCACAGGCTAATTTTAAGCTGCACTCGTGACCAGCGCTTCCAGCGTGCTGGGTCAGACGAGGCAGCGGTGGTGAAAGTGGGCTGTGAGCTGGGCCCACAAACCAATTTTGTGAAAATCCAGAAGGTGAAAATCGGTGACGTGGCACCGACATGTTCCAAACCGTCGACGTTTTCATCACTGAATTTTCCAGCACTTCAGCCATAATTTCCAAGTACATGTACAAGTTTTTAGGTAAATTAATTGTCGAACATATGAGAGTATAAGTTTTGGAGCAAATGAGTTGTACAACATGTCAGAGCCTCAGTGGAAGGGAAGAGGGTTTATATATTCAAATATTACTTATATTTATTTTCTTAATTTATTAAACTTAAAAATAAGATATTATTTAAAATTTTCTAATGAATTTTTTATTTATTATTTAATTACTTAAATTAATTTTTATTTATTTTTTTAAATTATAGAATTAAAACTTTTTATTTAAATATTGTTTAATAAATTTAAAATTTATTTTAAATTATCAAATTTATGGTTAAACATAAATATTTAAAGTATTATAAATACATAAAATATAATAGATTTATTAGAAAAAAAATAAATTATTGATGTGAAATCATGATTATAAAATATGCTATTATGTAGCAAATAAGATAAAAAAAAGATTTGAAATTAAGGAAAAAAAACTATTTTGCCTTAATATTTGAAGTTAAAAAAAAAAAAAAACTGTAATATTGTTATTTAATTACTGATATGTGTTTGAATGCCTATCTCCTTAATTTATTAAGCTTAAAAGAAGTTATTTGTTTTCTCTGTAATCTCAAAAGAGACTACAAAAGAGTATTAAAGTACTTGATATAAATGATAACTCAAGTCCTATGAGCTTAAGTATTCAGATTATATTAAGGTGGTGTTTATTTTTTTACTTAATTCTAAATAGAAATTTAATGCTTAATAGTGTTAAATATTAGATTGTTTATTTTTATAGTATTTTATTTCTATTAAGTATTAAAAAATAAAAAAAAATTAATATATTATTTTTTCTATTTAAAAAAAATTAAATATTTTGATTTTTTCTATTCAATAAAAAATTTATAATAAGTTATAAAAAAATAGAAAAATAAATAACCTAAATTGTGAAAACAATTTCCTTTCAATAATAAACAAAAGGGTATTAGAGTACGCTAGCTATCTAGATAATAAACTCAAGTCCTACGAGCTTAAATATTTAGGTTATGCCTCATCGTTGAATTTTATCTCAGAATTTCCCATGATTCTTGCAATATAACCTGAATAGTGCAGGTGTGAAGACATGTATGGCCCGGTAACTTTTGCTATTTGTAGTCCTTAATTATATAATCAGAATAAAAATGCGTTAAATTAATCAAATATTAACTAGGGAGTATGACATTACACAAAAGTACGTGGGGAGGGAAGTAACTTGATATAAAACTGATGAAATCTCAGATGCTCATTTATATCATGGCTTCTCCAATGAGGCCCATTTCAAAAGGAAAATCAAAATTCCCACCTCCATTGGTATCTACAGCTGATGCAGTTTCGTCAGCCAGGAGGCTGGCAATAAGCTCCTGATCTTCAATGGTATGGTCAGCGAATAGGCTTTCCCACCATAAAATATCCTGGTTTGGTTGGACCAGTGTGGGTTGCAGCTCACTACAAGTACTGCCTTGTGTCTCAGAAGCATCCACAGCTGTAGTTTTGAATGTGAACCCTAGAAAGAGTTTGCAAGGCTTAGGCTTTATCAGAGTGTTTTCAGAATTGGTTTGGGCTTTATCTTTCCCTTTTTCCTGGATGGGAACCATCTTCTTGAAGCGATGATGGTGCCAGTAATTCTTGACATCATTCGCAGTCCTCCCTGGAAGTCTGCCGGCAATCAAGGACCATCTGGAAAAACATAGCTACAATTTTTTTAAAAGTGTTGAATTAAAATGATCTTATTTGAGTTTCTAATTCATGGAGGCGTTGTTTCTTTAACCATCAGCTCCAGAATTTGGTTTGGGTTAAGGATCAGACAAGGAAAAAAATTAAGGGAAGGTAGGTACAATTCTTTTTTCTTTGCAAGTGAAAAAGCTTAATTGATTAAGCTTCTTTTCTTATTTTACTTCAATTTTTTTCTTTCATTTTCCTCGTATTTTCTCAGGATTCAATCCAAACTTGTATCTCTATTACCAATCTAACAGTGGCTATACTAAATGTAATAGGAAATTAATAAATAAACTTGCCTGTTTCCCAACAGCTTATGAAGTCTAATCATGAGATCGACTTCATCTGATGCAAATTTTCCTCTCTTAATATTTGGCTTTAAATAGTTGAACCATCTCAATCTACAGCTTTTGCGGCATCTACTCAAACCTGAAAAGGCAACTCTTCCAGTTAGGAATATTTATTTAAGCAGGAAAAAAGTTTGCAGGCTTCCTCTCATACGTATATATTACCTGCTCGGAGTGGAACCAAATGCCATTTTTCTTCTCCATATTTCTCAACACATTTTCTTAAAAGAAAATCTTCTTCCCGAGTCCATTTTCCCTTTCTAACTCCCAAACTCTCCATAGCTTTTCCTCAACTCTACGTAGAACATATGCAACTTGTCCGATTAATTTAAACACTTGGTATGTACTTCTTATGATTTGCGTGCTTTCATTCCAACCACAGAACTCCAAGTAGTACTGATTCTTAATTAAGTGACATGAGCTGGTTGGTAGCCTTAGTAACAACAGTGTAACAGCCACTTCAGTTTAAACGTGCAGTCATTCTTAAGCCACATAAGCCTTAGTAACAATTCAAGCGTGTAATTATATATATATACACACAACTTGGGATGTACTTCATATGACTTACGATGCTTGTATTCCAACCACAGGTCCCTAAGTACGGATTCTTAAGTGACCCAATGTTTTTTTTTTATTCATTTGATGTGGAATACAAAAGAATTAATTGATTAAAAGAAATTAAATAATCATTATATTTATAAATTTAATCATTCCTTGATTTTACTTGAAAAATAATATATTATTGACATAAATGTCACTTATCATTTCAAGTATTTATATATAGTTTTAAATGAAATAATTGTTTTTACAAGAAAAAAAAAAGATACTTTTATAAAATGAAAAAAAATTAAGGTTAAATTTATAAATTTGAGTTTTTAATGACCCTTCTAATCAAATACTCTAATACAAAGTCATCTGTTATCATTTCCTCTCTACAACTTCAGGTTTGTGCATCCTGACTTTGTAGTCTCGAATATAGGCATTAGATATCTTATTTCTAGTCTTAGATTTAGGTATAAGGTTGGAATTATGATAAGTGTTAAGTTTCTGGGATTTGTTAAGGAGATTTGCACAATATTTGTAGAGTTATTATTATTATTATTATTATTATTATCTTGGTTTTTGTTTGCTTGAATTATTTGATTGATTGGTCATACCTAGCTTTCTAGCAAGTTTGTTTCTAGTACGGTCGTTTTACCACTCTAGAGACATGCGGGCAAGACATAAAAGTTCTAGATATTCTTCGAAATCTGTATTGCAATATCAGGTTGAACATTAAACAAAGAGATAGTCACTGCAATAGTAAGTGTGTGCTGACCAACGTTTTAAAAATCCAATCGGACCAGCTGGTCCGATCGGTCTGACCGTTGATCGGTCATCAGTCCAGTTCGATTCACCCCTTTGAACCGGCCAACCTCTGAACTGTCATCGAACCGACGGACAGATTGGTCCGACCAATTTTTATTGAACCGAACAATTCAAATGAATTTTTTCCTTGGCTTCCAAAATGATGTCTTCCCTTTCTTCTTCGTTCTTCCAGAACGTTCTCCCCCGCCCACAGTTGACCGTGACTCAGTTGACCGTGACTCAAAATACATTCCAACAACTGATGAAGATGAGGAAGTAGAGTATGAATGCAAGAACAACATTTGAACTTAACCCCAAAGATTGAAATTGTCTAAATCAGATCAAATGATTTACTTGTGTTGGGTGTATCCCAAAAGCCCACATCAAATGGAAAATCACCCTCACCTCCCTGGACTTGTTCCACCATGCCATCCATGGTTCCCTTTGTCTCTGTTGCAGTTTGTTCGGCCCAGAGGCTTGAGATACGCTCCCCTCCAGAGCTACAAATCGAAAAGTCAGTTTCTTGATCCATTTGGGCATGCCCAGATAACAGGCTTTCCCACCATGCAATATCATCATTTGGCTGTGGTAACTTGGATGATGGCTTACTAGATGTACTTGTTATTTCCACATTAAAATTAAGTGGGTGGCCCACTAACCTAGTATTTAGCCGATTAAAAGAATACCTAAAATATTTAAACTGTTATAAAGATATTTACCCTTTGATGGAGTGGGTAAATTATTATAATAATAATATTATTATTTGGAATAAAAAACAGTTATTCGATCGAATAACACGTTCATAATGGTTTTTGAACGTGTATTCTTGACCCTCTTCTCTTATCAATAAGATATATATACAGAAACCCCTTCATGTGCGGTGAGTGCTCTCTTCCATCAATTACAGAAAACAATTCTGTGTATTAAAGTTTGATAAGGAGAAGAAGAGATCAAGGATTTAAGATCTATAAACTGAAGGGAAATCTCTCATAGCTGCGTGTTCTTCAAACGGTATGTAATCTATTTTAATTAATGTTTTTATTATTTTATTTTTCAGAGATGAGTTTGAATTCAATGATCTGGAATATTGTGTGTTAATTTCTGTGTTAAATGTCAACAATTGGTATCAGAGCAAGGTTGAATTCAAATATTCAGAATCATTGTTTTATAAAGATTAAATTTTGAGATTTATCATCGATTAATTCGTCTCACTAAAATGAATAAAAAAAATAATAATTAAACAAAATAAAGACCAGCCTCAATGCGTAGAAGGAAGATTTTTATTTTTCCTTGCAACGCCGATTGGAGCAATGCCGGTGAGGGGCGCTGGTTTGGCCGACTGGTTTGGCGTTAGTCCGGTGGCCGGTTTCAGGCGCCAGTCAAGGCGCCATTGCCTGCGCCATTGAAGGTGCCATCTCACTGTTTTCAGGCGCCAATCCAGGCGCCATTGAAGGCGCCATCTCGACGTTTTCACGCGCCAGTCTAGATGCCATTGCCGGCGCCATTGAAGGTGTCGTTTCTCCAGCTTTCCGACGGCAGTGAAGGCGCCGTTTTCAGGCGCCATCTCCAGGCATCAGGCGCCGTTTCTCAGGCGCCATTAGAGGCGCTGGTTGCAGGCGCCGTTTCTCAGGCACCATTAGAGGCGCTATTTGCAGGTGTCGTTTCCTTCTTCAAGGGCCATTGGAGGCGCCGTTTGCAGCGCCGTTTCAGGCGCTCTTCAGGCGCCACTTTTCAGGCTCTCCAAAAGTGCCATTTCAGGCGCTAATCCAAAGATCTTAATTGATTTATTATTTGATTTGAGTCTGAACCTTTGTGAAATTATTATTATGTCTGAGGAATGCAAGTATTAGCTTTAGTATATTCAATGAATGCAGATTTCTTTGATTTTATTATGATTGATTATTGAATCAGATGGTTATTAAACATACTATTTCCTTGATTTTTTAACTCAAATAAAAGAATTAATTTCATCTTGTGAATATTTTATCTAAAGACAATTTATAAATGTAAGGTTAACTAGTTTAGATTATTGCCAAAGCAACCTAAATTAGTGAGCCTTGTATTTATTGAATTGCATAAAAGAATAAAGGGAGACTTGTAAAATTCTTAATAATTCTCTTTATAATTAGGAGAATGAGACTAACCCAAAGGAGAGTCAATTTCTGCTAATTATTAATTAATGTTTTATTTTGTGTTGCTTAGAAAGGTAAAATGGATACCCAAAGGTAACATATAAATGACACAAAATAGTAAAGTATTTTAAGCTCCCTCCAAGTGAACACTGGATATGTTAAAATTTACCCAAAGGAGAATTTTAATGATATCAATAGTTCATTGCTATTTATTTTATACTTGAGGCCTTATTGTGAGCATTGTTCTATTTTGTACAGTTCCCACTTCATTACACTCTCTTGCATCTGGAATGGCTGTTTTTGATGGGTCGAACTTTTCTGAATGGTATGAAACAATTCTCACTGGGCGTATTGGATCTTGACCTGGCTTTAATAACGGATAAACCTCCTGAAGCTACGGATGACAGTACTCCGGAGCAGGTGGAACAATTAAAAGCCTGGGCAAGATCCAACATACTCAGTTTTATGTTTATGAGAATGATTATTGCCAATAATATCAAGACCTCTCTCCCTCAAACCGAGTTTGCCTCGGAATTTCTGAAATCTGTTGAAGAGTGCTTCAAACGCGCTGATAAGTCCCTTGCAGGCACATTGATGGCTGAATTGACTACCATGAAATATGATGGTCAGAAAGGTATTCAGCAACATATTTTAAACATGACTGAAAAAGTTGCAAAGCTTAAGGCGCTAGGCATGGGTATGGATGAGTCCTTCTTGGTACAGTTTGTCCTTAACTCACTTCCATCACAGTTTGCTCCATTCAAAATCCACTATAATACTAACAGTGATCAGTGGAACTTGAATGAGCTCACCAGTAAATGCATACAAAAGGAAGTGAGATTAAGACAAGAAGGACATAATCTTGCCCTTGCTGTAACTCATGGAGTCATGAAGAAGAAAGGAAAATTCAGAAAAGGAAAGAAGTTTCCACCTAAGAAAAGCGGACCTGGGGAAGGTAGCCAGAGTCATGATGGAAAATTCACGGTAAGTTGCTACTTTTGTGGCAAGAAAGGGCATGTGAAGAAGGACTGTAACAAGCGTAAGGCTTGGTTCGAAAAGAGATGTATAAATCTTTCTTTTGTATGTTATGAATCCAATCTTGCTGAAGTTCCTTCAAATACTTGGTGGATTGATTCTGGAGCCACAACTCATGTGACTAATTTAATGCAGGGATTCTTTACAACTAGGAAACTAAAGGAAAGTGAAAAGTTCCTCGATATGGGAAACCGTCTCAAGGTTGAAGTGGTAGCTGTTGGTACCTATCGCTTACTATTAGAGACGAGTCATCGGATGGATCTTTTAAACACTTTTTATGTACCTTCTATCTTTAGGAATTTAGTTTCCTTGTCCAAATTAGATGCTACTGGATATTCTGTTTTATTCAGTTTTGGACAATTAAGTTTGTTGTTAAATTCTGTTACAGTTGGTTCTAGTATTTTATGTGATGGTTTATATAAAATTTCCTTGAATCATGAATTTGCACAAGCCTTGATAACCCTGCATTCAAATGTTGGTTCAAAACGTGGCTTAATTAATGAAAATTCTTCAATCTTGTGGCACAGAAGACTAGGGCACATCTCTAGGGAAAGAATTGAGAGATTAGTGAAGGAAGGAATTTTACAAAATCTTGACTTAACTGATTTTCATGTATGTGTGGATTGCATAAAGGGAAAGCAAACTAAACATACAAAGAAATGTGCCACAAGAAGTAATGAGCTTCTTGAGATAATTCATATAGATATTTGTGGACCACTCTCTGTTCCATGTTTTACAGGAGAGAAATATTTTATCACCTTTATAGATGATCTATCTCGTTATGGTTATGTTTATCTAATGCATGAAAAGTCTCAGGCCATTGACATCTTCGAGATGTTCATAACAGAGGTCAAGAGACAATTAGATAAAAAGATTAAAATTGTGAGATCAGATCGAGGTGGTGAACATTATGGCAGATATGATGAATCAAGACAAAATCCTGGTCCTTTTGCCAAATTCCTTGAAAAGCGTGGCATTTGTGCTCAGTACACAATGCCTAGTACGCCACAGCAGAATGGTGTTGCTGAAAGGCGTAATCGCACATTAATGGAAATGGTTAGGAGTATGATGAGTTACTCTTCTGTACCTATTTCATTGTGGGGTGAAGCCTTAAAAACCGCAATGTATATCTTGAACAGAGTTCCTAGTAAAGCAGTTCCAAAAACTCCTTTCGAGTTATGGACTGGTAGGAAACCTAGCTTGAGACATATACATATATGGGGTTGTCCAGCGGAGACAAGAATCTATAACCCACATGAGAAAAATCTTGATGCAAGAACGATATCTGGATATTTCATTGGCTATTCGGATAAATCGAAAGGGTACAAATTTTACTGTCCTAACCACAATGTGAGAATAGTTGAAACCGGTAATGCCAGATTCTTAGAGAATGGTGAAATCAGTGGGAGTAATGAACCAAGAAAGGTAGATATTGAGGAGATAAGAGTGGATATCCCACCACCTTTTTTAACTCAAGAAATTATTGTCCCTCAACCTGTTCAACAAGTTGAGGAAAATGAGCAACATAATAGAGATGGTTCATTACTACCAGAAAATATTGCCATTGAAAATGTTGTAGAGCCACCACAACCGGCACCTTAGAGGAGATCTCAAAGAGAAAGGAGACCTGCCATTACAGATGATTATGTGGTGTATCTACAGGAATCTAATTTTGATATTGGGATAAGGAAGGATCCGGTTTCGTTTTCACAAGCCATGGAAAGTGATGATTCTAGTAAATGGATGGAAGCTATGAATGAAGAGTTGAAATCTATGGCCCATAACGGTGTCTGGGATCTCATCGAATTGCCTAATAGTTGTAAATCCGTCGGCTGTAAATGGGTCTTTAAGACAAAGCGCGACGTTAAAGGCAATATCGAACGATTTAAGGCCAGATTTGTGGCCAAAGGTTTCACTCAAAAGGAAGGTATCGATTACAGAGATACCTTCTCTCCAGTTTCCAAGAAAGATTCACTTAGAATCATCATGACACTTGTAGCTCATTTTGATTTAGAGTTACATCAAATGGATGTGAAAAGTGCATTCTTAAATGGGAATTTAGATGAAGATATCTACATGGAACAACCTGAAGGGTTTGCAAAGAAAGGAAATGAACACCTAGTTTGCAAATTAAAGAAATCCATTTACGGTCTTAAACAAGCTTCCAGACAATGGTATATTAAGTTCAATAATACCATTACATCTTTCGGATTTAAAGAGAACATTGTTGATCAGTGTATATATCTGAAAGTTAGTGGGAGCAAGTTTATATTTCTGATACTGTATGTGGATGATATTTTGCTTGCTAGTAGTGATCTTGGTTTATTACGTGAAACCAAGGAATATCTCTCTAAAAACTTTCATATGGTTGATATGGGTGAGGCAAACTATGTTATTGGCATCGAGATCTTTAGGGATCGATCTCGAGGAGTACTAGGTTTATCTCAGAAAGGATATTTTGATCGAGTTTTAGAAAGATTTAATATGCTGTCATGTTCATCGGGTATTGCACCTATATTGAAAGGTGACAAATTAAGTAAAATGTAGTGCCCAAAGAATAACATGGAAAGGGAGCAAATGAAGAAAATTCCTTATGCATCAGCTATGGGAAGTTTGATGTACGCTCAAACATGTACAAGACTGGATATCAGCTTTGTTGTAGGCATGTTAGGAAGATACCAAAGTGATCCAGGATTCGAACACTGGAAAGCTGCAAAAAAGGCGATGAGGTACTTACAAGGGACAAAGGATTATATGCTCACATATAAAAGATCAGAACAATTAGAGGTTGTCGGTTACTCGGATTCTGATTATGGTGGTTGTCTCGATAGCTTAAAGTCAACTTCAAGATTTGTCTTTATGCTAGCAAATGGGGCAATCTCATGGAAGAGTGAAAAACAATCAATTACTGCTTCATCCACGATGGAGGCCGAGTTTGTTGCTTGTTTTGAAGCTTCAAGTCATGCTTTATGGTTGCGGAATTTTATCTCAGGGCTTGGTGTTGTCAACTCTATTGCTAAACCTTTAAGAATATATTGTGATAACACCGCAACTGTTTTCTTCTCTAAGAATGACAAATTTTCTAGTGGATCGAAACACATGGATTTAAAGTATTTAGTTGTTAAAAAAAGAGTCCAGAAACAACAAGTGTCAATTGAAAATATTAGGACCACACTTATGGTTGCTGATCCATTAACTAAAGGATTACCTCCAAAGGCATATTTGGAACATGTTATGAGGATGGGCCTTTTGACTAATCCATAATATGTATGATAATGAATGGTGGTTATGTAATTGACAATTTGCGCATTAAAATTGTTTATGTTTATTCTTATTTTCAATTATGGGTGCACGTTTTATTGTTTGATAAACAAGAATTGTCTTGACAAGACAAATTACAAGGGCTATTTGGCATTAAGGACTGAGTTAGTAAGGGTTATTGATGTGTGGTGCATGGAAGGAAACATGACATTATGGTTATGTGACCGCCATGACTCGCATTTATGATCTAAACTGATTCAGTATTATGGTATATGATTTTGGACGTATTGGCGAAGTTTATTGAAATCGTGATCACATGTCAAATTTATTTTCCAGTATATATTTTATGTATAAAAACTAAATATATTATAGTTTTCATAATCGGTTTAGTGGGCCAAGTGGGAGAATGTTATTTCCACATTAAAATTAAGTGGGTGGCCCACTAACCTAGTATTTAGCCAATTAAAAGAATACCTAAAATATTTAAACTGTTATAAAGATATTTACCCTTTGATGGAGTGGGTAAATTATAATAATAATAATATTATTATTTGGAATAAAAAACAGTTATTCGAATAACACGTTCATAATGGTTTTTGAACGTGTATTTTTGACCCTCTTCTCCTATCAATAAGATATATATACAGAAACCCCTTCATGTGCTGTGAGTGCTCTCTTCCATCAATTACAGAAAACAATTCTGTGTATTAAAGTTTGATAAGGAGAAGAAGAGATCAAGGATTTAAGATCTATAAACTGAAGGGAAATCTCTCATAGCTGCGTGTTCTTCAAACGGTATGTAATCTATTTTAATTAATGTTTTTATTATTTTATTTTTCAGAGATGAGTTTGAATTCAATGATCTGGAATATTGTGTGTTAATTTCCGTGTTAAATGTCAACAGTACTAACTTGCATGTCAAAAGCATCCGTAGCTGTAGTTTTTAGTTCAAACCTTGGCGATAATTTGGATAACTTGTAGGGCCGAGGCTTTAGAACTTTGGTTTTAGAATGTGTTTGGGGTTTATCTCTCCCTTCGTCCGGGAAGTGAACCATCTTTTTAAAGCGGTGAGTATGCCAGTAATTCTTGACATCATTAGCAGTCCTCCCTGGAAGTCTGCCCGCGATCAAGGACCATCTATACAAGCACAGCATGCAACAGATCAACTATCAAGTACAAGCACCACATGGAGGCTTTTCTAATTTGGAATATAGCTTCAGAATTGATATAATAATATCATGTTACCAATATTATGTTCCTTTGATGAGTCAAAGCTGGTGCCCTTCTTCCTTTCCTATTTTTTTCCTTGGATAAGTCAACCCTTCCCATTCCACTTTTCTTCAGGTGTTTGGTCTAAGACTCTAAAATCATTTTTAAATTTTGATTTTCTCTATTGAAAATAATATTCATTTTTTCCTTATTTTTTAAAATCTACTTAATTAAAAAAGCAAAATTTATTTTTTGAAAGTACAATTCATTTATTCATTATTTTTTCATTTTCTTTATTAAAATTTTATTTTAACATCATGTGTAATTAAATTAACATTAAAATAAATTAATTTTTAATATAAAAATACATTCATCTATAATAATTAATAATATAAAAAATAAAAAATACTAATATTTTAAACAATATTGATTTCAAATATATAATATTCATAATATTTTTATATTTATAATATTTATAATTTTCATATCATGAATCTCATTTTTTATATTTTATATTTTTGAACTTTTTTCTAGAATATTAAACCTAAATTTTTAAAAATAAAAATAAAAATAAACACCATCCACATGCATATTCTGTATAGGTGGTAACTCATCTTTAACTAGCTAGTTGGAAAGTAATTTTAGAAGCATGCATAAGTTATTATTCTAATACATGATTTGGATATTATTTTCCCCAATATATACTATCCATAAAACTCACTTTTTTAACTTCTTAATTCATCCATATTTTTAAAATAAAGGACCTTTACATGATTCCCCAAAGTTTTTTTATTGCAATGCCGCATTGCTTGGCTTCCAAATATACTGAAGTTCATGGACAAGGAGTATTGTTCATAGGAGATGACAATTGGCAAGTAGTACAATTATTAACTCTCTACGTAAATTTACTGTTAAGATACAGTCCAAATGCAGCCTAGGAATTGCTAAACATGTGGTTCAAATGCATATCTTGGATAGGGTTCAGGCATCCTGTTATTATGACAAATACAGCCATGATCTTCTAACAAAGCTGAGATTGTGATCGCTTTTAGGCATCCTGTTCATCTTGTATTTGGGATTCCATCAATTAATTTCTTAGGAGTTCAATCATGCACTAATTCTTTGATAAATAGGAAGAACGAAAAATACAAAATAATTTAATAAAATAAACATTTTCTTTATTTTTATTAGATTCCTGCATTTGAACTCCTGAAGAATTCTATTTAATAAAAGAAAGATATAATTTGAAACTCCAGACAAGTTTTAAGCAACAAATTCTCAATCCATTTCAAAGGACACTGACACGGACCTCAACCACTACCATTTATAGCTGCACGAGTTATGTTTAAGTTGGGACTTCTAATTTTAAAATTAGTGGGATTGAAACACGTAGAGGAGCAAAAAAAAATAAAGAAAAAGGAGAAGATTTTAGCAAGGTTTAATAATTAGTGTGATTTTTACGTTTACAAAGCACATCAACACTAAAGAATTCGTTAATTAAACAAAGAAATCCCGAGCACTGTATTGAAAATTTTGACAAAAACATTTAAAAGACAACCAACAAAAATCAAGAAAGCAACATTACATCACAAAGGTATCGAAAATTTTGATACATGAAATATTAGCTAGCATAGGTTGAGCACAACTATATATTTAATAGAATGACTTAAAAGTGTTTTCAAAGTCAAATATTCTAATTGGGCTCGCTGTGATGGGAGCTCATTTTTTTTTCTTTCTTCAATAAGCTATGTATTGGATCCCATGGGTGGACCATCAAGGATACTCTCCCCGAGTGATTTATCGTTTGGTTATTACAATTCTCAACCATTATTTTATATTTTTCTTTTTTAAATTAATCCTTATACCATCAATTTTCACCATTGCTTTCATTTTCAAAATCTAGTTTCTAAACTTTTTGTATTGCACCATCTTCAATCCTTAAAATGAATTCTTGTGATTTGATATTTAGCTCACCAAGTTCAAATATTACTTGTAATTGACAACCCTATGCTCAAAGTGAATACCATGCATTATGGATGTTCAACCAAAATTTTTATGTTATTATTGGGGGAGCTTTTCTTTTTTTTTTCGCAAATAATATGGATTCAAATATACCATATTAATTGTGCCTAGCAATTTGTTCAGATTTATCCTTGGATCTATCAACAATTTTAAATGTCCTAAATAAAAGGGTTTTGTTTTAAGGGACAGGTAGATAAATTGAAATGATTCTAAATGCAGTGCGGAAATTATAGTCAACGGCAACCACGCGGGTGTCCTTGTCAATAATGCAGCAAGCGTACGTGTCGTCACCCTGTGCGGGATTGGTACCATGTGGGTGTCCTTGTCAATCAAAGCCCATCCTGCTGCCTCCTGTGCACCATCTTGTACCAATCCCCGTCTTATGCATGGTTGCAAATTGTTGAGACGATGACATATGAGACTGATCATTTATTTATCATCATTTTTCAATGAAGGTACTATTATTAGGCTATTGCTCTGGCCCATGAAGTATTTTGCCTCTCGCAATATTCTTTTCTCCACAAAATAGCTAGAGAACTACGAGATATATGGTATTGCTACTTGACAAAAACATTTTAAGTTCTTTTTCTGCTATCTATTTAATGCTGGGTTCGTATTCTCAGCCACCCATCCCCTGCTTCTTTTTGAGTGAGTGAGAGAGATCGGTCAGCGTCATTAGATTGGATGAGTATGGGCTTACTAGGATCAACAAAATGTGTGGTACCTGTTGGTTCCTGCTCAATAATGACCCTTTAAGCAGCCGCCCCAGCGCCTCCAATTTTTTAAGCAGAAAATTGTGTTTTCAACCCTTATAATTTGATAATTAAGATAAAATTAGAATGGATGAAGAGTTTTTATTTTAAGTACTCAATTAAAATATTTTTAAATAATTTAATTTTAGAAGTGGATTATATCAATACATAGTATAAATTGAATTTTTCTTATATAAAAGGATTGAAAGGTATATTTACTTATTTTAGATGAAAACAAGTAGTTAAAAATTATATAGATTACATTTGAGTTTGGTTTTAAAATATTTTTCTAGTCTTTATTTTTTTATTTTTAAAAATAATTTTTATTTTTTATATTGCCTCTTTTTGAAAATAGCATTTAATTAAAAAACTGAAAACTATTTTTAAAAATGAAAATTGAAAACCTTGTTTAGCATTATTTTTTTATATGAAAATAAAAATAAATAAATTTATTTATTCATTTATGTGAAACCAAGGTTTGGTTGTGAAACCAAGGTTTGGTTAATCTTGATTTTGATGATAACAAAACAAGGTTTAGAACTAATGATCATATTTCAAGTGTGATTAGGCAAGACGACTTCCAAAGTGGCAATCCAAAAACAAATCAAGCCAAGGAGAAATCATGAAGAAGAAGACCACCTCAAAGAGAAGAGTTTTTTCAAGACCAAAACTTCTTAAGATCTCCTTGTAAAGTTGTTGGTGCACTAGGACTTTCATGCATTTCATTCTTTATTTATGCACCAAAATCATCTAAGAGTAATATTGTTTTAAATATCTTAAGAATCGGATGATTTCATGTTTTCAACTAAAACCTTGTGTTAAATGATTTTCAAACTTGTGTTAAAATGTTTTAAGTTGAAAAAGGTTGAGTGTTGAGCCAAAAAAAATGGCTCAACCGGTTCAAACCGTCGACCGGTTGTGCTCGTCCGGTCAAGGACCGGTTGAGGGAGGCCAAAAAGTTTTTCTCTCTCCTAGTGGCTTTCTCTTCCCGGTCAAGGTTGAACCTCAACCGGTTGAAGTCCGATTGAGGCCCAACGGTCACTTTTCCTAACGGCTAGTCAACCGGTCGAACCCCCAATGGCTAGTTTGGCTTTTTTCTTCTATAAAAAGGCTTCAATCTTCATTGTTTTACAAGCTTAACCTTCCTAAATCATTCTTGATTATATTTGAGCCTTGGAAGAGTGTTTTTGAGTGCACCATTGTTTCATAACTTGCATATCTTTAGTGCACCATTCAATCCTAATTTTTCTTGTATCTTTGAGTTTAAAGTTCTATTACTAGGATTTTTGTGAGATCATTATTTGTATATCTTTGTGAGGAATTTTCTCAAGTGAGGGGTATCACTTGAGAGGTTGTTCAAGAGAGGGACATCTCTTGAAGAAGTGTAAAGGGTGCTTAGAGCCAAAAGTCCAAGAGGGTGAATTGGAACCATAATCCAATTGTAAAGAGATTGGAAGCTTGGTTGAAGCTTCAAGATAGTGGAACCCTCACTCGGTTAGGAGGTTGAGGAGAGTGGACGTAGGCAAGGAAGTGCCGAACCACTATAAACTCTCGTGTTTGCACTCTCTCTTCCCTAACTCTTTTAAATTATATGCAATTATCTTTATTTTGTTTATTATATACTTGCATATAATTGTCTCTTATTTTTGCATAGTTTAAATTTGTGAAAAAGAGACCATCACCCCATTTACCCCCCCCCCCCCTCTAGGGTGATTACCATAGTTTGGATTAGCCTCAAATTCCTAACAATTTATTGTGTTACTATACAATTGTATTACACTAATCGTACAAGGGAAATGTACTAAGTGTACAAAAGTGGACAAGGATACCATTTGTGAAATATTATAATTGATTATGAGTCATTCCTTTATTTTTCTTATCACTCATGTATTGTCCACGTATGTCATGCACTTTATTTAATTCCTACATGGAAATTCTAATACTTTTCCCAATAATGATATTTGGGGAAAAAAATTTTGACCTTAAGTCATCCACCATCTTCTCAACTAAACCATTGAAAATATGATTAAACACTCCTACATATACACATAATTTAAGAGGGATATGAAATTTGTGTTATTATACAAGGGTATTACACTAACTGTACAGGGGAAATGTACTAATTGTACAAAGGTGCACAAGATTACCTTTTGTAAATGATTTTAATCAATTCTAAACCACTTTTTTATTTTCTCTATCACTCAAGGATTGTACACATATGTTATGCACTTTATTTAACTCTCACATGAAAATTCAAATATTTTCCCCAATAATGATATCTGGGGAAAAAAAATTGATCCTAAGTTATTCACTATTTTTTCAATCAAACCATTGAAAATATGATTAATACATCTATATGGACATATAACTTATGGGGGATATGAAATTTGTGTCATTGTACAAGAGTATTACACTAATTATATAAGGGAAATATGCTAAGTGTACAAGTGTACAAGGCTCCTAATAGGTTTTGTACGATTTTTAAACAACTTGAGTTTGACATTAAGATGATTATTGATAGTTTTGTTTTGTTTTTTTTACCAAACTATGTCATTAAGACATTCCTTACAAAAATTAACACATAGGAAATAAAATTAAAATAAATCATATTTGAATTGTTCATTATAAGTAAACTAAATGAAATATATTTTTTTACTATTTTGCCTTTATAAACATAATTTTATTGTTATCAATAGAGTTTAAAAAATCATATTTAAATGGAATTAAAAATAAACAAAAATTATTTTTATAACATTTTTTATTTTTTTAAATCATTAATTTAAATTATGAAATTAGTTTTAAAATTAAAAATATTTGTTGTAATTATAGTTTTGAAGATTTCATGATTTTTATCTTATTACTTTGAAAAAATTGCTTTAAGAAGAAAGTATTTATTTTAATGGTTTTAAATATTTAAATCTTTATTAAAAAATATTTAGGATTAGTGTGGAGAGCAATTAGGTAATTTTGGAATGGAGAAATTTTGAATACTTTGAAAACTTTAATTCGGCCAATTACCTTATTTACACTTTTAAAATTATTGGAAGGTTGGTAAATTAGTCTTAGAAATATTGTCTTCTTGATTAATATTATATATATATGCATGTGAGTGTTTACATTATTTTCGAAATAATATGAGAAATAATAAACAACATGTGTCTAATTTGCAAGTTAGAAAAAAAAATTAATAATACTTTATGAGGTATTTAAAAAGTATTTATTATATGTTCTATAAATTTGAAAAAAAAATATTCATAATATCTAATTTACAAGTTAGAACAAACAAATAATACTAATATTTTATGAGGTGTTTAAAAATTATTTAATATATATGAGAAATAATATAAGTTTGAAAAAATAATAATATTTGATGAGGTATTTAAAAGTTATTCACTTCAAAAATGTATTTGACAATAATAATTTTTAACTATCTTTCATATTCAATTTGATGAAGAAAAATGATTCAACTTAGTTCCACTATTAAATAGGTGAGAAAATGGTAAAAGAGTTAAAGAGGGAATGAGAAAGGTAAAGTGATTGGTTAGTTTTTTCATTTAATAGTTAAGGGTATTTTGGGGATTTTTTTTAAAGACAATATCCTTCCTTTCGATTTCTACTATTTCATTGGGTTTTAAGTTTAATTATGAGTGATATTATGACCTTACCTCAATTACCCAATTTAGCTGGCTGAAAACACAATTCTCCATTTTTTATGATTCTGCAAAAAGATATGTTTGGATTTGTTTGGGCAAATCTCTCCCATGGCCAAGGCAACTTACAGGATTTTTGAGGAATAGATTTATGAGGGACCTATTCTTTATATCTGCATTTCTTGTCACATTGTGATTATATACGCCGAGCTTTATAATTTCCTTCAGGTCATTATAACTCCTTTTTATCTTCACATTTAGGACATGTTTGGTACTTGGGATGAGAAGTGGGAATGATCCTGTCATCTCTTCCCATGTTTGGATGATTCAAATATTAATAGGAATGGAATTAAGAACGATTCCAAATATAATGAAATCGAGTTGTAAGTGGGATATCAATTCGTTATTAGGATGATGTATTTTGATTCTTTAGTACAAGTTATTTTTAAAAATATTTTTCAAAAATTAAAAAACCAAAATCTTTTTTTGGATAAATTGTTTTTAAAAATAAAATTTTATTTTATATTGTAAAATACAATTTGTAAATTCAATTTATATAATATAAATTAAATTTAATTCAAGTCTTATTAAAAATAAAAATATATTTAAATTTATAAATAAATTAAAAATTAAATACTTCTTTAATAAAATTTTAATATTAATATTATAATAAAACCATAAATCATATATATATATATATATATATAATTGAATATCAACATCTTATAAAAGCATAATTAATTTATTTTATTAAAAATAAATAATAATAATTCAAAATTAATAACTTTTAATACTATTTTATTTTAAATGAATTTAAAAACAAATAAAGTTTAATTTTTTAAAAGTATAAATGAGCTAAATTTTTCATTACATTAGTATATACATTTATTACTCAATTATCGACATGGTACTCTAAATTTTTTTATTTAATTTATAATTAATTAATCATTTTTTTATTTCAAATCATTCTTACAAATTAAAAGATTCATTAAAGAATTTAAGTCTATTATTTTTTATACTCATTATATATAGTTTTTGAGTTTCATATTAGCTTTAAAAATTATTAAATTTATTAATAAATTTAATACAAAGTTTTGCTTGGTTTGAAATCCATTTCTCTAATAAAAAGAACTCAGCAAAACAATTCATTATTTTATGTTTTTTTTTTCAAAAAATAGAAAAAAAATTACTTTTAGATAACAATAGCCAAATAATTATATAATTTTTTTTTAAAATTATTATTTTTAAATCATACGTCTCAAATAGGTTTTCTATTATTTAGCCAAAAAAAACTCTTAAAGGTGTCTTTTAAATAAAAATTAAAAATTAATTTTAATTATGTATAAAGTGAGAGGTTTTATAATGAAAATAAAAAATATTTTAAACTAAATATACAAATATTACTATCAATTTATTTCTTTTTTCATTTTCATTCTCGTACGTATTTGGTATGCGAGAATAAGGAGTGGGAATGAATATCTCAGTCATTTTTTCTTTTATTTCTATATTTGGATAACTTATAAATAATGATGAGGATGGAATCAAAAGCGATTGCAATGAGAATTAAATCTCACTTATAAGTGAGTTTTCAATTCATTTGATTATGAGGTATTTTGATTCCTTAATGTAAGTTATTTTTAAAAATACTTTTTAAAAGTAAAAAAAAAAAAACAAAGGACTTTTTTAGATAAGTTATTTTTAAAAACATTTTTTATTTTGATTTTATAAAAAACACAGATTATAAATTCAATTTATACAATATAAACTAAATTTAATTCATGTCTGGTTAAAAAAAAAAACAAATTTTTTAGTTACAAATAAATTTAAAATAAATAATTTTTAATAAAATATGAGATGTTCATTCCCGCTCCTACCAGTACCAAACATGTCCTGAAAGTAGGTCTCTTCCAAGGCCCTTGGTTAGGAAATCGACCAAATTTTCTTTGGACTTGGACATATTCTAAAGCCACTGTCCCATTAGAGATGAGTCTTTTTACATATTTCCCATTAAAGATCTCACTATATACTCTGAGCATTGCGGCATGATTTTCATACCACACAATGATGGTTGACTCTGCCTTATTCCATATCGGTACTTCTTCTGATATATTCCTTAGCCACTTAGCTTTCTCTCCAGTAAATGAGAGGGCCATGAACTCATACGGAATTGTGGAATGAAACCTTTTCTTGTAACCGTGGGAATATATGAGCATGGATTTTGTACTAAGGTTGCCTAGACCACAATGTAGGGTTGACACAATTTTTGTGGCGTTAGATCACTTCTCCAAGATAGCTCACTTTATTCCTTATGAGAATACCATTGATGCCTCACAAGTTTCTCAATTGTTTTTCAAAGACACAGTTCGACTTCTTGAAGTTCCTTGGACCAACAGGTGACACAAGATTCATGAATCAATTTTGGCACACTCAATTTATAAGGACTAAACTACAATTTTCAAGCACTTGCCATCCATAAACTGATGGACAATCAGAGATGGTGAATCAAACTTTGGGAAATTTGCTAAGGAGTCCTACTGGTGGCAACCATGAAAAGAATATGTTTTTTTTTCCTCAATCAGAAGTCCTCTCTCTTGGTTTTTGTTTTTCTTCCTAAAACGACAGTCAATACTTTTATGTTGTGAAAAAAATGATTCTTATATTTATAGTTTCATTCATGACTTGAAATAAGAAAATTGATCAGTAAAACAACCAATCAGGATTCTTGGACATCTTAAAAGGTAATTCTGAAAACCTTATTTTACATCCGAGATGGTTTATGGAAAGAGTCAAATTCATAATTTTAATCATTCACATGTTCTAAATCTATGGAAGTGTAGCACGGAGGCTGAAGAACTTGCTAGTTATGTTCTAAATCTGAAGAGGTGATTGGGTGAGGGTTTACTTAAGAAGGGAGTGTTTTATACTAGGCACTTATCACAAGCTCCAATGCAAGAATTTGAGTTTTGTCAGTGAACTACTACAGCTCAAGATGCAATTACGGTCATTAAGAAAAGAATCTATGACAATGAGTGATTACTTTGCTAAGATGGACGATATTGCAGATCAATGTGCAATGGCTGGTTGTTTTGTCAGTGATGAAGATTTGGTACTTTATATTTTAGCAAGTCTCGGATCAGAATATGATCCACTTGTATGCAGCATTACCACCTGTAATAGTACTGATCATCTTTCTCTAAAGGGGATTCATGCTCTTCTACTCAATCACGAAAGTATAATTGAGCAATTGTATGCAACTAATTCAGATTCACACCATTTATTTGCCAATTTTGCTGCTCATAAAAATGGAGGAAATCATGGTCGTGGAAAAGGAAATTTGAACCCTCAAGGTCGAGGTAGAGGAAGAAATGGAGGTTTTTCTAGTAGAGGCAATGGCAATAAACCTATTTACCAAATTTTTGGTAAAAAAGGACACATAACCCTCACTTGTTGGCATAGAATGGATGAGAACTTTCAGTCTACATCATCCGTTACTAGCAGCAACAATTATAAGACAACAGTCTACATGGCCACACTAGATACAATGATTGATTCAATGCAGACTTACTTCCGGTAGCTTTTGCCATAACTTCTAGCATCCAATTTGGGTTACCAAAACCACCTCAAACCCCACTCTCAGATGTTCATACCTCACCTACCTCACAACCATCTATGTCTTTATCTGCTCATGCTCCAACTCCATGTCACCCCATGATTACCCGAGCCAAAGCTGGCATTTTTAAACCAAAAGTGTATGCTGCCCTCAAACATCCCTTGAGTTTCTCACATGGTCCTATTGAACCTATGTGTGTAAAGCAAGCTCTTGCTTATCCAAATTGGAAGATATCAATGGAAGAAGAATACAAGGCTTTAATGAGGAATCACATATGGGACTTGGTACCTTATCAGCCCCAATATAATGTAGTGGGCAATAAATGGGTGTTTAAGTTGAAGTTTCACCCAGATGGCACTCTTAATAAACATAAAGCTAGGTTTGTTGCCAAGAAATTCCATCAAACCCCAGGTGTGGATTTTTCAATAACTTATAGTCCTGTGATTAAACCTGCCACAATTAGAGTTGTACTAACTCTAACAATTGCTCAAGGATGGGAAATTAGGCAACTGGACATAAATAATGCTTTTCTCAATAGATATCTGCAAGAAGATGTGTTTATGTCTCAACCTGAAGGTTTCATTCATCCTACCAAGCCTCATCATATTTTCAAACCGAGGAAAGCTCTCTATGGTTTGAAATGGGCTCTAAGGGTCTAGTTTGATAAACTTAAAGATGCATTATTGCAGTGGGGTTTTCAAGATTCAAAGTCTGATGTATCTTTGTTCCTATATAAGACCAAAGGAATCATACTCATGCTATTGGTATAAGTAGATGACATCTTGATTACCGGAAATAATAGCATAGTAATTTCGGACTTGGTTCATGACCTCAATAAGAGTTTTCTTCTAAAGGATGTTGGTTCATTACATTACTTCCTAGGAATTGAAGCCTTTCGAGATGAAACAGGTCTCTATTTAACTCATTCAAAATACATTGCCGACCTGCTTCAAAAGACAAATATGGATACAATAAAGCCCTTACCAACACTAGCTATTTTTGGAAAAGTGTACTCCAAATCAAGTAGTGATCTAGGGATAATCCAATCATGTATAGAAGCATAGTTGGAGCCTTGCAATATGTTACAATCACAAGACCTGATATATCATACATGGTTAGTAAGTTGAGTCAGTTCTTACAAAGTCCAACAGAGATACTTTGGAGAGCTTGTAAAAGAGTATTACGATATTTGAAAGGAACTATCACTCATGGTTTGCATTTCCAGCCAAACCAATCTTTAAATCTTGTGGGTTTCATATATGCAGACTAGGATAGCTGTCCAGATGATGGAAGATCAACAAGTGGTTATTGTGTGTATCTAGGAGGTGATCTTATTTCTTGGAGCTCAAAGAAATAAAGTGTTGTTGCTAGGTCTAGCACCAAATCAGAATATCGAGGCTTAGCTCATGTGACAGTTGAGGTGATTTGGCTCAAGTCCCTAGCAACAAAATTGGCCCTTCAATTGAGATTAAGACTGGCAATCTAATGTGATAACCAAGGAGCCGCCTCACTAGCTGCTAATCCCGTTTATCATGCTAGAACTAAGCATATTGAAATTGATATACATTTCATTTGTGATAAAGTACTTAAAAAAGAATTGGATATATGGTTTGTACCCTTAGTAGATCAAATAGTTGATTTGTTTACAAAACCACTTTCAATCACTCGATTCTTGAAACTTAAGGCCAAACTCCAGGTGAAAGAATCCTTCTTTTGTTTGAAGGGGCGTGTAACGACAAATAGTGCACAACTGAAGAACATAATTGCAACAGCTTCAGCCATGTCATCCTCTCCGGAAGCTTCTGCCATGTCAACTATTAGCTAAAGATTTGTTAGATTCTATTTTTGATTAGTTAGCATTAGCAAATTAGTTAGCAATAGATTAGTAAGCAAAATAGAACACTCTGCTTTTGTATATATATAAGTAGAATAGAACCAACCTCTGTTTCAAGTAATGAGAAACATAAATAGTTTTCTTCACACATAGGATTTGTTATTTTTATTTTTCTAAAAATGTTATATATTAAAGGAGACATAATATTTACGGGGTTCTATAAGAATGTGTTATCTAGATCCTCAAATAATGATTAATCCATTAATTTTCAAATCAAAACTACAAAGTAAATTAAGAGAGCTTTCTCCACATAAATTGGTTAAAGCCTTTAAGATTGGCAAAAACCACAAAGATGGACTAAAGTTATTCTAACAACTCTACCTAAAGTCATTCTCACACACTCAAGCCACACTCTAACCAAAGGAATTAGACTTCTTACTAGGACCACAAACCTTCAGAAAACCAATTCCTACTCTTTGTAGTACAAAGACTCCTAACATGTAACAAATTAATTATCAAATCATAATCCTTTAGGACAAAGATTCCTAAAATACATCAAGTTTTTAATTTTGTTAAAAAACAATAAATCTTTACCTTAAACAAATTTTAAATTTTCTTCCAACTTTCCAAATTCAAAACATTCTTTGATAAGCGAACACTTACATATATAATCAGAATAGTGCAATTATAAAGATGTCTTATGCGTGGAATATTGAAGCCAAGTCAACTGAAATGTTGATACTGGGTCAACTGAAGGTAGCTTCTCCATTGGTTGTGATAGTGGAAGCTTCTTCCCAACAACTGGAGACTGGGTCGACTTCTCCCTTACACAAAGGATGTTCGGACAGGTTGTCCGAGCACACTCTCCGAAGCTCAAGTCAGGCACCAAATGGATAGGAACCTTTAGAAAGGAGAGTAAATAGGGGAACCCTCTAGTCTTGCGTACCTGGGCTCTGTTTTAAGAGGATTTTTATTGTGCTCAAGGGGAAAAGCACTGTAGTGCTAAGTTGGCACCTTGACCTAATCTGTAATAATGGAAGTGAAGAGATAGAGGGTTATGAGGATAGGCTTTGAGAAAAAAAGTTAACGATGTTTCATAATTGAGAACCTGGGTGGGCATTCTATTTATTAGATAACATAGTAAGAACAACATTCCCTTAGAGGTATTTTGACATATTATTTGTGAATATAATGGCTCTAGCTACTTCTAGAAGGTGGTGATCCTTTCTTTCAACAATGTAATTTTGTTGTGGGGTTATTATGTAGGAGATTTGATGAATAATGCCTTTCTTAGAGAGAGAACTTCCTAGAATAGATTTAAAATATTCTTTTTCGTTGTCTATTTTGAGAATTTTAATGTTCGCAATGTATTGGGTGTTAATCATGACATAAAATTTTTTGAACACTCACTCTAGTTCTGATTTTTCTTTCAAAAGATATACCCAACAAACCCAAGCGTGATCATCAATAAATGTGATAAATCATTTTTTTTCATTAAATGTTTAACTCGTGAAGGGCCTTAAATATTACTATGGACTAATGAAAAAGATGATGAAGACTTATTTTTTAGGAGAATAAATGAAATGAACATGCTTGGCTAAGTGACAAATTTCACATTCAAAGAAATCTCCATTATGAAATAGTGATGGAAACAAAGTTCATAAATATGAAAAGCTTAGGTGGCTTAGTCTATGATGGCACAACATTATTTTTTGTTCTTTAGAAAGAGACTTACAACTCACAGTTTGAGCTTGTTTATTCAATTCGACTTCCTTCTCAAAATAATATAACCCCTCATGTTCTTTAGCATTGCCAATCTTCTTCCCCTAAATCAGGTCTTGAAACACAGAAGAAGACTCAAAGAAATGAGCACCACACTTTAAATCTTTAGTCAACTTACTAATAGAAAGAAGGTTGCAAGACAAATTTGGAACATGCAATACAAAGTGTGGTTCAATATTAGGACCAATTCTAATAGCTCTAGTTCTACCACTGGTGAAAGAGATCTTTCTCCTATTTTATCTTTGAAACTTCCTAAACTAGGATTATATGATGAGAAAATTTTTCATAGCCCATCATGTGATCTATGGCTCTAGAGTCAATCACTCATGGTTCCAGATCCCTACTACAACTACTAAGAGCTAAGAAAAAATTACCTCCATATGCTAGTAATAAAGTAGTGGTGTCCTGTGATGGTTTGAGTAGTTTGTACAATTTTTTCATTTTTCCTTTGGTAAGCAAGAACTATGTACGTTCTCCAAATTTTACCTCAAGCTAGGACCCGATTTGTTAGAAATCTCAGCTAAAATTTGAAAACCAGAGTGATCTCGATTTCCAACCCTACTGTCCTTTGAATTTGGTGGCTTACCATGTAACTTCTTGTAGCAATCTTTAGTGTGATTTGTTTTCTTATAGAAATCACACCAAAGATTGTTTATCTTTTACTTCTTAGGGCATTCTTAACCACAAACTTTGAAACTTCAGGTAATGATGGTTTTGATCCACCTATCATAACCCATTTTCGGCTTGACTCTCTTTGAACTTCAACAAATATTTAAGTAATCAATGGGAAAGGTTTGATTCCTAGAAGTCAACCCCTGACTTCATCAAGATCAGGATTTAATCCTACCAAAAAATATCAGACTCGTTCTGTTTTAACCTACTTTTTGTAAAGTTTAGCATCCTTAGGATTTGACCATGGAATTTGGACATAAAGATCAATTAATTTATTGCCACAAGTGAGTCAAGGCATTGAATTATTAGGTAACATCCAACTCCCCTAGTTTCAAATCACGGGCTCCATTTCCAAGTTAAAAAAATTGGGTTAAGTTTTCCATGTCTAAGCATGCTAAAGTTTGTGCATCCCACATCTCCTTAGCAATGGAATAATATAAGATAAGATTCCTTGATATCTTATTTCATGGAGTTCACAATCAATGCCATAACCATAGAGTTTCGTGCATCCCATGTTGGAAAAGAGAGATTTCTTGGATTATGTTTTATTATTGAACCATCCACATATAACTAAGGTGGTCTCATCCTCATATCACCATTAGAGCATACGGAGACCATTGAAGGAAACTTTGATTATTTAGTTTCGTGGTTGTAATTTGAAGCGGAGAATTTTCAAAAAAAAAGTTGAAAACGAGGCTATAGTGGATGAACTTGTAGGGATGGGTTGAGAGACTTTTGAAAAGACCTCAAAACTAGCATCCTTGCACTCACCAGTGAAGGTTGTTCTATACATCTTTTTGTCTCAACTGATACTAGCTCTGATACCATGAAATTGGGTAAGAAAAAAAAAAACAGACCGTAAATTGGAGATTGCTTTTGTTTTATTATTTTATTTCTTCAATACAAGTAGATTTATAGGATAGGTTTTGTAACAACCAACCCTTTATTTTAAGAGATTGACACCAGCTATTTTTTAGGATATTCTAATCAACTATAATATCACAACTAGCAATTATCCTTATTTAGAGAATAGTAATTATCCAAGATTCTCTATAATCTATTTCCTACTTACCCTTGGATCTCTATTTTCTTTACAAGATGCCAACTAGTGGAGGAGCTTTTAGGATAACATTTTGGGACCTATAAAAGCCCTCATATCCGTTAGAAATGGAACTTTGGGTTATTAGGGAGAAGGAAAGAAGTTGAGTTTCATCTAGCATCTCTATTAACTCCTGTCTTTTCTTAAGCTTAGTAATTTTTCGTTGCATTATTCATAAGTAACTAGCCTTTGATTTTAGTCTTATTCCTCAAAGTTTTTTTTAGAGATTTTGAGAACTTTATGTTTCATCATGATGTTGATTTTAATTGTAGATTCTAAGATGGTTTTCTTTGTTCTTCTAGTTTTGAGTTGTGAGTAGTTTTCTAAGCTTGAGAGGAGGAGTCCATGAGACTTCTTTCATGAAAAACTAATTTACATCATGGGGTGAATGGATAGTGTTTCTACCTAGTAATTGGAGTCCTTATTTTGTTTGGGAAGAAACCCTATTTTCCTCTTCTTGAAATGGAAACTTAGAGGTGGTTTATTTTAGTTTATTTATTTAATTTTTTTTTTTTGGTTACTTCAAGTTCTTGAGGATCTTAGGACTTTTGACTTGAAATCACTTCCATTAAGCTTTATGTAAAATGCAAAATGAACTTAAAGATTACAATGTTGTGGAGGTATTTAAATAAAATTTCTTTTGAGCTTTAGTTGGTAATTTCTCACAAGTGTTTTCAGTTGTAGGTTTTTTTATTGTGCATTGGTTGTGAAAATGAGCCTCATTAGACTCCGATCCTTAGCATTTAAATTTCTCTTTTAGCTATAAAATGGTAGGTTCAAGTGTCAAAATTTTGTTATTTTCTATTTTTTTTTTCATCATAAAATGTGATTGTTCAGTGATATTCCAATTTGGTCACAAACACTTAATTTTTTTTGCGAAGAAACAGAAGATTCATAGATCACAACTTTTAGTGATGAGCTTTTATTTACAAATTTCATGACAAATTTTTTTAAATAGTGGTGATTTATTATTTATTTATGACAAATACTTTCATGACAAAAATTGATACTTGTTGTAGTGAGGTATTTAAATAAAATTTCTTTTAGGCTTTAGTTGGGGATTACTAATGAGTGTTCTCAGTCCTTGGTTTTTTATTGTGCATTGGTTTTTAAAGATGAAGCCTTATTGGACCCCCAATCCTTGGTATTTAAATTAATTTGTTTTTTGCATAGATACAAAATCAATTTTCTTCTATTTCTCAAAATATTTTTGGAGGTTCTCTAATTTATTAACCTCATATTAAACAAGCCTCTTTCAACCACTTATTCAAGAGAAAATCATTCCCACTTTTGGAACTAATTCACCACATATCTCCCCATCTTTTGCTATCATTTAAAACACTCTTCTTGAGAAAACTATACCTGAACCACCATATTTTTTACTTGCAAAGACTCCTCATACTTAGGAATTGGTACCATCACATTTGCATTTCAAGCAAACACATGATAGTGTAGACCCTCAATTTTATCCCTTTAGCACATGTCTTTAAGTTCACTTCCAATGCTTCACAGTAGTTCCTTGGTGGCCCATAGCTACTCATACTACTTACATTTTTTGAGCCACCTTGGAGACTTTGGTTGAGGGATTTATCTAACCCCGTTGTGACTCTTGGCAGCCTTAATTTAGACTTAGGCCCACTTAGGCACCCTAGACCCATTTAGATACACTTGGCCCATTAGGCATTACCTTAGGCCCATTTAGATGCACTTGGAACCTTCTAGCTTGCACACATTCACCCTAGGTTACTTAGTCAATCTTTCAGAATAGGTCACTTGGACACTTCTTTTGGAATAGTTCACTTAGGCATGTGCTTGATTTTGGTTATTTATTTTTCAGGATAAGATGAGTGTTGGCTTGACTTTTTATTACATGAAATGAATTTTTTATTCTATCTTTATTTTATTTTTATTTTTATTTTTGAAGGTTTGAGTTTGACATTTAAATTATTATAATCCGTTGCATTACTTTATTTTCTTGATTTTTTTTAATTGCATACGTCTTATATTTTTTGTTATACCCTTATCGATTTATTTGTTTATTTACTCACTTATTCATTTATTCTTTAATTCCATGAATTGACATTTTGGATTTTTGTGGCTATGTGATTTGATTTTATATTTGATTTTATTCTATTTCCAATTACATGATTTCTTATTTCAACTTTATTTTAAATTTTGCATGAGACTTGGAGCCATCAAGGAGAGGAGATCACGACCAAAGAGGGAAACTTGGAAGGAATCCGGGCTGCATATAGAAAGTGGGCAGATCACGACTTTAAGAAAGAATCCGGGCTGCATATGATTTGTTTGAAGAAAGAATCCGGGCTGCATATAGAAAGTGGGCAGATCACGGTTGAGGCACATCCGGGAGCATATGGAAAGAAGATTAAAGGGGATCTGATCACTTACCAAACAAGATACGACTGCATCCTTGGGGAAATCTCCATGTGAGCCACACATAATGGGCTTCCCATATCCACGCGCATGTAGGAAAAAATGGAAATAAGATATTCCATAAGGAGTGGGTTGCCTTATAAATAAAGGAGAGAATCCAAGCATAAGAGGAATTTTTTTTTCGAAGGGGAATAGGCCGAAAGAATTTTCAAACGGAGACTTTTCTTTTGGAGGGCAGAGAGGACACGAGAGCAATTCTTTTGAGAAGACGTGTGAAGAACATTGAAGAGCCGACACATAACCATAAAAAAGGGAGGAGCAGCCCACAAAATCTCCACAAATAACGGTTTATAGGTAAGTGTACGCTTTCAAATTTATCTTTGATTTCGTTTTGATTCGTCCTTTTAGTCTTGAGTGTTTTAATGATTTTTGTTCTTTGATTTAATTAATCCTATATAATAAATTTCTTGTTTTAATTTCGATTTAGTTTTAATTTATTTTTCTTCTTTAGTTTGGATGTGTTTGTGGTTTTAATTCTTTAGTTTAATTTATCCCATTAGATAAAGTTCCTTTTTTTATTTATTCCAATTCGATTTAGTTTTAATTTATCTTTTATGTTTAGATGTGTTTGTAGTTTTCTTTAATTTAATTGTTTTTATTATAAAAGTCCCTATTTTTAATTTTGATCTAGTTCAATTTTAATATATTTTTTATGTTTAGATGTGTTTGTGATATTAATTCATCAGTTTAATTATTTCTATTAGAAAAGTTTTGTTTTTAATTTTGATTTAGTTCACTGTTAATCTACCTTTTATGTTTAGTGTTTGTCGTTTTAATTCGTTAGTTTAACTGTTCATATTAGAAAAGTTCTTATTTTTAATTTCAATTTAGTTCAATTTTAATCTATCTCATATATTTGTGATTTTAATTCGTTAGTTTAATTATTCCTATTAGTAAAGTTCTTATTTTTAATTTCAATTTAGTTCGATTTTAATCTATCCTATATGTTTTTGCGATTTTAATTCGTTAGTTTAATTATTCGTATTAGAAAAGTTCTTATTTTTAATTTCAATTTAGTTCAATTTTAATCTCTCCTATATGTTTAAATGTGTTTGAGATGTTAATTCATTAGTTTAAGTATTCCTCATAGATAAAGTTCACATTTTTAAAATCCCAAATTAGTTTAAATTTTAATTTAGCTGTTAGTTTAAATATGTTTGTGATTTTAATTCCTTAGTTTAAGTAATTTAAGAGATAAAGTTTAATTTTATTTTATTTTTTTTTGGATTAATTTAGTTTTAGTTTATAATTTAATTTGAATGCGTTAATGATTTCAATTCCTTAGTTTAAATAATTTGTGAGATAAAGTTTACTTTCTTTAATTTCAAATTAACTTAGTTTTAGTTTATGATTTAATTTGAATGTGCAAGTGATCCTAATTAGTTTGATTTTAATTTGTTTTTAGTTTAAATAATCACGCTAAATAAAGTTTGTGTTTTTAATTCCAATTACTTTAATTTTAATTCATTTTTAACTTAAAGGCATTCGTGGATCTTAATTCTTTAGTTTAAATGATTGTATCAAGTAAAGTTTGAGTTTTTAATATTCCAATAATTTTATTAAGTAGAATTTAATTTCAATTCAGTTTGATTTTAATTTGTTTTATAATCCGAAGGTGTTCCTGATTTTAATTCAATTGTTTGATTAACCCTCTTAGACAAATTCCATATTTTTAATTTCGATCTTAGTTTAATTTTATTTTGTTAATTTATTTATTTGCTTTAGTTTAAATATATTTGTGATTTCAATTTGATAGTTTAGCCAATCTTATTAGATGATGATGATGTCCTTAATTTAATCTAGTATTAATTATTTTTAGTATTGAATGTGTTTGTGTTTTTTATTTCATTAACTTTGAATTTAATCCATTTATATCCAATTTTGTAGTTGATTATAATTTGGTTTAATTAATTAAGTCAATCACGTGTAATTATTTTCATGTTTTAAGTATGGTAATTTTGGCTTTGATCTATTGACATTTAGTATGAGCTTTAGGAATTTTAGATAATTAATCCAGTTAATTGTATGTCATTGGTTTCATACCTTCAAGATTTTTGAACTTTGGTCTTTGATTCATCATATTTTGTTAAAATGCTAATTTACCTTAATTAATTCCATATTATTATCTCCATATGCTAAGTTTGTTGGCTTTAATATTTGATTGGTTATTTTTATTTTAATTCATGTGCTTCTTGAAATCTAAATGTTAGTCTTGGGTAATATTTTGTTAGTTTGTTTTATTAGGAAGTCATAAATTTGATGCCTTAGTGATTGTTAGTTAAATTCTTATTTTTTGAAGGCCACTGGAAACTCATGAAGGTTGGTCTTACCCTCACCACTTTAATTGACATGATTTTCTAAATCTTTATTTTGTGATTTTCGCTTTCTTTTGTTTTGATTGGTATTTTGTTTTCTATGTTTTATTATTTTAAAAATTAATTCCTTTTATTTTAAAATCAAAACCTTTTTCTCCGAAGACCCCTTTAAGAAATTCTTTTTTTTTAAAAAAAAAAGAAGAAAAAATTCATTTAGAGTTGTTAGAATAAAAAAACCCCATTTTCTTAAAATAATATGCAACCATTTTTTGATCGGTTTGCATCTTTCTCCGTTTTTTAATGAAAATTTTGGTTTAAAATCAGACACGAATCCAAGCTTATGGTCCCACATAAATGGGATAATTCCAGGTTAGATTTGTGTATATCAATCGGGGAATTGGTGAAACCCCTACATAAAAAAAAAATAATAATAAAAAAAAAATAAAAAAATAAAAAATCTTTTCAAAACTTATTTTTGCTACCGTCTTTGTTGGTTGTTACAATCATATCTATTTTTTTTGGAATTGTACATAAGATGTGTGTAATAATTGATGATTTCGTATTCTTTGATCATTTTTGCTATGCCAATTAGTTAAGCATGTTAGGGTTTCTTATTTTACTATTTATTATCTAAGCCCCCCCCCCCTCTCCTGCGGAAGCACACTATGAGCTATATATGCTATCCAGGTACGTTCCCTAATACCCACTTTCTAAACCCCGTGAACATGATTGTCATTGCGTACTATGCCCATGCTTGCTATCCTATTTGATTGCCTTGATATATATTTGATGCTTGTTTGATTATCTTTGACAAAAACACATGTTGTGATATATTTCTATATTAACTTTTATGTTTCATGATATCACTTGAGAAGCCGTTCAGGTACGCACTTTGATTCTCTCTTATGATCAGACTTTCTTATTTGACATGCTATTTTTTGAAATCACCTAGCCTACCTAGGTATCCATGATCAACCATTTAATTGCCACGTTTCCCTCAACTTAGTCAGTAGAGACCTCTTTAGGGCTTAGAAGGGTGCTACCTCCTAGAGGTACCTTCCTAGTAAGTAACCTGATTCCCGGACCTAGACTCGGTTTTTTCAAAGAGATGATTTTTCCAAAAATTATGGAGTCACATTTTAGGATTTTTCTTTCTTGTTTTATTTTCCCTTTAAAATAAAAATAAAATAAGTGGCGACTCCGACTTTTTCCAAAATTAATTTTTCACAAATAGAAAAGCAAGTCTCACCGATCGAGCCCGCATGTGAAAAATACGGGTCCACAAATTGGCGACTCCACTAGGGATTTTGAGGATCAAGCTTGAACACTAATTGAGAAAAATGTGGCATTTAATTGGTTGATTAGAGGGTACCCCTTTTTTAGGCAAGGTGATCTGGTCTACTTGTTTGTTTAGAATGATATCTTAACATGTTTGATTGCCTTGAATGATCACTTGATTGCTTACTCACTTCAGCATGATTCACTCTCACATATGCTAGATAGGACTTTGATTGTTTGATATTTATCTGCTTCGCATGACTGCTTGTTGCATAACAACCATTTCTCTTGCGTGTTCGTATGATTGCTTGTCTTCATTCACTATCTCACTTTAGATCTTAGGTTTTTCGGATACACCCACATCCTTCATTGTGCACTTTAGATTATCCTTGAGTGTTGAGAGATGGGAGAGCCTTCACCATAAAGAAACCCCCTAGGGACGCGAGGAAGTGCATGTGTGGAGGTGATGACCACCTTGCATGGAAGCACCCCGTCTCCTTGGAGGCGTGCAGAGGGTTGCGTACCACTGGAGGGTACGATCGCTTCTGCTAGGGATCCTTTAACCCACCCATTTTATCCTATAGCCACCTCAACCTTGTAAGTTAACTTAGACCCAATTAAGATTTCATTCCTACACGTGGGTGCATCTGTGGACCTTCAGAGCTGCCTTGGTCATGATTGGGTTCGGTTATCCCTTATGTAGTCTCCTTTTGGTGTGATCAGAGATGAGTATCAGATTGAGTATATTTGGGCTTTACTTCTACGCACTTGTCAGTTGATTCCTACAGAGTCACATTCGTACCGCACCTTATCCAGTGTTTCCATATTTGTAGGAGGGTTTACCTTGACCGATCTGGATTCACTTTTGTGGATTAGAGTTGAAGGTAGATTGACCAGAGTATCAGACCAGTCAGATTAGAGATCAGATCAGAGGGATATGGACTCACAGATAGTTACCGTCGACCAGTTTGCCGCAGCCATGGCTTCTATCCAGGAGGCTATAGCTAACCTTGGTCAGAGGATAGATGGACAACAGACCCAACAGGTCCCAATTCAGGAGAATGCCCAATTCGATACCACAGTACCGCCACCTCCTCCGCCCAGTTAGTCAGTACCATAGGTTATACCTTTCACTCTGCATAGTCAGACCGAGGTTGCCCCGTTTCCTATCACATTGCCTATCCCGACCTCAGAGGACCCACATACACGTATGGATAAACTTGAGCAAAGGTTAAGACAGATGAGGGCTTCAGACGGAGTTATTACTTAGGAGGATTTTGATGGAGCACCGATAGCCAGTTTGCTAGCCAAGTTTAGGATGCCCGAGATTGAGAGATACACGGGCATAGGCTATCCTCACATCCATTTGAGGCTTTATAGTACAGTTATGAGGGCCCACGACTGGATGAGGCCTAGATGGTTATGTTTTTCCCTATGTCCCTGAGTGGTGCGGTACAGCGTTAGTTCGCTTCATTGGATGTATCACACCGTAGGACTTGGGACGACTTGACCCGGGAGTTTTTGAGATAGTTTGCATTTAACACTATCATTGATGTTTCGAGGAGAGAGTTAGAGGTTTTGAGATAGAGGCTAGAGGAATCAGTCACTTCATTCATCTCCCGCTGGAGGGAGAAGATTTCACAGATCATTAATCGTCCTTTAGAGAAGGATCCGATTAGCATGATCATGAGGAGCTTGCAGCCTAAATTTGCTAGACACTTGATGAGATTTCCCCACACGGATTTTGGATCTCTAGTACAGGGTTTGTATGGTATAGAGGAGGGCATTGCTAGAGGATTGTGGCCCGAGTCTTCCCATACTGATTCTAAGGGGAAGAAGCCTTTAGGAGGATAGAGATCAAGAGATGTTGGTGCTATCAGTTTAGCAGGGATGAGACTTCCTAGACACTATCAAACGGTTGGGCAAACTTTTGGATTCTACTAACCACCATCACCCCATGTGTAGTATAGGCCACCTGCTCCCTCCAGACCCATTACTCCTACTTACCTACATCCAGTCTCACAGCCTGCTTTTGTCACACATGTTATAGAGAGACCTCCTGCCCTATACACCCGACCCCGAGCTCTGCAGACCACCACTTATGTGTAGAGGCCATCACATTAGTTCGCTTAGTTAGGTATGCCTTTGAGTCGAGCTTTTCATAAGCTTATAAAGGGTGGATTATTGACTCCATTGGCACCCAAGCCAGTACCTCAGCCAGTACCGCCTCATTTTAGATTTGACCTACACTGTTCTTATCATCAGGGACCAGGACATGACACGGATCACTGCAACGCCTTGAGACATGCTATTCAGGATTTGATAGACCAGAGTTTAGTTAACTTGGGGCAGCCAAGTGTGACCACTAACCCTCTTCCTGCCCATTCTACACACGCAGTGCTTCCATCTCCAAGAGATATTCATCACATGGACCTTATAGAGGATGACAGTATACATATGTTGAGTTGGGATGATGGGTTACCCGAGCAAATTGTTTTGCATGACAGTTATGAGATTGATGGGGTTTCATTGGGTTCTTAGGCCCCTACACCATTCAGTTTGATCCCAGACGAGGCACCATTCCAGTTGACTCATCCTACACCCTTGATTATTGGATGTCATGATACTTTTGTCCCGTTCACTTTATGGTCAGAGGATGATGATTCGGAGGGAAGAGAGATACAGATTGTGACTTGTAATGGAAAGATAGCTCAGCTACTACCACTAGTAGTTAGACCATTTGAGGGTGCAGCCTCTCATGAGGAGGTTAGAATAGAGGATGATGAAGTTTTGAGACAGCTACAGAGCACTCAGGCCCGTATTTCTATTTGGAGTTTATTAACATCATCCAGTACTCATAGAGATGCTTTGATTCGAGCCTTGAGTCAGATCAGGGTAGAGACTACCACCACTCCAAAGAGATTGATTCATATGATGAAGGCCGACAGGGCCACTTGCATTGTGTTTTCAGATGATGACTTGCCACTTGAGGGTTCAGACCATGTACGCCCTCTATATATCACAGTTGGTTGTTCAAGCCATAGAGTCCCATCTGTCCTGCTGGACAATGACTCAGCCCTGAATGTCTGCCCTTTAGCCACTACTGTAACCCTTGGTTTTGCACCTTCAGATTTTGGTCCTTTTGCTCAGACAGGCAGAGCATATGATAGCACTAAGAGGGAGGTTGTGGGTACCTTGGTGATTGATTTGAAGATTGGTCTAGCCACATTCTCTACTTTGTTCTAGGTTTTGAGGATTCCTACATCCTTTAACCTGTTACTTGGTTGACTTTGGATACATAGAGCTGAAGCTATCCCTACTTCCCTTCATCAGAAGGTGAAGTTCATTCATAATGGGCAGGTTGTCACAGTACAATCTACCAGAGATATGTTAGCCTCTTCCGAGCCAGTACTTCAGATTAGTCACAGTGAGGATGACCTATTTTTGACTCGATTTACTTTTGATGAAATACAGACTCTCGAGATTGAGGATTTTCGTAAAGACTTTGTGGCTATGTCATTTGATTAGCACAGTAGCATAGTGGTTCTCGATATGATGAGGGGTATGACATTTCTACCTAGTATGGGGTTAGGACGACGCCAGTAGGGACCCATCAAGTTTATAGCTGCCATTGATCATGATACAACATTTGGACTTGGGTTCATTCCTACCGAGGTCGATTACCGTTACATGACGCGGCTGTGCAAGGAGAGGGTGAGGGCCTGTTTATCCCACACACCATTTGATTATCCTATTCGACCCTATAGGATGAGTTTAGTCGACTACTTTGTCAGAGGACAAGAGATTTGACCTCGTATAGAGGAGATTCACAGTATGGTTCATACAAATAGAAAGATTGAGCTTCAACATCTATTTCACCAGTTACAGTTGAGTAATGGGGCTCCTGGCACTTCTGTTTCTATATCGATTACTCCTACGTCTCCAGATCGAGCTAGCATGTGGTCTCTATGCTTTCTAGAGGAGATCACTGATGATGGAGTGATTGTTGATCCTACTGAGATGATTGATGGAGTTGTGCCTCATGATGAGTACCGAGATGAGATGGACATGATGACCGTGAGCTAGATTACCAGCATTGTTTAGCTTAAGCCTGTTTCACCATTTGATATGTTTGGGATGTCTACCATTGAGGTTCTTGAGAGGGCCTAGATTATTCCTGTTCCAGAGCTTCTAGAGGATGATAATAGTTTGTTTGAGGGCTCTGTTAGCCCAGTTGAGGGAGCATCCGACCTTATGGACCCACCTCTTTCTTTTGATGTTTTATCGGGATTTGTCTCCCGCTTTAACGATGTTTTTGTTGCTTCATTTATGGATTTGAGTATTTTTTTAGTATTCGCCTGCCTCTTGTGATAGTACCTCTATATCTGCACCCCACTCACCCACTTCACATATATTTGATATAGATGATGAGGTTGCACAACCCAATCCAAATAGGGACTCTTCTGATCATGACTCCGATCTCGTGGATGAGAAAGTTTCACCTGCTACAAGGGATGTTGAGAATGTTGATTTTGGCATAGAGGATCAGCCTAGAGAGCTGAAGATTGGTTCACCCCTATCTACAAATGAGAGAGATAGACTTATTCATTTACTCAGGTCATACTTGGATGTCTTTGCATGGTCTTATGAGGACATGCTTGGTCTTGATCCCTCTATAGTTCAACACCACTTACCTATCCTACCACATGCCAAACCAGTTAAGTAGAAATTGAGACGATTACATCCACGTTGGAGTCTGCAGGTGAAAGAGGAGATTCAGAAACAGCTCAGTGTTGGATTCATATCAATGGTTGAGTATCCAGAGTGATTGGCTAATGTTGTCCCTGTTCCCAAAAAGGATGGCAAAGTTAGAGTTTGTGTTGACTTTAGAGATCTTAATAAAACCAGCCCTAAAGATGACTTTCCTCTCCCACACATTGATTTGTTGGTCGATAGCACTGCAGGCCATTCGCTGTTATCTTTCATGGATGTGTTTTCAGGGTATAATCAGATTTTGATGACTCTAGAGGATATGGAGAAAACAACCTTTATTACTGAGTGGGGTACCTACTGTTACAAGGTTATGCCATTTGGGTTAAAGAATGAAGGAGCCACTTATCAGAGGGTCGCTACTACTTTATTTCATGACATGATGCATAGGGATGTTGAAGTTTACGTGGATGATATGATTGTGAAATCCCGAGGCAGAGTAGATCACCTAGAGGCTCTAGAGAGATTCTTTGAGAGGATCCGAAAGTTTAGATTGAGGTTAAATCTTAAGAAGTGCACCTTCGGAGTGACTTCTGGGAAGTTATTGGGACATATGGTTAGTGAGCGAGGCATAGAGGTCAACCTAGATAAAATCAAAGCCATACTTGACATGCCTGCACCGAAGACTGAGAAAGAGATTAGAGGTTTTCTGGGCAGATTATAGTACATCAGTCGTTTCATAGCCAGATTGACAGACATATGTGAGCCTATCTTTTGTCTTTTGAGGAAGAACCAACCAACAGTTTGGAGCGATGATTGCCAGCTTGCATTTGAGAAGATTAAATAGTATTTGCTTTCTCCTCCTGTTTTATTGCCTCCTACGCCAGGACGTCCACTTCTTCTATATTTGTCAATTTCAGACATGGCCTTGGGATGTATGTTAGCTCAGATTGATGACTCATGGAATGAACGAGCTATTTACTATCTGAGTAAGAGGATGCTGGAGTATGAGATGAAGTATGTTATGATTGAGCGCCTATGCTTAGCATTAGTTTGGGCTACCAGGAGATTGAGGCATTACATGACAGAGTACTCACTGCATTTGATATCCTGTCTAGATCCATTGAGATACTTATTTGATAGACCTGCATTAACTGGTAGACTGATGAGATGGCTCGTGCTTTTGACAGAGTTCGATATCCAGTACGTTTCTCAGAAGTCTATTAAGGGAAGTATTGTCGCCGACCACCTAGCCTCACTATCGACATCTGAGGATAGACCAGTTGATGATGATTTTCCAAATGAGGAGTTTGTTGCTATGACTAGCTTATCAGGATGGTGCATGTACTTCGATGGTGCAGCCAATTAATCAGGGTATGGGATAGGTGTTCTGTTGGTATCCCCTCAGAATGATCACATTCCGAGGTCTGTTCGTTTGACATTCTCTTATCGACATTCTATCACGAATAATATAGTTGAGTATGAGGCTTGTATCCTTGGTTTAGAGACTGCGTTGGAGCTTGACATTAAACAGATAGAGGTATTTGGTGACTCCAATCTGGTACTTAGACAAATTCAGGGAGACTGGAAGACTAGGGACGTAAAGCTTAGGCCGTATCACGCTTATTTGGAGTTACTGATTACGAGATTTGATGACTTGAGATATGTTCATCTGCCCAGAGCGCAGAACCGATTTGCCGATGCCTTAGCTACCCTAACTTCTTCTATGGACATTCCGATTGATGTAGTTGTACGTCCATTGCTGATTGAGTTGAGATTTGCACCTACCTACTATTGTTTGATTGGAGAAACAGAGGTCCAGGATGATCTACCTTGGTATCATGACATTTATCAGTTTCTTAGATTTGGCACATACCCTGAGGTAGCCACTGCCAAGGATCAGAGAGCACTGAGGCATTTGCCTATTAGATTTGTGATTTGTGGAGATACTTTATATAGGCGATCAGCTGATGGTATGCTTCTATTATGTTTAGATTGAGCCTCTATAGATCGAGTGATGAGAGAAGTTCATGCAGGAGTTTGTGGTCCACATATGGGAGGACACATGCTGGCTAGTAAAATTATGAGGATAGGTTATTTCTGGTTGACTATGGAGACAGATTGTTGTCAGTTTGTTTAGAAATGCCCAGAGTGTTAGATTCATGGTGATCTCATTCATGCACCGCCATCAGAGTTACACACTTTGACCTCGCCATGGCCATTTTCAGTATGGGGTATTGATATTATTGGGAAGGTTTCACCAAAATCTTCATGTGGTCATGAGTTCATCCTAGTTGCCATAGATTATTTCACCAAGTGGGTGGAAACCGCATCATATGCGAGGTTGACATTTGCTAGGGTTGCCAGTTTCATCAAGTTACACATCATTTGTCGTTATGGGGTTCCCCATGAGTTGATTTCAAATAGAGGGGTGCACTTCCAAGCTGAGGTAGATACTTTGTTACAGAAGTATGGCATCCGACATCATAGATCTTCAGCATATAGGCCACAGACCAACAAGGCAATAGAGGCTGCGAATAAGAATATTAAGAGGATTTTGAGGAAAATGGTTGAAACTTCTCGAGATTGGTCAAAGAAACTCCCTTTTGCATTGTGGGCATACTGTACCTCTTTTCGCAGCTCTACAGGAGCTACACCTTACTCGCTAATGTATGGTATGAAGGTTGTTTTGCCGGTTGAGACAGAGATGGGTTCTTTGAGAGTAATCCTTAAGCAGCAGATTTCTGAGACAGAGTGGGTTTAGGCTCGGTTTGACCAGCTTAACCTTTTAGATGAGAAGAGATTGAGAGCAACCAATCATGTTCAGGCCTATCAGAGGAAGATGGCTCGTGCCTTCAGGAAACGGGTTAAGCCTAGACCATTACAAAAATGGGATTTAGTTTTAAGGATTCTCAGAGGTTTGATTGGAGACCTTAGAGGAAGTTTAGACCTAGTTGGAGTGGGCCTTATGTTATTTGAGAGTTGACTCCAGAAGGGGCTGCATGGTTGACTGACTTAGATGAAAACCAGTTTTCAAAGCCTACCAATGTGGATCAACTGAAGAAGTATTATGTTTGAGATTAGGGTCGCAGGATGGATGGCCATCATTTCAGTCAGCCTTACACCTTATCACATTTATTAATGTATTAAACCGTTGCTAGCCTATTGAACCCCACATGGTATGTTATAGCCTTATTTCTTTCTTATAGCCTTAATTACCATTTCTATACCCTGGTTAGGGCCCTTTGATGTTTATGCATGCTTTGCTAGGAAAGTCTCATGAGTTTTAGACTTATAGGCCTATTTTCTCATTCTTGTTACCATCCCCTTATCACCCCCGTTTGTTCTATTTTACTATCATCACATTTTCATTATCTTATTGTGTTTATCATTATTTGCTTCATCTTATCTCTTCTCTTTCTTGGGTTGATGATTCTTCACATCTTGGTGCAAAAGAGGGCAGTCATATCACTCCATCCATCCCATCAATTGGCATCGATTCAGAGATTTTAGTTTGAGAGGTTGTCTCATGGGTTGGGGTTCATGTATTCATCAGTGGTTTGAGAGAGTTTGTTCACTCCTTGTATCTTTCCCATTGGAGTCCGATTTATTGATGATCAGAAGATGCACATTCAAAAAAAAAAAAAAAAACGCAATGACATGTTTGTGTATGGTATCTTGCTCCATTGGGCACTTATATCACCTTTTGAGGTTTATTTACTAGGTATATTAGTCATTGTGGGTTCTTGTGAGATTTTTATACGAGTTTTCACTCCTTGAGCCACTCTTGTTATGCATTTGGAGTGTTGGGGGTTCATGTGAGGGTTCTATGGTATCCTATGCTTCTTGGGTCATGGTAGATATGTGTTAGGTATGAGAGATGAGTGACCTTTTACTAGGGTCTCCAGATCATTGTCTTATCCACTATTACATCGTTGGTTATATGACTTTGCTTTATTGTACTGATATGGATTGATCATCATTCATTCCCCTTTCTTATTGCCTTACTTTGTATCTCCTTACCCATTTCCAGATCTTCATTCCACTTTTTATCCATTTCCTACATATTGATACACGTTTTTTGATTCGATACCTTATTCACATCATTTACATGTTTCATTGATGGTTTGACCACTCATCCTTTCTCTCATTTCGCCCTTGACATTTCCTTTGGTTACCTTTAGGTCCATGGCTCATGAGGTTTTTTTCTATGCATTACATCTTATACACGAGAGTATGGGTTTGATCATTGGGTATTTGAGCCTAGTTTCCCTTCATTTCTTTCATCCTATCACCTTGACCTACGTTATGTCTCGTGTCTTAAGACCACCCTGAGGCCATGAGATCAGGCGTTATCTTTGACAGTCTTCACTTGGACAGGCTTTTGTAGACTGGTTGAAGTATAGTCGTTACCATGTTCTCTTTTATGGAAGATACTTTTGGAAGAATTTGGTCTCTCTCTTGCTTGACATATTGATGTTTGATGGATTTTTGAGTTTGAAGACAATTCATTGATGATATCGGATTTATCCTTTTGTCGACATCAGATATCCATACTGGGGCATATTCCCCTTTCATTCGGTTGAGATGAGCCCCTAGTGGAGCACTTTCTTTGAGTTTGGGCTTATTTTCACTGATTCGAGATTCCTAATAGAGTATGTTGAGATGATATCAGTTATAGTGGAGCATTATTGAGCTTATTGACAGTTTTTATGATTCTAGGTTCCATTTGCGGAGTATTTTTGAGATAGACTAGTGGATCATTTTTAAGTTGGAGGCAATTTTCAGTGCAGTGTATAGATCTTATATATTGGGGTATATTTTCCCATTTTGAGGTCACCAGATTCCCATCAGATTTAGTTAGGGATTCATCAGAGAAGTGCTTCTACTCTCGAGATTATCATATTCCTTATCATTTTGGTTATTCATTTGAGATCAGATTTAAAGTGTCTTCCTTGAGCCATCGGCTGATACTTCATTCTGATTTCTTAGCGGATTATTGTTGAGTTGGAGACAGTTGATTGATGATGTTAGATTCATCATTTTGATTGTGCATCAGATATCCACACTAGGGCATATTTCCCCTTTTCTTTGAGGTTTCTAGTTGTTGTTGGATGATATGACTATTCCTATCCATGGTTATAGAGATGTTTGATTGATTTTGACGGATTCTTTATTGTACATCAGATATCCATACTGGGGCATATTCCCCTTTCCATGATGAGATTATGTTCGGGCAGCAGTACATAGATGGATGATCATTGTTGGTTGTTTATCTCATAACTTCGACATCATATATCCATACTGGGGCATATTCCTCTCTCCTTTACGAGATTTGTTTGGGTAGTGGTATGAGGATGGATGATTAGTGTCGGTTGTTTACCTCATGACTTTGATATCAAATCTTATACTGGGGCATATTTCCCCATTTTCTTTTAGTATCCTTGAGATTGAGACAGTGGCCAGCTTAGTTTTAGATTGAGTGCCAGTCTGGAGTTTCCGACGATTGACTTCATTAGGACCCCCCTATAAGGATTTGTTGAGATAGAGATGGATCATATCGGGTTTTACCCGAGGAGCATGGGTGGATCCTTTAGCCAAATGTTCATAGGATAGATTTGTTTTCGTCATTGTTACCTTGAAGATTGGATTACCCAGATGAGCAGTATTTTGTGCACTTTGAGATTTGTTTTTAGATAAGCCACAATATACACACTTTGAGATTTACCTTTTGAGATCCGTCGACAGAGCAGCTTTTCAGACACAGAGAGAGTTCTTTCAGTTTAGACTTTTCAGAGGTTTGTCATGATACATCGGTTTCTGACCTATTGATTTCAACGGATGATTGATTTACTGGTTGTTTCAACACTGCAAGCACCCTAGATACTGGGGCATATTTCCCTTCTTGAGTTCAGTAGTCCAACTCTTGGCATTTTGAGTGTATGGTTTTGAGCCTATTTATTTCCTATCCACTTTCGAGTTAGTCTTATTTATCTGTTGCTTCTAGACCCTGAGTCTTACAGCCCTGAGCTATCCACTCCTTCTACGCCCTGAGCCTCGTAACCCTGAGCTATCATTTTCCTCTTAGTCCTTGAGCCTCATAGCCTTGAGCTATCCATTCCTTCTAGGCCCTAAGTCTCATAGCCCTAAGCCATCCTTCTCCTCTTAGGCCCTGAGCTTCGTAGCCTTGAGCTATCCTTTTCCTCTTAGGCCCTGAGCCTCGTAGCCCTGAACTATCACTTCTTATTTAAGACCCAGAGTCTTTCCAGCCCTGAGCTAAGCCTGCATCATTTGGTCGCCCATGAGTGGTATGACCTGGAGTTTGCGTATCGCACTCTCTTTCTAGTTGATCAGTCATAGAGCTCCGAGCTCATGGCCCTGAGCTATTCGTTGTAACCCTGAGTTACTCATTGCATCATGACCCAGAGTCATTCATTCCATCCATAGCCTTGAGCTATTCATTGTAACCCTGAGTTACTCATTGCACCATGACCTAGAGTCATTCATGACATCTTGAGCCTTGAGCTCACGACCCAGAGTCATTTGCATCCTTCACATCCCTGAGATGTTTCGTTTCATCATTCTAGCCAATTGTGAGTGGCCTCGACCCGGCACCATGAGCCGAAAAGCATCCTGATCGGCTATCCGTTTAGAGCCCTGAGTTCTCGACCTAGAGTCGATTTTCATTTATGACCTAGAGTAATTTCTTTCCATTTAGAGCCCTGGGCTCATGACCTGGAGTCATTCACTCCATCTATGACCCATAGTCATTCTTAGCATTTATAGCCCTGAGCTCGCAACCCAGAGTCGTTTATCCTATTCATGACCCAGAGTCATTTATCCTATTTCCGACCATGAGTCATTTATCCTATTTTTGACCTAGAGTCGTTCATCCTATCCATGACCTAGAGTCATTCATCTCATCCATGACTTTGAGTCATCATTTTCATATATTTCCATCTTTGTGCTACTTGTCACATACCTTTATCTCTTTACTGTCATTCTCCCCACATAGAGTAGTTTCATCCTTGTCGTTGAAGCCTTGTGTTCCAACCTTTCTCTCGCCATGTGCTAAGACAAAATCTCTGGTCCTTCTTTAGTTCTTCGGTATAGTTCACTTTGTTCCATTCATTATTCGTATTTTTACTCACATTCATTACACTCGCAATCTATACCGAAGAGGGGCATATTTGTATACCCTCAATTTTGTCCCTTTAGCACATGTCTTTAAGTTCACTTTCAATGTTCCACAGTAGTTCTTTGGTGGCCCATAACTACTCATACTACTTACCTTTTTTGAGCCACCTCAGAGACTTTGTTGAGGGATTTATCTAACCTCATTGTGACTCTTGGCAGCCCTAATTTAGACTTAGGCCCACTTAGGCACCCTAGACCCATTTAGATACACTTGGCCCATTAGGCATCACCTTAGGCCCATTTAGATGCACTTGACACCTTCTAGCTTGCACACATTCACCCTAGGTCACTTAGACAATCTTTCAGAATAGGTCACTTGGACACTTCTTTTGGAATAGTTCACTTAGGCATGTGCTTGATTTTGGTTACTTATTTTTCAGGATAAGATGAGTGTTGGCTTGACTTTTTATTACATGAAATGAATTTTTTATTCTATCTTTATTTTATTTTTATTTTTATTTTTGAAGGTTTGAGTTTGACATTTAAATTATTATAATCCGTTGCATTACTTTAATTTCTTGATTTTTTTTAATTGCATACGTCTGATATTTATTTTTATACCCTTACCAATTTATTTGTTTATTTACTCACTTATTCATTTATTCCTTAATTCCATGAATTGACATTTTGGATTTTTGTGGCTATGTGATTTGATTTTCTATTTTATTTTATTTTATTTCCAATTACATGATTTCTTATTTCAACTTTATTTTTAATTTTGCATGAGACTTGGAGCCATCAAGGAAAGGAAATCACGGCCAAATAGGGAAACTTGGAAGGAATTCGGGCTGCATATTATTTGCTTGAAGAAAGAATCCGAGCTGCATATAGAAAGTGGGCAGATCATGGCTGAGGAACATCCGGGAGCATATGGAAAGAAGATTAAAGGGGATCTGATCACTTACCAAACAAGATACGACTGCATCGTTGGGGAAATCTCCAAGTGAGCCACACATAATGGACTTCCCATATCCACGCACACGTAGGAAAAAATGGAAATAAGATATTCCATAAAGAGTGGGTTGCCTTATAAATAAAGGAGAGAATCCAAGCATAAGAGGAATTTTTTTTTCGAAGGGGAATAGGCGGAAAGAATTTTCACATGGAGACTTTTCTTTTGGAGGGCAGAGAGGACACGAGAGCAATTCTTTTGAGATGACTCGCGAAGAACTTTGAAGAGCCGACACATAACCATAAAAGAGGGAGGAACAACCCACAAAATCTTCACAAATAACGGTTTATAGGTAAGTGTACGCTTTCAAATTTATCTTTGATTTCGTTTTGATTCATCCTTTTAGTCTTGAGTGTTTTAATGATTTTAGTTCTTTGATTTAATTAATCCTATCTAATAAATTTCTTGTTTTAATTTCGATTTAGTTTTAATTTATTTTTCTTTTTTAGTTTGGATGTGTTTGTGGTTTTAATTCTTTAGTTTAATTTATCCCATTAGATAAAGTTCCCTTTTTTTTTATTCCAATTCGATTTAGTTTTAATTTATCTTTTATGTTTAGATGTGTTTGTAGTTTTCTTTAATTTAATTGTTTCTATTATAAAAGTCCCTATTTTTAATTTTGATCTAGTTCAATTTTAATATATTTTTTATGCTTAGATGTGTTTGTGATATTAATTTGTCAGTTTAATTATTTCTATTAGAAAAGTTTTGTTTTTAATTTTGATTTAGTTCACTGTTAATCTACCTTTTATGTTTAGTGTTTGTCGTTTTAATTCGTTAGTTTAACTGTTCATATTAGAAAAGTTCTTATTTTTAATTTCAATTTAGTTCAATTTTAATCTATCTCATATATTTGTGATTTTAATTCGTTAGTTTAATTATTCCTATTAGTAAAGTTCTTATTTTTAATTTCAATTTAGTTCGATTTTAATCTATCCTATATGTTTTTGCGATTTTAATTCGTTAGTTTAATTATTCGTATTAGAAAAGTTCTTATTTTTAATTTCAATTTTAATCTCTCTTATATGTTTAAATGTGTTTGAGATGTTAATTATTAGTTTAAGTATTCCTCATAGATAAAGTTCACATTTTTAAAATCCCAAATTAGTTTAAATTTTAATTTAGCTGTTAGTTTAAATATGTTTGTGATTTTAATTCCTTAGTTTAAGTAATTTAAGAGATAAAGTTTAATTTTATTTTATTTTTTTGGATTAATTTAGTTTTAGTTTATAATTTAATTTGAATGCGTTAATGATTTCAATTCCTTAGTTTAAATAATTTGTGAGATAAAGTTTACTTTCTTTAATTTCAAATTAACTTAGTTTTAGTTTATGATTTAATTTGAATGTGTTAGTGATCCTAATTAGTTTGATTTTAATTCGTTTTTAGTTTAAATAATCACGCTAAATAAAGTTTGTATTTTTAATTCCAATTACTTTAATTTTAATTCGTTTTTAACTTAAAAGCATTCGTGGATCTTAATTCTTTAGTTTAAATGATTGTATTAAGTAAAGTTTGAGTTTTTAATATTCCAATAACTTTATTAAGTAGAATTTAATTTCAATTCAGTTTGATTTTAATTTGTTTTATAATCTGAACGTGTTCATGATTTTAATTCAATTGTTTGATTAACCCTCTTTAACAAATTCCATATTTTTAATTTCGATCTTAGTTTAATTTTATTTTGTTAATTTATTTATTTGCTTTAGTTTAAATATATTTGTGATTTCAATTTGATAGTTTAGCCAATCTTATTAGATGATGATGTCCTTAATTTAATCTAGTATTAATTATTTTTAGTATTGAATGTGTTTGTGTTTTTTATTTCATTAACTTTGAATTTAATCCGTTTATATCCAATTTTGCAATTGATTATAATTTTGTTTAATTAATTCAGTCAATCACGTGTAATTATTTTCATGTTTTAAGTATGGTAATTTTGGCTTTGATCTATTGACATTTAGTATGAGCTTTAGGAATTTTAGATAATTAATCCAGTTAATTGTATGTCATTGGTTTCATACCTTCAAGATTTTTGAACTTTGGTATTTGATTCATCATATTTTGTTAAAATGCTAATTTACCTTAATTGATTCCATATTATTATCTCCATATGCTAAGTTTGTTGGCTTTAATATTTGATTGGTTATTTTTATTTTAATTCATGTGCTTCTTGAAATCTAAATGTTAGTCTTTGGTAATATTTTGTTAGTTTGTTTTATTAGGAAATTATAAATTTGATGTCTTAGTGATTGTTAGTTAAATTCTTATTTTTTGAAGGCCATTGGAAACTCATGAAAGTTGGTCTTACCCTCACCACTTTAATTGACATGATTTTCTAAATCTTTATTTTGTGATTTTCGCTTTCTTTTGTTTTGATTGGTATTTGGTTTTCTTTGTTTTATTATTTTAAAAATTAATTCCTTTTATTTTAAAATCAAAACCTTTTTCTCCGAAGACCCCTTTAAGAAATTCTTTTTTTTTTAAAAAAAAAAATCATTTAGAGTCCTTAGAATAAAAAAACCCCATTTTCTTAAAATAATATGCAACCATTTTTTGATCGATTTCCATCTTTCTCGGTTTTTTAATGAAAATTTTGGTTTAAAATCAAACACAAATCCAAGCTTATGGTCCCACATAAATGGGATAATTTCAGGTTAGATTTGTGTATATCAATTGGGGAATTGGTGAAACCCCTACATAAAAAAAATAAAAAATAAATAAAAAATCTTTTCAAAACTTATTTTTGCTACCGCCTTTGTTGGTTGTTACATTCATATCTTTTTTTTTGGAATTGTACATAAGATGTGTGTAATAATTGATGATTTCGTATTCTTTGATCATTTTTGCTATGAGCTATATATGCTATCCAGGTATGTTCCCTAATACCCACTTTCTAAACCCCGTGAACATGATTGTCATTGTGTACTATGCCCATGCTTGCTATCCTATTTGATTGCCTTGATATATATTTGATGCTTTTTTTTTATTATCTTTGACAAAAACACATGTTGTGATATATTTTTATACTAACTTTTATGTTTCATGATAGCGCTTGAGAAGCCGTTTAGGTACGCACTTTGATTCTCTCTTATGATCAGACTTTCTTATTTGGCATGCTATTTTTTGAAATCACCTAGCCTACCTAGGTATCCATGATCAACCATTTAATTGTCACGTTTCCCTCAACTTAATTAGTAGAGACCTCTTTAGGGCTTAGAGGGGTGCTACCTCCTAGAGGTATCTTCCTAGTAAGTAACCTAATCCCCGGACCTAGACTCGGTTTTTTCAAAGAGATGCTTTTTTCAAAAATTATGGAGTCACATTTTAGGGTTTTTCTTTCTTGTTTTATTTTCCCTTTAAAATAAAAATAAAATAATGGCGACTCCGACTTTTTCCAAAATTAATTTTTCACAAATAGAAAAGCAAGTCTCTCCGATCGAATGAGGGCGCATGTGAAAAATGCGGGTCCATAGATAGGCCTCTCATTTCTAATGTATGCAAGTTTTAACTGTATACCATGGTAAATTAGATGAGAAACTATAGTAAATTGGATGAAAGATTAACCCGACGTGATTTCTTTGTCAATTTGGAAGGATGGTGTAATTTTAGGAAATGACAAGCTTGCACATAATTATAATTATATTTTGATGAACGAGACAATTGTTTAATGTTCTATCTTGGTGTTTGGCATTCAACAAATTATGTTCATATTTAATTAAAAAGTTTAATGTAACCTTGTAAATGCATAGTTTATACTCACATTGTTTAGATCATATCTGGAAAGTTGAAAAAAAAAATGGGACTCCATTACATATCTCATTAATAAATATGTATGAATTACTTATTAAAAATAGAAATAGGTCATCCATGCCATGAGAAGTCATGCCTCCAAAAGCAAAAAGCAAAAAACAAGTTCTTACAATTCAACTTTTTTGGCATCCATGATGAGTTTATCAACCTAACTATTACCCACCAACTAATAATAATTGTAGCATTAATGCGAGTCAACTAACAATCCTTCTTCCATTTACCTCTATCTTGGAATTTGATCTATTAAATTTTCTTCCTTTTACCTCTATCTTGGTATTTGACATGTTAAAATTGGACCTTCACTCCATGTTATATACGAGCATAGTTTTTAAGTAGAAATAGGTATAGTTGCTATGCTACTAAATTTTATATTTGGAAATTGGAAATATTAAAAATGTTTTAATTGAAAATAAATATAATTTTAATATTTTCAAATATTTTAATGAAATAAAATTAATTTGGTGTCCCATTTTTTTTTTTCAGGATCAATAAAGTGTGAACCCCATATTTAAGAATCCTACGTAACTATGTTTAGAATTTGTAAATGACATATAAACATTCATTGACCTAAAAACTCTCCTTGAGAGGTTTAATTAATATATACTGGAAATTTCCACCCAAAAAACATAGCACAATACCTTGTTTGAGGTAAATTTAGTGGAATGCATTATGGGAATTGCTCAATAGTTAAAAATGAGGGTGTGCTTGTTAAACTCAAAAGATTAAATACGTGGTCAACGTGAGAACTGATACCAATTTTTCAGACGATACAACAACCCAACTGTCAATTCATAAATTTTATATAAATGAGGAGACATACTGCTCCTTGGACCAAGGTAGATTTTGTTTTTGAGTCTACGTTATTTTCTCCAAAAAAAATATTATAACTATAAAATTGTTTTCTATTTTTTATTGTTAAAAACAAAAAAACATATATTTTCAGATAATATCTTTTAATAATTTTTCATTATTTTTGCATATTTTTTTAATGTAGTTTTGAAAAATAATTATACAAACATGGAAAATAATTAAAAATAAAATACTAGATATACAAATTATTTTAAAAATAGGTTAAATATAATTCAGGTTCCTAAAGAGAATTTTGTTTTATAAAACACTATAAAATAGTTTTTAAAAACTATTTTTTACAATTGTTTTAAAAAACAATTACCAATTACCAAATAGGGCCCTAAAAATAGAGATGTGTCAATATTAACTAACAAGCTAGAAAGAGAGATGTGTTAATATTATAATTAACCATTATAGGCAAACATTGAAGTCATTCTATCATATCCAAAATTGGCACCATAATTTTCCATTTTCAACTTATTTTCTTTTTACCGATGTAACTATGTGGAAATTTCTTGTTTTATTAATTCAATATGCATGAGATATTTCAATGGTCCATCCGTCTAATTAATGGTTGGAAACCGATAGAAATATGAAACAACTTTTTCATATTGTTAAGAATCTTTTAAAATGTCTTTCTTTTGTCACTTCAAATGATTGGGTTCATTAATCTTAACCATTCATTCAATGCTTGAGTTTGCATCCACTGCTCACATCCCTATCCACCATTATACATATTGATATATTTATTATTTTTGTTTTTATTTCTAAGATTAACAACTTTGGAACATAAAATGATTAGGGAGTAGAGCATGAATGCAAGAACAACTTTTGAACTTAAACATTAAGATTGAAATGGTCTAAATCAGATCAAGTGATTTACTTGTGTGTTGGGTGTATCCCAGAAGCCCACATCAAATGGAAAATCACCCTCACCTCCCTGGATTTGTTCAATCATACCATCCATGGGTCCCTTTTTCTGTGTTGCAGTTTCTTCTGTCCTGAGGCTTGCGATAAGCATCTCTCCAGAAGCCGAAAAGTCAGTTTCTTGATCCATTTGAGCATGCTCAGCTAACAGGCTTTCCCACCATATGATGTCATCATTCGGTTGTGGTGAAGTGGATGATGGCTTCCTGGAAGTACTGACTTGTGTGTCAAAAGTATCCACAGCTGTAGTTTTTAGTTCAAACCTTGGCAAGGCTTTGGAGAACTTGTGAGGGTGAGGCTTTATAGCTTTGGTTTTAGAATGTGTTTGGGGTTTATCTCTCCCTTCTTCCTGGAACTGAACCTCCTTTTTGAAGTGGTGACTATGCCAATAGTTCTTGACATCATTAGCAGTCCTCCCTGGAAGCCTACCCGCAATCAAGGACCATCTATACACGCACAACATCAGACAAAGTATCAACTGAACAGCTCTTTTGTAAGTTCTGAACAGCTTCAGAACTAATATAATATCATTATCAAGCTAGTACTTGAGTTATTATAGACTTGCCTGTTCCCCAACAAATTGTGAAGCCTAATCATGAGATCAACCTCGTCTAATGCAAACTCTCCTCTCTTGATATCCGGCTTCAAATAATTGAGCCATCTCAACCTGCAGCTTTTTCGGCATCTATTCAACCCTGCAAACTCAAGAAAATGAAACTCTTTAAGCAAAACAGAAGTAAAAAAACACAAATAAATACTGATCCCTTTCTCTTTCATGTTACCTGCTCGGAGGGGAACCAGATGCCACTTTCCTTCTCCATATTTCTCAATGCATTTCCTCAGGAGAACATCCTCTTCTTGGATCCATGCACCCTTTCTAACTCCTAAGCTCTCCATCGAGTCAACTCAACACAAGAGACCGGCTCCTTCTCTAATTATTGATTGATATATAACAACCTCGAACCTGTTCTATCTCATGACTCGGACACCAGACCCCTAATTGGTTTATTCGACACGTTTCTTATGGTGCATTACTGGCTTCCAAATGCGCTGGAGTTCATGGACAAAGGGTGTGTGTTGTTGTTACCTCGCGTCTTTGGCGGTCCACGTAGTAACCAGATGGATGGACGCGTGATCTCAACTCATAAAGGTTTTTGATCCAGTCGTCATTCCTGCAAGAAGGCATCCGGACAGGGTGTCTGGACGCATCCTCCGATGGTTTTGTTAGCCATGGTTAGAGAGAGGAATATAAATTAGTTGGCCTTTTACCAGGTATTAAGAAGTTACCAGGAGGATCCCCTTCTTCTTCGTGCGAAGGCATATATATACAGCTTCAGGGGTACTGTTCCTCTCATTAATGGCGAGGAGATATTTTATGTTTGTCATGATGACATTCGGAGGCAGCATGGTCATCGCCACCCTACTGGCGGCTGTCAGAAACCGTGGTAGGTGATGCTGCTGTCTAGATATCGTGGGAAATGATCATGTAGAATGATCGTGGGAAGTGACTTGTTGTCACCTCGACCCGTCCTTTCACTCTGCAGATGATGGGATGTGGGCCATGGCTGGTTGTCGTGATAGCGTGTAAGACTTGCTTTACTTTAATTGATGATCCGGACGATTAAATCCGGATGGTCACATGCTGACTATCCGGATTGTATAGTGGAGCAGATACATTATGAAGGTTGTCCGGATGTCTATGCTCTGTCAGCGTCGTTTGCTCTTCCTTGGACAGAAGAAGCTGAAACGTCATGTGCTTTTCCTTGAGGCGGTCCGGATAGGAGAACCATCATCATGCGTATCCTTAAGGGAATCCGGATGATGATGGTCCGGCTGATAACACGTGCTGCGTGTCACTGTGAGGTGCGTGCCACGTGTTTCCCAGAGGGAGGGGTCCCTACATTGCCCCCCTTTTTAACTTGCCTATTTTGCCAAAAAATGGGCGGGTTAAAAAATAACTGGCTTTTTGAATTTTGAAGAGGTCTCTTCGTCTGACTGAGCCACGTGGCGAGAGGGGGTGCGGAAGCCATAAAAGGCATTTATGATGAGCCGGCGACTCTGGGAATTCCCAGGCAGCATGTTGTTTCAATGATAGCGCTGTTTGGACGTTTGGCTTTCCGAGGGCTGGTCCCCCTATAAATATCGTACTGTACCTTCTTTTTCATTTTTTCTACTGCATTTTCCTGAGATCCTTTCTTCTTCTTGCTTTTGTTGCGTCCTTTGCTTTTTCTGAGTAAAGAAACTCGAAAACACTTTTGTACCGGTGATTTTGTGTCGCGACATTTGTTTGCTGCTGGTGTTCTTGTATTCGAAACGACGACCTTTCTTCTTCAGAGCTTCATTTGGTACGTGTACTTTTGCTATTGCTGTTCCTTTTGTTGCGTTTTGTTGGTTTTGGTTTCTGATTTGTTCGGGTTAGGGTTTGTGTATTTTCTGGGTTACTTGTGTTTTACCCATTGCGCTTCTTGTGTGTAGTTTTGGGCTTGTGTTTGTGGTAAGAAATGGCTGCAAAAAAGACTGTTTCATCTTCTCGGGGTACCGAGGTTCGTGGAAAAGCGATAGATAAGTTGGACGCGAAGGAATTCCGGGAACGGTTCTGTATCCCAAATGACGTGGCTATCGAATTGCTGAATGGGAGGGTGCTTGTTCCTTCTGAGAAAGCAGAAGAAAAAACTATCATCTTCTCGAAGGAACAATTCAACGCGGGGCTCCGGTTCCCTCTGCTGGCGTTGTTCAAGGAGTTCCTCCACTTCACCCAGATTCCACCCGTCTTTATTCATCCCAACATCGTCCGGGTGCTGATGGGATGCAGCATCATAAACATGCTGTACAACCTCGATCTCACGCTGCTGGAGGTGTTTTTTGTGTATTCTTTGAAGAAGGTCAAAAATGACATCTTCAGCATGTCCGCACACCTGCCCTCCCTCCAACTGGTGACGGAGCTGCCAGATTCGACAAAGGGAGGGGCGACGGGACACGTGGTGGTCCGGGGTGCATGGGCGGGGCTTTTGGAGCATCCGGCGAGGCCTTTCTCTCCAAACTACTCCTTGGTGGTTCCGGGTAGGTTTGCTTTGTGACTATTGTCCGGTTTTTACTTTGTTGATTTTTTGTTGACTCTTCCGGATGGCATTCTCATCTTTTGTTGCTGTTAATGTAGGTCCGGAATTGAGGGGCCACCTTGTGGACTGGGTGGAGAAGGCGTCCTTTGGCTGTCTCAGCAAATTGTTCGAGATAGACGCCAAGGAGAGGCAGTGCAAGACGCTGCTGACCGCGCGGAACCTGACGGCGGTCGTCCGGGAGCCCCGAGAATATGTCATCAACATTCTCCCCAGGAAGATGCCAAAGGAAGTTGTTCCTGGGGAGCATTATACTGTGAAGGATTTCCCGATTTACGAGGCGTTAAAAGAGGCTGACGTTAAAAAATGTCGACTTCTCCTGGAGGATCGGGAGAAGAAGAAGAACGAAGGGACCCTTCGGAAGGCTCCCGGACAGAATCGTGACGCAGACTCTCCTCCAGAGAAAATTCCAGCGAAAAAGAGGAAGCTGGTGAAGAAAAATGGGAAGGACTTGAAGAAGCCCAGTTCTCCCATGGAATTTGCTCCTTCGCCCATTATTCACGAGGCGGAGGTAATGATAGAGGAGCCAGTGAACGCTGCCCCTCATTCCATCTCAAGCGGGTCCGGACACCTTGCGGGGCTGAACCACTCAAGCACCTCCTTGGCAGCAGTTGCGCGTCTAGTGAATTTGGCTGAGGAAGCTGCGTCTGTCAACCATCCGGACTCCTGCAATCCGGATGCCGATGCAGCTGAGGCCATTTGCGCGACCCCCATGGAGGAAGTGGGAGCAGAAAGCCAGAGTCAGCCCTCTGACGATCCGAACCTGCTGGCTCTTGTTCTAGTGACGGGGCCATCCTCAAAGAAGCCTCGCTCGGTGCGCGATCTGAAGTCCGGACTCCACGGGCAGCTTCAAGAGCGGTAGCAAGAGATTGAAGTCAGTTGCTCATCTGCCCACGACGCTCATCCGGAGGGGGGCGAAGTGGAGATGGTAACTGAGGCTCCATCCGTCCCGATGGTGGTCCCGGCTGAGGTTGCACCTGGGGAGGCCCATCCGGCCGGAAATGTTGGGGCCCCTCACTCGGAACAAAAATCGCCTTCTGCTGCTTCATCCGGGGGTGGACCTGTTAATGACGCATCTTGCTCCTCCGACAACTCTTTTAGTTATGCGGAGTTGGAAGATAAGCTGAAAGAGATTCCACCCGGCTCGCCTGATATCATGCCCTCAGCCCAGATGTTCGAAAATGTGGAAATGGTAAAACTGTTTTTCGTGCTTTTTGATTGTTTTATCATTTTGTTGTGTTGTTGTGGTATGATTTGTAACTTTGCATTGCTTGTTTGTGTGTCAGCTGGTGAGTGGTCTCCGCGGCATGGCCCAACACCACGATCTCTTTTTTGATTTGCTGCGGACCACTGATTATATGAGGATCTTTGCCTCTTGGCATAAAGAAAGCGAAAACCAACTGCGCCTGAAACTGGAAGAGGCTGAAGCTGGCTTATCCACCATTCGAAAAGAAAATGAAGCCCTCCGGGTGGATTTGGCTGAGGCAAAGAGTCAGGAGGAATCAGCGGCCGACCGCCTGCATGAGGCAGCAGATGAGATAACCCAACTGAGGGGGGAGGTGAGGCAACTCCGGACAGAAGTTTCTATTGAAAAGAAACAGAGGGAAGATTTAAAGCTGCGCTTGGTTGCACAAAAAGAGGAGCTAGAACGGGAGTTTGCTGTAGAGAGGGAGGAAATTGAAGCAGAATATAAAAAACAGGTGGATGATACGTTCATCTTTGGGTATCGGTGCTGCATGAAGAAGAACGGTATCAAGCGGGACGTGCCTTCAATTCCTCCGGGTGAAGAAAAGAAACTTTATGACAAGCCTGCTCCCTGACAGTTTCTCTTTTTGCAATTTCTTCTGTAATCTTCCTTTTGTATTTTTGTGGTCCGGAGACCTCTTTTGTACATATTTTTAGCTATGTCAATAAAAATACTTCTTTTCTCATTTGAACTTGCCTTGGCTTTCTTATTGATAATACTGCTTTAAATTAGACACATTCCATGGTCTAAGTAATGGAGTTCCGTCTAGCTTTTGTAAATGATAGGCTCCATTGTCACTTGCTTTAGACACTATATAAGGTCCTTCCCAATTGGCTTGGAACTTCCCTGCACCTACTTCAGTAGTATTTTCAAAAAATTTTCTAAGGACTAGCGTACCATTTTTTAAGCTTCTTGGTCTCACTTTGCGATTGTAATGTGCTGATGCCCTTTGTTGATAATCTGCCATCCGGATGGACGCGCTTTCCCTCACTTCATCCGTCCAATCCAAATTTCTTCCTAATTGCATGTTTGCATCACTTTGTTTTGCTGCGTTGGTCCAGATAGTAGGGAGACCTATTTCGATAGGAATGACGGCGTCCATTCCATATGCAAGAGCGAAAGGAGTATTTCCTGTTGGCCGTCCGGGTGTAGTTCGGTAGGCCCATAGGACGCCGGGCAGCTCCTCGACCCATTTTCCTTTGGCTTGCTCAAGCCTTTTCTTTAAGGCAGTGATTAGGGTCTTGTTTGTGGCTTCTGCTTGCCCATTGCTTTGAGGATATCGTGGTGTGGAGTATGAGTTCCGGATGTTTAGCTCTGAACAGAAATTTCTAAATGCAATGCTATCGAATTGTGGACCATTGTCGGCTATGATGGTTTGGGGAATTCCAAAACGGCAGATAATATTTTTCCATACAAACTTGGTGACATCCTTATCTTTGGTGCTAGCATATGCTTCAGCTTCCACCCACTTACTGAAATAATCTGTGGCAACAAGCAAAAATTTCTTTTGGGCAGGTGCAGTTGGGAGAGGTCTCACTATGTCCATGCCCCACTGTGCGAAGGGCCATGGACCTGAGATTGATTTTAACGTTGTTGATGGCATATGTGGGATGGGAGCATACCTTTGACATTTATCACATCTTTTGACATATGCTGCCGCCTCTTTCTTCATTGTTGGCCAATAGTATCCTTGTGAATGGGCTCTATGTGCCAGAGATCGTCCTCCCGAATGATTTCCGTATATTCCCTCATGTAACTCAGCCAACACATATTGAGCTTCTGAATGCCCTAGGCACCGAAGATATGGTCCTGTGAAGGATCGCTTGTACAGGTGCCCCCCAATTAAGGTAAAACGGGCAGCTTGCACCCGGACTTTATGTGCCTGTTTGGGATCTCCGGGTAGAGTTCCTGTCCGGATATATTCTGTGATATCATTCATCCATTCTTGGTCGTCCGCTTGGGGTGCCTCAGTGGTACTGCAGATTGAAATTTCTGAGACAGAGGGGTTGGTTTGCACATGTATGGGCAGTAGAATGGCTTCCTTGATAGAGAGGGAGGCAGCTATGCCGGCCAAAGCGTCAGCGCGCCTATTGTCAGCTCGCTTGATTTTTTCGATTGTCCATTCAGTGAATTGCTGCAAGGTGTTTCTTACTTTAGCTAAGTATCGCGCCATGCGTGCGTCCTTAGCCTCATATTCCTCCTGGACATGTTTTACCACGAGTTGTGAGTCGCTGAAGATCCGGAGTTTGGAGACGGATAGAGCAAGGGCGAGGTCCAATCCGGACAAGATAGCCTCATATTCTGCTTCATTGTTAGAGGCGGAGAATCCCAGCCGGATGGCTTGTTCCAAATGTTCCCCAGTTGGGGACTGCAATAAGAGCCCGACTCCAGAGCCTGATGAACGTGAGGCTCCGTCAACTCGCAGAGTCCACCATTCTTTTTTCCTTGATCCTTCATGTTGGCCGGGTTTTCGGGAATATTCTAGCACGAAGTCAGCCATTACCTGGCCTTTCATGGACAACCTTGGTTGGAATTCAATCCCAAACTCGCTTAATTCGATGGCCCATTGTAGCATTCTCCCGGTTAAATCTGGCTTGTGCAGAATGTTGCGAAGGGGTTGATCAGTCAACACGATCACCGGGTGGGCTTGAAAATAGGGCCGGAGCTTTTGGGCAGCGCTTCGAAGGGCTAAGGATATTAGCTCCATTTTTGAATATCTGGTTTCTACGTCTGCCAATGCCCTGCTGACATAGTAGATGGGCTTCTGCTCCTTGGGTGATGGGCAGCGGAATAGAACGGCACTGATTGCCCATTCTGACACTGCTAGATACATGTATAATTTCTCCTTTGGGATGGGGCTGCTCAAGATGGGTGGTTGCATAAGATAATGTTTAATTCTTTCCAAAGCGTTTTGGCAATTGTCCGTCCACCCGTGCGTTCCAGCTTTTCGTATCGCCAAGAAGAAGGGTCGCAACTCATCAATGAAGCGGGCTATGAAACGCCCTAATGCAACGAGTTTGCCTGTGAGGCGCTGTAACTCTTTCTTGTTCCTGGGAGGGGGTGTTTCCATGACTGCTTTGACTTGATCCGGGCTGACTTCTATGCCCCTTTGGCTGACCATAAATCCTAGAAATTTTCTGGCACTTACGCCAAAGGCGCATTTAGAAGGATTTAGCTTCATGCCATACCTTCGTAAGAGGTAAAAAACCTCTTGCAAATGAAGGATATGCTGCTCCCGAGTTTTGCTTTTAACCACGATATCGTCAATATAAACCTCTACTGAGTGGCCTATCAGAGGTTTGAAGATTTTAGTCATCAATCTTTGATAAGTGGCGCCAGCATTTTTGAGTCCGAATGGCATGACTTTATAACAATAGAGGTCGTGTGGTGTTATGAATGCTATTTTTTCTTCGTCATCCGGGGACATGGGGATTTGATGATATCCGGAGAAGGCATCCAAGAAAGAGAGCATCCCTTGCCCGGAAGTGGAATCCACAATCTGATCTATTCGCGGCAAGGGAAAACTGTCTTTTGGACACGCATTGTTCAGATTGGTGTAATCTACACAAACTCGCCATTTTCCTTCTTTTTTGGGTACCACGACTACGTTTGCCAACCAATCCGGATAAGAAACTTCTCTGATGAATCCGGCTTCGAGCAATTTGTCAATCTCGTTCCGGATGACTCTTTGTCTATCTGGGTGGAAGCGCCTAATCCTCTGTCGGACGGGTCTGGCAGTTGAAACGACGTTAAGCCTGTGAGATGTAATGGAGGGATGAATTCCCTTCATGTCAGAATGTGCCCACGCGAAGATGTCATGGTTCTGTCTGAGGATATTTTGCATGCCCTGAGTCTCTTCTTGTGTCATGAGGGAACTGATGTTCGTGAGGTGATCGCTTTCCTCCGAAATTTGGATTGTTTGTAAGGGATCTGCTGCCGGGGGATCTTTGTCCGTCGGACCCAATAATTGCTATTGGTCGCGTGCAATGCTGGGTTCAGGGGGAGATGCATCCTCCTGGTTGGCCCCTGCTTCACGTGCTATCTGATAGCACTGGCGAGCGGCTAATTGGCTGCCATATAAGTCGATTTGACCATCGTGGGTAAGAAAAATCACCATTTGATGGTATGTAGAGGGGATAGCTTTCATGTAGTGGAGCCATGTGCGCCCCAAAATGATATTGAAGGGTGATAGCTCCTGTACTACTGAAAACTGTACATTGAGAGTGACTGGGCCAGCTTGGACCGGCAGTATGATATCTCCCAAGGATGTGGTTGATGATCCGTTGAATCCGGATAAGATTCGTCCGGGGTTTTCAAGGCCCGTGAGACTATGTCCCATGTGGCCAACGACTGATGCTTGCACCAGGTCGGCTGAACTGCCTGGGTCAACTAAGATACGCCGCACATCGAAGTCCCCAATTTCTAGGGACAGGATGAGGGCGTCGCGATGTGGTTGTAGTGTCCGGGTGGGATCTACTGGTGGAAAAATTATTGTTCCATCTATGGGGCGAGGACCCTCTCCAGTTAGACCCGGCCGGATGGAATTAATGCGTTCGCGTATTGATGCAGCCCGCAACAATTTTTGCCTTTTCCGTCTGGAGTCATACTCCTCGTCAGATGGTCCTCCGTTAATATAGTTGATAACGGCCTTGGTGGCAACTGGGGCCCTAGGGGCTCCAGGGTTGTTGTGCTGGGAAACGTCCCTACCCCCCGTATCCGTGCGGAGGTATTGCTTCAAATGCCCAGCTTTTATGAGTCTTTCGACCAAATACTGGAAAGATCGGCACGTCTCTGTTGTATGGCCATGATCTTTGTGGAAGGCACATCTCCTGCTACGATCCCTTGTAGATGGGTCCGTTGCAATAGGTCTAGGCCACTTGAAGTCGGACAAGCCTTGGATCATTGGGAGAAGTTTCTCATATGATATAGAAAGAGGTGTGAGAGGCGGCATTTTCGGGCGACTTGGCCCTTCCTGCCTTCGGTCAGACGGCTTTGGCCGATCCGGAGGTTTGGTATTTCTCTCCGTATTACTTCCGGATGGCCGTCCGGCAACCAAAACTTGCTGGGTGGCTGCACGTACGTCATCTTCGAGCATTGAATATTTGTTGGCTCGTCTGAATAAGTCGTCCATCGTAGTAGGAGGCTTTTTAGCCAGTGATTCGAAAAATGGAGTGCCTGGACAGATGCTTCGTTTGAAGATCTGTAGAACAGCATCCATACTGCAAGCTTCCACTTGAAGTACGGCTTGGCCAAACCGCTTCACAAATTCCCTTAAGGATTCGTTATCTTGCATTTTTATGTTCTGCAAGGTGCTGATATTTTGCTTGTGTCGGGCGGAACACAGGTATTGTCCCACGAAAGCTTCGGACAGGTCCCTGAAATTGCCAACAGAGTTGGGAGGTAGGCGATGAAACCATGAGAGGGCCTGTCCTTGTAGACTGGCGGGAAATACTTTGCATAGCAGCGCATCGTTGCCAATATCGAGCGTCATGAGCTGTCGATAATGCATGATGTGATCGAAGGGATCGCTGGTTCCATCGTATGTGGAAAATTTAGGTACGAGGAATCCCCTTGGGGGCTCATAATTAATGATATGAGAGCAGAAAGGCGTGGAGAGCATGTCATCCAGCCTTTTGCTGATGGAGCCAACGGGTGGCCCGTTTGGGATGTTTCTCCCAGTTGGCTATTCCGCTAGGTGCAGATGAACGTTCCGCATCACAGGGGTGACTATGGGGTCACGATGCGGGTGATCGTTTTGCACCATGGGGGTTGCCATGGGGTCAGGGTGTGGTGCCCAGGTTGTGGCCATAGGTGGCCTTGATCTTCTAGGTTCTTGCGGGCCTAGTCTTGCGCGCATCGAATTTGACAACCGCGACTTTTTATCACGTTGCCTTTTTGCTGAAAAGTGAGTAGAGTCTGAGCTTTCCTCACGGGGAGCTCAAGGCATAGGCGTGCATGGCTCATGAGGCCTCACGTTGCATGCCCCTGGGATTGCCCCTGTTGTCCCAGGGTATATTGACTCTGGTTCTTGCTGAGGCCTTGAGTTTGCTACTTGGCCCCTCGAATGTTGAAGTCGAGGAGGCTCTGATGTTGAAGCCTGGATGCGTAACACAACGTTTTCTTCTCTCAATCTTTCTGTCTCCTGGAGGAGAGCTTTTAGCTGTCTTTCGCTTGCCAACTGTCTCCTTTCGATGGCTAGGCGCCATTCAAAATTATCATCCTCTCCCCTACCAGATGAATGACTTTGGGATGGTGTGGCCATTGTTTTTAGTGACTGAATCAAAGTAAAGAAAAGTTCCCACAGACAGCGCCAATGTTGTTACCTCGCGTCTTTGGCGGTCCACGTAGTAACCAGATGGATGGACGCGTGATCTCAACTCATAAAGGTTTTTGATCCAGTCGTCATTCCTGCAAGAAGGCATCCGGACAGGGTGTCCGGACGCATCCTCCGATGGTTTTGTTAGCCATGGTCAGAGAGAGGAATATAAATCAGTTGGCCTTTTACCAGGTATTAAGAAGTTACCAGGAGGATCCCCTTCTTCTTCGTGCGAAGGCATATATATACAGCTTCAGGGGTACTGTTCCTCTCATTAATGGCGAGGAGATATTTTATGTTTGTCATGATGACATTCGGAGGCAGCATGGTCATCGCCACCCTACTGGCGGCTGTCAGAAACCGTGGTAGGTGATGCTGCTGTCTAGATATCGTGGGAAATGATCATGTAGAATGATCGTGGGAAGTGACTTGTTGTCACCTCGACCCGTCCTTTCACTCTGCAGATGATGGGACGTGGGCCATGGCTGGTTGTCGTGATAGCGTGTAAGACTTGCTTTACTTTAATTGATGATCCGGACGATTAAATCCGGATGGTCACATGCTGACTATCCGGATTGTATAGTGGAGCGGATACATTATGAAGGTTGTCCGGATGTCTATGCTCTGTCAGCGTCGTTTGCTCTTCCTTGGACAGAAGAAGCTGAAACGTCATGTGCTTTTCCTTGAGGCGGTCCGGATAGGAGAACCATCATCATGCGTATCCTTAAGGGAATCCGGATGATGATGGTCCGGCTGATAACACGTGCTGCGTGTCACTGTGAGGTGCGTGCCACGTGTTTCCCAGAGGGAGGGGTCCCTACATGTGTCATAAGAGATATTTAGGAATTAATTGCTGACTAGTATCCTTGATGAACAATCTCTATTTTGTGGTCCAAATGTATAAACTGGTGTGATCCTGAAGGCAACCACGTGCAACCATTTTTTAACGTCCAGAGGAATTCATATGGACATTGGTAGGATGAATGGGACATTACGTAGAAGATTTGGATTCTGATACCACTGTTTCCTTAGACAAAAAGCAACCAAGTGATGGGAACCTTTGAGGGCCACCGCTCCTCTTTCAACTTGAACATTTTCTTTTGTCGACTAACCCATGTTCACTGAAAAGGAAAGCTCCATGGGTCCTCTACCATTATATTATAGCCGCTATGCAGTGGCAGCAGCTAATTAATGGGAATTGTCAGTGAGGAAAGGTACAATCATTAGGATATGCCTCTGGCTCGCGGAGGACTTTGTTTCTGATCAGTAACGTCGATAAAAATATATTTTAGAACATTTTCTAATGTCAATTCAATGACCGGGTTCATTCTCAACCATCCATCTGTTGCTTGGGACGTGTGTCATTTCCTACCATGTATTCTTCTCACTGACAATTCCCTCAAATATATACATATACCCAATGTTAAAAAAATTGACTTTGTTACCCTCACTGATTTTCGAGTTTTATGGAAATATCTGTAGAAATTTGCATATAAATTAAAATTGTTTTAAAATTTGAAAAATGATGGAAATTGATAAAAGTATAAAATTTTCACATGAACCTTTGAAAATTTTGATAAAATAAGTAATGTGTAGATATTAAATTATTATATTTTTAAAAATTAATAAAATAACAAATATTAGTTTTGAAGTGAATATTTGGATTAGTAGTGTTAAGAAAAAAATTTTATTGTTAATAAAAATAGAAGAAAGTTATGATTTTGCACATCATTAACTTCTTAATTCTGCAGGTCGTTGCATCATTTTCTCCAAAGACCTTTTGATGTTAATGAAGGGAAAAAAAAAAAAAAAAAAAGCTTAATATAGAGGCAGCAATAAGATATCTTCTTGGAGAAGACGTTTTTAAATTTATGTGGGAATATTATAGGCTTTAATGAAACTTTTATAATATCATTTTTATCCTTCTTTTTTTTCTTAATTAAAAAAAATTGTTATTCCAAATATATCATTTTCTAAACCTAAACTATTCAATCGGTGTGTATTTGTAGACCCCTTTTGTGGAGGGCCCCGAAGAGAGTTTTTCTCTCTTCTTTGCATTTCCTTTTTGAAATAAGGGGGGACGGGGGGGGGGGGGGGGGGCCTTTTCTCCCGGGAAACCGGCTGCATGGAGATGGCAGGGGCCATGCTGGTGGTTGATCAGCCAGCAATGAAGGAATAGTAAGGTTGGTAATGGCTTGCCAAGGAAGAAATAAAAAACAGGAAGGATACACTCGAGGGGCAGGAGTGCTGGAGATGGGAAGGAAAAGGAACCAGAGAGGAAGACACCTTAGAGAGGGAGCCTTTGAGAGAGTTTTTCTGAAACATTGATCTTTTCAGAAGGAGAAGGACGTTTGGGAGAGGAGGTGGGGATATTCAGACGAGAGAGAGGAGGGTGGCGTTGTGGAGTATTCAGGTAAGGTCCTCTGTTAGTCTACGAAGATTATTTTGTGATTTTCTGTGGGTATCCAAAACCACAAATTTGTTTTACTCAAATACGATTGCCTACATGTGCTTGCTCTGTTTTTTTTGCTTTCTATAATTTTGTTGATTTTTCCCCTGCAAGAGGTTGGATTCCCACCTGGGTTTGATGTTTGATTACGGCATTGAGAACTTCCAGTTCTCTCCACCCTTGCATGGCCGGGCATGGCCACATTGAACCCATACCATGTTCCAGCTATCTTAGTTCCCACCCATGCCCATTACGCCCATTCCCCTCACCCCCGCATGGCCATGCATAGCCATGCATGGCCGCCACCTTTCATACCCATTTCCTCAAGCTCGCTCAGTCAGCTGAATCAATGGCGGCATTGGAGCTCCTCCTCCCTTCATCCTTCCCGTAGCTCCGCCTCCTCCCCCTCATCTTTGGCTCCACTTCCATGTTTTGATAGGTATCTTATGAGTTTTCCAGTTTCAAGCTTGTAGTTTTGGGTTTTTCAAATTAAAATACTGTTGGAAGATGGGTCTTTGAGCCCGCCCATATTAGCATTGAACATGGGCTTGGGTTGAGGAACTAGGCCCAAGCTTGTGATGGGGATGCTTGTTTTGGGCTTGCCCTTGAAGCCATTGGGTTTTGGGCTTACCTATGTTGGATGGTTGTATTGGGTTTGCCCCTGAAGACATTGGACTTGGGCTTGAGTTGGCGTCCAGGCCTAGTTCGTGTGGATGAAGGGTCTTATGTCAATCCTTCAAAAATCCCTTGTTTTAATTTAATTCTTCAAATATTTGTTTAAATCTTATTTTCATAAATCGAATCCTTGTCTCATATTTATCAGTTATTCAAAGTCTAATCCATCAAAAAAATCACATGTCTTAATTTACTTCTTCAAATATTCGTCTAAATTTTATGTTCATCAATTAAAATTATTATCCTATATTCAACTATCTATCTAGTCTAATCCTTCAAAAATCTCATGTTTTAATTTAATTCTTCAAATACTTGTTTAAATCTTATTTTCATAAATCAAATCATTATCCCATATTTATTAGTTATTCAAAGTCTAATCCATAAAAAAAATCTCATGTCTTAATTTAATTATTCAAATATTCGTTTAAATCTAATGTTCATCAATTAGAATTATTGTCTTATATTCATCTATCTATCTAGTCCAATCCTTCAAAAATCCTATGTTTTAATTTAATTCTTCAAATATTTGTTTAAATCTCATTTTCATCCATTAGAATTATTTATCCCACATTATCTAGCTATTTAAAGTCTAAATCTTTCAAGGAAATCCTATGTCTTAATTTAATTCTTCAATAATTAGTTCAAATCTCATTTTCATCCATTAAAATCATTTGTCTCATATTTATCGAGTCATCTAAAGTCTAAATCTTTCAAGGAAATCATGTCTTAATTTAATTCTTCAATAATTCGCTTAAATCTTATTTCCATCAATTAGAATTATTATCGTATATTTACCTAATTATTCAAAGTTTAACCCTTCAAAAATCTCATGTCTTAATTCAATTTTTCAACAGTCCGTTCAAACCCTATTTGTCTAAATGTCATTTTCGTTAATTAGGAATTATTGTCTCATATTTATTTATTCAAAGTCTAATCCTTCAAAAATCCAATATCATAATTTAATTTTCAATCCTAAAAATTCCACTATTCGTCTAAATGTTATTTTCGTCAGTTAGAAACTCCATACTTGTTTATCTCTTTTAAAAATCTCAATCATTGAACTTAATTTTCAACCTTAAAAATTCCACTATCCTTTTTTTTTTTATTCGTTTAAATGTTGTTTTCCTTAATTAGTATTATTACCCTATGTTAGTTTATTTATTCAAAATCTAATTCTTCAAAAACCTCATGTCTCAATTTAATTTTTCAATCCTAAAAATTCTATAATTCGTTTAAATGTTATCCTCATCAATTGGATTCATTATCTCATATCTGTTTAAAGTCCAATCTTTTGAAAACCCCATGTCCTAATTTAACTTTCAATCCTAGAAATTCCATTATCCGTCTAAATTTTATTTTTGTTAATTAGAATTCTTATTCCATATCTATTTATTTATATAAGGCCCAATTCTTCAAAAATCCAACTTCTGAATTAAATTTTCGATCCCAAAAAAATTCTACTATTCATCTTTATTCGCCTAAATATTATTCTCGTTAATTAGTGTTATAATCTCATATTTATCTATTTATTCAAAGCCTAATCTTTCAAAAATCCAACGCCCCAATTTAATTTTCAATTAAAAAGATTCCACTATTCATTTCTTTATTCGTTTAAACATTATTTTTGTTAATTAGCACCATTATTCCATATTTATTTATTTATTTATTTCAATCATTAAAATTCAATTCTTCAAAACTGGATTTCCAAATTTAATCTTTAGACTCAAAAATTTCCACCATTCACTTTTATTCATTTAAATATCATTTTTGTTTCCGTTATTATAAATTCCACGTTTACTTATTCTTTTCTTCTAAAAATTCCAATAATTAAAGTTCAATTATTCAAAGATTCGACTTTCAAACTTAATTTTCAAAATCCCACTATTCACTTTCATCCGTTCAAACATCATTTTTGTCGAAATTCGAGTTTCAAATTAATTTCTAATCTCACAAATCTCACTATTCACTTTCATCCGTTCCAATATCGTTTTGATTAATTAATAACATTATTTCATATTTACCTATTTATTTCTCTTAAAAAAATCTCAATCACTAAAGTCTAATTCTTCAAAATTCTGATTTCTAAATTTAGCTATCTGAAATTCCAGTTGCCCTATCTTCGAAGTTAATTTTCAGTTCCCAATATTCTGATTATCGTATTTACCCAGTTACTCATTTGTTATCATCATTATTTTTGTTACCATTTTATTTGTTCATTTCTAAAAAGTCCGCCTTCAAATGATTTTCAAGATTTCCAATTTTCATAAATCAACTTTCATAATTTCTATTTCTCAAATAACTTACGATTCTGATTTCTTTCAAAATTTAACTCCCAAAACTCCAATTTTCTAACTTAATCTTTTTTAAGATCCCGAACCCTCAAATTATTTTCAAAATTCCAACCTCTTTCAAATTCAATTTCTAAAATTCTCATTCTCACATTCAACCCCTAAAAGTCTGATCTTCAAATAAACTCTAAAACCCCAATTTTCTAGTGATCTTCAAGATTCCAATTTTTTGAATTAAATTTCAAAAGTCTAATTTTCTCTCAAATAGTTTTAATCCCGCTCGGGTTTTCAAACGATCTTCTACTCCTCTTGATTTTAATAAGCGTGAACAAATTTTTCATAATTCCAGAATAATGGAATCTGACATTAAGTCATGCTGAATAAACAGGCTTTGGTGGGAGCCCAACATGGGTGACTTTATGATTTATTGATTGATTGATTGTTTAATTGGATTATCATACATCCTGCTCTCTGACATGCATGAGATTATTTCTTAATTATGCACTAACCCGCTCTCTTGATAGCTCATTGATCGTTTGATGCCAAGGTATGCCCCGCTCCCACTTTGATCATTTTTTTATTGAGTGTTTTGATTCTCATATGTGCATGATCAATTTGAGTATCCATTGATTTTCCTACCGATTGTCATGTCAGCTTCATTTTATTAGTAGAGACCCGACTTTAGGGACTTAGAGGGGTGCTATGGCCTTTACCGTACCTTCCCGATAAGTAACCTGACCCTCGACCTCGATCCGATTTTTCGTAGATCACCTTTTCCAAAATAAGGAGTCGCAGTTAGGGTTTTCTTTCTTATTTTGTTTACCCTTTTAAAAATAAAACAAAAATAAGTGGCGACTCCAAGTCATTTTTTATATCAATAAAAGTCATTTTTCAAATTAAAATTGAGCTCGCTATCGAGTGGAAAACGCATGAGCCGAAATGCGGGGTCCATAAAATGGCGACTCCACTGGGGATCGTAGAGGGTCAAACTTGAACTTAAGATGAAGCAAATGTGGCATTTGATGAGTCAATCAGTGGATACCTGTCTCTTGATTACACATTGGGAGTTCCCGAGTTTTCATTTGGGACGTTGGCATGATTGATCGTGTTGGTTAATCATCTTGATTGAGGATTTTGATATAGTGATCCCTTTTGTTCTCCATTGATATATTTGTTTGAGATATTTGACATGCTATTTATGATGATTGATTTGTTTTGATTGAAGATTCCGATATGACTATTTTCTCTATGCCTCATTATCATATTTGTTTGAGATATTGAAATGTTGATTGAACCGATTGTTCATCTTGTTTCGCTTAGCAAAGTGATTCCGATCCTTGCCATGACTGTTTTGATCACCTTGCATGTATGGATTCATTGTTATATATCATCGTTTGATTTGACATATTGATTCACTTGCTTGTATATTATCTTGATTGTCTTTGAGCATGATGTTCGTATCGTCATTCATCCTGATCGTCATAGCTTTTGCGTGGGCATGAATGATATACCATGTACTCTGCTTGACTGCATGCCGTATGACTACCCCTCTTTTGCATGATTGCATGCCACCTGTCTATGTGGGTCGCATATCTATCCCCTTACCTCCAACTCTCTTGGTTTCGGTCATTCTTTTCATCCCGGTTCTCACTATTGCAAGTGTGAGACCTTCTATGCGCTTGCTCTCCGACCGAGCCAGAGATTAGGAGTAGGGTCTAGCAATGGGCTATATCGATGTACGGAAGCATTCTGGAGGAGAGCGACACTTTGATGTCGATGGGAGTCCGATCATTGAAGACCTGTATAGCCTGGAGCTAGGATTCATGGATATTTGTGTGGCCAGTGTGTTTCTTTTCCCGTTTTAGCTTCTTAGGGTTATCGGATGCACCCACACAGTTCACTGTGCACTCTAGTTGGCCATTGTTGAGAGTTTGAGCGGTTCCACCATAAGAAACCCCCTAGGATGTTGAGGTAGTGCATGTGTGGAGGTGATGTCCACCTTGCATGGAAGCACTCCGTCTTTTCGGAGGCGTGCAGAGGGTTGCGTACCACTGGATGGTACGATCGCTTCTGCTAGGGATCTTTTAAAGTCCACCTATCTCCTTTTAGAGCCGCCTTGACCTTGTAGGTTAAGCCTTAGACATTTCATTTAGAATTTTCCTTCCCGAACACGTGGGTGCATCTGTGGGCCTTCAAAGCTGGTTCAGTAGTGACAGGTTTAGTTACCTTCGCAGTAGTCTCTTATATATCTGCTCAAGACTGGATATCAGTTTGATTGCTTCCAGGCTACCTTTCGACACATTTGATAGACATTCTTTGTGAAGTTTCCCTTACCCCGCATCTTATCTAGTATTTCCATGGTTGTAGGAGTATCGATACATTCAGTCTGGGTTCGACTTCTTGGATCAGAGTTGGGGGTAGATTGATCAAGGCATCGGACCAGTCAGACCAGAGATCTGATCAGAGAGATATGGATTCACAGATAGTTATTTTCGATTAGTTTGCTGAGGCCATGGCTTCGATTCAGGAGGCTATAGCTAGCCTCGGTCGGAGGATAGATGGGCAGCAAGCCCAGCAGGTCCCGCTTCAGGATAGCGCCCAGTATGACCCTACAGTGCCACCACCCCCTCCACCCATCAGTCAGCACCACAGGCCATGTCGTTCACTCTGCATAGTCAGACCGAGGTTGCTCCACCTCCCGTCACCGTGCCTACCTCGACCTCAGAGGACCCGCATGCTCGCATGCTCGCATGGATAGGCTTGAGCAGGGGTTAAGGCAATTGAGGACTTCAGACAGAGCCATTACTTGGGAGGATTTTGATGGAGCACCAGTGGCCAGTTTACCGGCCAAGTTCAGGATGCCAGAGATCGAGCGATACACGGGGATTGGGTGCCCCCGCATCCATTTGAGGCTTTACAGTACAATCATGAGGGCTCATGGATTGGACGGGGCTCAGATGATTATGCTTTTCCCCATGTCCTTGGGTGGCGCTGCACAGCGTTGGTTTGCTTCTTTGGATGTATCACGTCGTCGGACTTGGGATGATCTGGCCCAAGAGTTCTTGAGACAGTATGCATTTAATACTGTCATTGACGTATTGAGGAGAGAGCTCAAGGCTCTGAGACAAAGGGCAGATGAGTCAGTTTCATCATTCATCTCCCACTGGCGCGAGAAGATTGCCGAGATCATTGACAAGCATCCGGAGAGGGATCAGATACAGATGGTTTTGAGGAGCCTACAGCCCAGGATTTCCAGACACGTGGTCGGGGTACCCTTAATAGATTTTGGTTCGTTAGTTTCGGCTTTATACGATGTCGAGGATGGCATCTCGAGAGGATTGTGGACAGATTCTTCCCTTAGTGATATTAAGGGGAAGAAGCCCTTTGTAGGACAGAGGTCAGTGGATGTGAGCGCCATTGGTTCTTCTAGTCAGAGGCCTCTCAGGTGCCATCAGCCGATCCTACAACTTTCCGAGCCTCATTCTTCCTATGCACCTCATCAGTATAGGCCACGGGCACCTCGTCCGACTTATGATCAGACATACATGCCGCAAACTTTGGCTTTGCCTTATTATGCCTCCCAGGGCATTGAGAGACCCCCGGTTTCCTACACGGCCACATGACAGCCATGCTATGTTGCTCAGTTCACTGTGAGACCCACGACGCCTTATCCCCGACCCAGAGCTCAGCAGACTTCTGCTCCATTTGCTTTGAGGGCACATAGACAGTTCTCGCAGTTAGGCATGTCGTTAAGCCAGGCTCTTCGGAAGCTTACAAAGGCAGGGTTGTTGACTGCTCTTGCTCCTAGGCAGCCACCTCATTCGATTCCGCCTCAGTTCAGGATGGATATGCACTGTGCATACCATCAGGGGCCTGGACATGAGACCGATCGATGCACCGCTTTGAGGCATGCCATTCAGGATTTGATCAACTAGGGTTTGGTGCACTTGGGTCAGCCAAGTGTGACCACAAACCCGTTACCCGCGCACACCACGCATGCAATCCCTCCACCAGTCGATGGTATTCATTTCTTGGACTTCGATGAGATCGACGACCACGTCCACATGTTGAGTGAGGACGATTCAGACCCGGAGCCCATCATGCCAGATGTGGTTTATGAGATGAGTTAGGTGACTCTAGGGCCTCGGATGCTTGCTCCATTTCGATTAGTTCCCGAGGCAGCATCGGTGTAGATTACCACTATTGAGCCATTGATTTTGCCACATTACAGCATCCGGACGCCTTTCATCTTGATCCTGGATGTTGAGGAGGTTCAGGCTCCATGTGTTGATGATTCTCAGACTCTGGATGTTCAGTATATTCTCCGAGGAGGTAGAGTGATGCGACAGCCACCTCCCGCGGCAGCTAGGCCAGTTGAGGGCACATATGCTCCCGAGAAGGTCAGAGTAAAGGACGATGAGATCTTGAGACAGCTACAGAGCACTCAGGCTCATATTTCCATCTAAAGCCTGTTGGCATCCTCGAGCACTCACCGTGATGCTCTGATTCGAGCTTTGAGCCAGATCAGGGTCGAGATTACCACCTCCCTTGAGGGATTGATTCATATGATGACGGCCAGCAAAGCCACATGCATTGTATTCTCAGACGATGATTTGCCACCGGAGGGCTCGGATCACACGCGTCCACTCTATATATCTGTCGGTTGCTCAGGTCGTCGAGTCTCATCCGTCCTTCTGGACAATGGCTCGACCCTGAACGTATGTCCTCTTGCCACTGTCATTGCCCTCGAATACGCTCCCTCTGACTACAGTCCCTCCACTCAAACCGTTCGGGCGTATGATAGCACTCGGAGGGAGGTCATGGGTACACTAGAGATTGAGCTACTGATTGGTCCAGCCACTTTCATCACCATGTTTCAGGTTTTGAGGATTCCTACATCCTTTAACCTGCTTCTGGGCCGACCATGGATCCATAGAGTTGGGGCCATTCCTTCTTTCCTTCATTAGAAAGTGAAGTTTATTCATGATGGTCGGGTCATCGTGGTGCAGTCTGTAGGGGATACATTCATTTCGGCCGAGCCCGTGCTCGAGATTAGTCACGCTGATGATGATCTTTTTCTAACCGGATTCACCTTTGATGAGGTACAGACCCTAGAGATGGAGGATTTCTGCCGAGACTTTGTAGCCATGTCCTTCAACCAGCACAACAGCACGGTGGTGCTCAATATTATGCGGAACATGTCTTATCTTCCCGGTATGGGGTTAGGGCGGCGTCAGCACAGGCCTAGTGAGTTCATGGCCTTTCCGGACCGCGATGTACCATTCGGGCTCAGATTCATCCCCACCAAGGCCGATTATCGTTATATGGCACGACTGTGCAGGGAGAGGGTGAGGGCTTGCTTGACTCATACGCCCTTTTATTATCCTGTTTGCCCATACACCATGAGCCTAGCCGATTACTTTATGAGGGCATCAGAGCCACATGCACCATCTGATGGGATCATCGGAGGACTCAGCACCACCCAGGAGGCTGAGCTTCAGTGTCTCGTCCAGCAGTTACAGTTGAGTGACGGAGCCCCTGGCCTTTCGACTTCTGCTTTGATCGCTCCTCCTTCCCTAAATCGCACAAGCCTTATGACGCTTTGCTTCCCGAATGAGATCGATGAGCACGAGACTTTTGCCAAGATCAGAGACATAGTGGATGGAGCCATGCCACGTGACGAGTACGTTGATGAGATGCTCGCGATGAGCTTGAGCCAAATCGAGAAGATAGCCCCGTCTGAGCTCGCTTCACCATTTGATCTCTTCGGGGTGTCCGTCCTCGAGATCGTCGAGGAGATCTAGTTCGCTCTTGCTCCGAAGATCGTCGAGGATGTTATAGTTGCTGATGGTTTGTTTGATGGCCCTGTTGGCCTAGTTGAGGGAGCGTCCGACCTTATGGACCCACCTTTTTCCTTTGATGTTTTATCGGGATTTGTCTCCCGTCATGACTATGTTTCTAACTTTTCATCTATGGATTTAAGCATCTTTGAGTATTTGTCTGTCTGTCATGTTATCGCTTTATCTACACCATCTTCACCCACATCACAGATTTTTGACATTGATGATGAGATTGCGCAGCATGATTCAGACGATGACTTGTCTTCTATTTCCGATTCGGATCCCGTTGATGAGAGAGTTTCACCTGCTGTAGGGGACGCGGAGATTGTTGATTTCGGCATAGCAGATCAGCCTAGGGAGTTGAGGATCAGATCAGATTTATCTGTTGATGAGAGAGATAACCTCATCCAGTTGCTCAGAGCATACTTGGACGTTTTCGCATGGTCCTATGAGGACATGCCAGGCCTTGATCCATCTATCGTCTAGCATCGTTTGCCACTTCTACCCCATGCCAGACCGGTTAAGCAGAAGTTGAGACGATTGCATCCTCGTTGGAACTTGCAGGTCAAGAAGGAGATTCAGAAGCAGCTTAGTGTAGGATTCTTATCAGTGGTCGAGTACCCGGAGTGGCTGGCCAATGTCGTCCCTACTCCCAAAAAGAACGACAAGGTGAGAGTCTGTGTTGATTTTCGAGATCTCAACAAGGCCAGTCCTAAGGATGATTTTCCTCTTCCACACATCGACATGCTAGTTGGCAGTATGGCAGGTCATTCGATGTTGTCCTTTATGGACGGATTTTTCGGGTACAGTCAAATCTTGATGGCTCCAGAGGACATAGAGAAGACGTCCTTCATTACCGAGTGGGTACTTATTGCTATAGAGTCATGCCATTTGGATTGAAGAACGCAGGAGCCACCTATCAGAGAGCGGCGACCACTCTCTTCCATGACATGATGCATTGGGATGTCGAGGTTTATGTAGACGACATGATAGTGAAATCCTGAGAGAGACCAGATCACCTAGCAGCTCTAGAGAGGTTCTTTGAGAGGATCCGACGACTGTTCAGATTGAGATTGAACCCCAAGAAGTGCACTTTCAAAGTGACTTCTAGGAAACTCTTGGGGTATATGGTTAGTGAGAGAAGCATAGACGTAGATCCGGATAAGATCAGAGCCATCCTGGACATGCCTACACCGAGGACAGAGAGAGAGGTCAGAAGCTTCTTGGGTAGACTTCAGTACATCAGTAAATTCATCGCCAGATTGATAGACATCTGTGAGCCCATTTTCCGGCTATTGAGGAAGAGTCAACCTACTGTTTGGGATGATTAGTGTCAGCGCATTTGAGAGGATCAGAGAGTACTTGTTGTCACCTCCAGTCTTGGCGCCTCCTACACCAGGCCGTCCTTTACTCTTATACCTATCCGTCTCAGACGTGGCTTTAGGATGCATGTTGGCCCAGCTCGATGATTCAGGCAAAGATCGAGCTATTTATTATCTGAGTAAGAGCATGCTAGACTACGAGACGAGATATATCATGATTGAGCGCTATTGCTTGGCATTGGTTTGGGCCACTCGACGATTGAGACATTACATGACTGAGTATTCAGTGTATCTGATATCCCGTCTAGATCATCTGAGATATTTGTTTGACAGGCTTGCTCTGGTCGGTCGCCTCATGAGATGGTTGGTACTTCTAACTGAGTTTGACATCCATTATGTCACTCAGAAGTCCATCAGAGGGAGCATTGTGGCAGACCACCTAGCTTCTTTACCAGTTTCTGATGGCAGAGCTATTGATGACGACTTCCCAGACGATGATGTCGCAGCTGTGACCAGTTTATCAGGTTGGCACATGTACTTTGATGGTGCAGCCAACCATTCTGGATACGGGATAGGTGTCCTGTTGATATCCCCTCATGGTGATCACATTCCCAGATCTGTTCATTTGGCATTCTCGGATCGACATCCTGCCATGAACAACATTGTTGAGTATGAGGCTTGTATCTTGGGATTGGAGACGGCTCTCGAGCTTGGGATTAGACAGATGAAGGTGTTTGGTGACTCTAATTTGGTATTGAGACAAATTCAAGGTGAGTGGAAGACTAGAGATGCGAATCTTAGGCCTTACCATGCGTATTTGGAGCTACTGGTCAGGAGATTTGATGATTTGAGATATACCCATCTGCCTAGAGTGCAGAACCAGTTCGCTGATGCTTTAGCTACTCTAGCTTCCATGACTGACATTCTTGCTGATGCCACTGTTCGCCCATTATTGATCGAGTCGAGATCTGCTCCTGTATACTGTTGTTTGATTGGCGATACGGAGATAGACAATGGTCTGCCTTGGTACCATGACATATATCACTTTCTAAGACTTGGCGTATATCCTGAGGCCTCCACGGCCAAGGATAAGAGAGCATTGAGACAGTTAGCCGCCCGATTCGTGATTTATGGCGAGACATTATATAGACGATCAGTTGATGGGATGTTATTATTGTGCTTGGACCGTGCCTCTACCGATCGAGTGATAAGAGAGGTTCATGCAGGAGTCTGCGGACCACATATGGGAGGACATATGTTGGCCCGTAAGATCATGAGGACCGGTTACTTCTGGTTGACCATGAAGACGGATTGCTGCCAGTTTGTTCAGAGATGTCCCGAGTGTCAGATACACGGAGATCTCATTCACGTGCCGCTCTCCGAGCTGCATGCACTAACTTCACCATGGCCATTTTCCGTATGGGGTATTGATATCATCGGGAAGATTTCACCGAAATCTTCCAATGGTCATGAGTTCATCCTGGTCGCCATCGATTACTTCACCAAGTGGGTGAAGGTTGCTTCGTATGCAAGATTGACATCATCTGGAGTTGCTAGTTTCATCAGATCACACATTATCTATCACTATAGAGTCCCTCATGAGTTGATTTTGGATAGAGGGGTACATTTTAGGGCAGAGGTTGACACCTTGGTGCAACAATATAGCATCCGACATCATAGGTCGTCTACGTACAGGCCACAGACGAATGGGACAGTAGAGGCCGCGAATAAGAATATCAAGAGGATATTACGAAGGATGGTTGAGACTTATCGGGATTGGTCAGAGAAGCTCCCATTTGCATTGTGGGTTTATCGGACTTCTTTTCGCACCTCTACAGGAACCACACCCTACTCATTGGTATACGACATGGAGGTTGTGCTACCCGTTGAGATTGAAATGGGTTCATTGAGAGTGGCACTAGAGTAGCAGATTCTCGAGGCAGATTGGGCTCAGGCTCGATTTGATCAGCTCAATCTCCTAGATGAGAGGAGATTGAGAGTAGCAGTCCATGTTCGTGCATATCAAAGGAAGATGGCCCGCACTTTCAAAAAGTGGGTCAAACCCAAACCATTACGGATAGGCGACTTGGTTTTGAAAGTCATCAGGGGATTGATTAGAGATCTTAGAGGAAAGTTTAGACCCAACTGGAGCAGACCTTATTTCATCAGGGAGTTGACCTCAGAGGGCGTCGCATGGTTGATCGATTTAGATGGAAACCGTTTCTCAGAGCCAACCAATGTGGATAAGCTAAAGAGGTACTATGTTTGAGACCATGGTCGCAGGATGGGTGGCCATCATTTCGGTTAGCCATATACCTTGTTATTCCATTTTTGATATATAGTCCGTTGCTAGCCCATTGAGCCTCACATGCATATTATAACCTTTCTTTCTTATCGCCTTGCTCACATTTTCACACTGGGATAGGGGCCCTTTAATGTATGCATGCATTGTTTGGGACTTTCATGAGCCTTAGACCTAGGGGCACGTTTTTCTCATTATCTTTTCCTATCACTACACCTCTGCACTTTCATCTCATCTCGTTGGTTGTGTTCCTCGTCTTTTCTTCCTTATCCTATCTACTACTTGTTTGTTTCATATTCTCTCCACCCTGAGTGGTGATCCTCCTCAGTTCATCACATGGAGGGTAGTCACATCATTTCCACCATCTATCTCACGGACATTGGTTTAGAGATCCTTAGTTTGAGAAGGTCATCTCGTTAGAGAGAGTTTTAGGTTGCCTTAGCGCTTGAGATGGTGTCCATCCATTATCGACATCATCCTTGGGGTTCATTTGTTCATGTTCAGGGTATGTGTGTTTGTATATATGTAAAATATATATATATATAAAAAAAATAAAAAAATAAAAATGAAAATGAAAAGAAAAGAAAAAGAAAAATAATAAGCACATGTGTGTATGTGCATAGTATTCTCGATCATTGAGTATGTATATTGATGTTTGGGGGTCATTTTTATCGAGTATGTTCGTTATTGGGAGTTCGTATGTGAGCTCTCTAAGATCCCATGTTATTTGTATTGCTTTGTCATGTCTATTTGTGAGAGACATGAGTGACCTTCTCCTTAGGACTTCGAGTCATTGTCCTTTCCATCATTACATTCATTATTGATGTGACTTCACTTCATGTTTGATCTGAGTCGATCACCACCTTTCTTCATATATTCATTGTTTCGCTGTCATTTTTACCGTTGCTTGTGATTCATCTCATTCACTTCACGTCTTATTCTCTTCTTACAGCAACCCATCTCGGGTTCGATACTCACTTCGCATCATCATTACACATATCGCTATCAATTCATTTTGCTTCATTTGTCCCCTTATCGACATCATATTCACGTTAGGCATCCTTAGGTCCATGGCTCATGGGATTCACTATACATGTTGCATTTCATATATGAGGGCATGGGTTTTGATCATGGGGTATTTGAGCCTAGTTTTCTTTCATTTCTATCACCCTATCACCTTGGCTTATGTTACGTCCCGTGTCTTAAGACCACCCTGAGGCCATGGGATTAGATGTCGTCTTCGACATCCTCTACTTGGATAGGTGTTTGAGATCTGGTTGATATTTAGATATCGTCATGCTTCTTCTTCTGGGAGTTGCCTCTTTGATGTGTAGGTCTGATTCAGTTGTGTTCGGATTACCAGGATCATGAGTTTGACAATGATTGATTTGGTGTCACCTGATTTTTGACCTATCGTACCTCTGGTACCACACTGGGGCATATCCCATTTCATTTGGAGGTTTATGGATCCTCACGGACTTGCACGATCATCATCACTTACTGGATGCTCACTAAGACGTGGACATGATCGTTACCTTACGAAGCCTCCCGAGATCCATCTAGTTAGGCCCTCACTTCTCGACACTTGGATGCCATCATGCTTCTCCATCCGGGAGGTACATCTTGGATCTATGTGCATGATTCAGTTATGGATTCGGATGACTAGTGTTACATGTTCGACGACAGATGATTTCATGTCGCTCGATTTCTGACCTGTCGTGCACCTGATGCCATACTGGGGTATATTTTCGTTTCAGATGAGATTTACGGATCTTCACGGAGGTTACATGTGCGACGATAGATGACTTCATGTCATTTTGCTCTTCGGACCTGTCGTGCACCTGATGCCATACTGGGGTGTATTTTCGTTTCGGATGAGATTTACGGATCTTCACGGAGGTTACATATGCGACGATAGATGACTTCATGTCATTTTGCTCTTCGGACCTGTCATGCACCTGATTGTCATACTGGGGCATATTTTCCATTTTAGATGAGATTTATGGATCTTCACTTATGTCACATGTTCGATGATAGATGGTTTTATGTCGCCCGATTTCTGACCTGTCATACGTTCGATGCCATACTAGGGCATATTACCGTTCTGGATGAGATTTACAGATCTTGGTGGAGTTGTGCGCTTATTCCCATTTACGAGATGTACATCGAGACAATGATCTATTCGCTATCTTTACGATGATTCCTTAGTGGAGCCTCTCGGGAGTTACCTAGTTAGGCCTACACTTCTCGACATTTCGATGTCATCATGCTTTCCTTCCGAGAGACGCCCCTTTGATCTATGGGTCTGATTCAGTTGTATACATGGATGACTTGGTTCACGCATTCGATGAGGGGTGATTTGAGCTCATCTGGTTTTTCTAACCTGTCGCACATTCGATGCCATACTGGAGCATATTCGCGATCTCAATCGAGATCTGTAGATCTCCATGGATTTGCATGATCATCCCCAGTTATGAGATACACGTCAGGTTGATGATTCGATTTCATTTTGTCCTGATTCTCTGGTGGAGCCTTTATTGGGCCTTTCAGTCAGACTCATATTTTTCGATATTATCATGATTCTTAAGTGAAGTTACTCCAGGCTCATAGGTTCCCACATCACCATTTCAGTGGAGTATACGTCAGATCTTTTATGTGTCCCCATGGAGTTACTCTCGAGTTATCAGGACAGATCGGGTACATATGATGCCATACTGGGGTGTATTTCCCTCATTTAGTCGTGGAGGCGATCGTTCTCTCACAGATCCTTTATGGTTTCCATCCCTCAGCCGAGATGTATTATATTTGCCTTACTGATCGCTATTCCTGTGATTTTCGTCAAGATGAGCTTTCAGTGGAGCACGATGTTCGGGTTTTGATCGCCCCATTGGCCAGGACTATTCAGTAGATTGTTATGTCAAGATCATGGTGTGTCTCTTACCAGACCACTCCCTAAGACTATCGAACTATCCGTTCGGGATGACGATAGGTTCTTCAAGCAGAGCATTATGAGTTAGAGGAGTTCGGCTTATTACGACACTCTGACAGACCTCGTGATTTCTTCGGGCAGGTCCTGAGACTATGTTCACCATCGACCTGATCATTCTGACTAGCTAGTAGAGCCTCTTTCGGGGCTCATAGAGTCTCTTTCGGACCCTTCCAGCGGATTGAGATTTGCAGCGGCATGCCACACTGGGGCATATTTCTCTCTCATCATTTCCTTGTAGTTCGGCGTTCAGAGCCATCATCTTCACTTCCTAGGTTGACGTTCGGAGTCACATTCCCCGTTTCGGCGTTCAGAGCCATCATCTCATCTTTGTTGGCATTCAGAGCCATCACTTTCCCGTTTCGGCGTTCAAAGCCATCATCGTATCTTCGTTCGGTGTTCAGAGCCATCACTTCTCAGTTTCGGCATTCAGAGCCATCACCGTATCTTCGTTCGGCATTCAAAGCCATCACTTCTCAGTATCGGTGTTCAGAGTCATCCTCATCACATTTTCAGTCTTGGCGTTCAAAGCCATTATCACTCCTCAGTTTGACGTTCAAAGTCGCATTCCCATATTGGCGTTCAAAGCCATCATTTCGTTCGACGTTCAGAGCCATCACTTCTCAGTATTGGCGTTCAAAGCCACATCTTCGCTTGGCGTCCAGATCTGTTTCTTCATTTGACGTCCAGAGTTACTACGTCACCCATTTCGGCATTTAGCGTTCTGTTTTGTTTCATTTTGACATTCAGAGCCATCATCGTATCTTCGTTCGGTGTTCAGAGCCATCACTTCTCAGTATCGGTGTTCGGGGCCATCCTCGTCGCATTTTCAGTTTCGGCGTTCAGAGCCATCATCATCATGTTTTCAGTTTGATGTTCAGAGTCATCATCATCACCTCTTAGTTTGACGTTCAGAGCCATCATTTCGTTCACCGTTCAGAGCCATCACTTCTCAGTATCGGTGATTACTACTCAAAAAGTGCTATTTGATAGCTTGTAATTAACTCTTTTAAACTCTTTTGAGTAGTAGTTATCACCTTTTAACCCAATTAACATATTAAGGACCCTTGCAATCAATTCTAATCAAATTGTGTTAAGTTTTGGTGTTTTGATAGCTTTTTTTATCACCAAAGCAATCCGAGATTGAGGAGAGTTCTTTGGAATCCATGGCAAAAGATGTCCGGACAAGGCGTCCGAACACACCATTGGAGGGCGGCGGAACATGGTCTGTGGCAGGCTGTCGGAATGACGTAGCAAGGCTTGCTCACTTTAGTCAATGTTTTCCATCCGGACAACATATCTGGATAGGATATGCTATCATCTGGAGTGTGATGTTCACGAGTGTCGTGTGCTTCTCCCTGAGGGAGTCCGGATAGCATGGCGGCGCGTGTCCTCTTGGGGAATTCGGATGGAGTTGCTTCGAATAGCATGGCGTCGCATGTCCCTTGAGGGAATCCGGATGGAGTTGTGCCGGATAGCAATGCGCGCTCCGTGTCATCAGGGGGAGGGGTCCCTACACCTTGTACACGCAGACGGTCCCCCTTGCGATGCGCGGATATCTCACTCCCGGAATTCTGTCCGGTCAAACATGTCCGGATCCTCTGATCGGATATTTCACATCCGGCGCCTGACGTCGGATGGGAGAGGAGGGCGTTTCAACTTCCCCGGTCAGACATGTCTGGATCCTCTGATAGTGCTTACCTGGAGAGCATCCACAGCCGACAATTCAGATTACCCGGATTTTGCACAGTGCCGCGGTGTTCTCCTGAAGTTTCCCAATATTTTCGACCGACATTTTGAGATATTTTGCTTTAGATATTTGATGTCTAAATCCCAAACTCTTCTTGTAATCCACCTATCATAGGATTCCTTAGTCTTTAAGTAAGAACAAAGGGTGAATAACCTCATATATATAGTTTGTAATTTCCTTTACACAGGATATCATGTAAAGAGTCGGAGCTTGTTCTTAGACGCATCTTTTGTACAATTTTGCAAGAAATATATTTTACAGAGCACTGGCTCTGTTTTTCATTTATATTTTTGTTTTCTTATTCTTTTTCTTACTAGCCAAACAAGCTCTGAAGAAGTTTCCTCAGAGAATGAGTGGCTAGACTTTTAGTTCCTTGGAGCTAAGGTTGCCAGGAAAGGTTCCAAGTGCAAGAATTAGTAGCTTTGTGGTTTCAGCCATTAATGAAGAGAAAGTGTGATCCTTTAATGATTTCTTTCTTTTTAGTTAACTTAAAACACCTTCAATTCAAGGCAAGTGATCTTCGTCCATGGAGATGCACTAGTTTTCCTCTTGCGAGCTTTTGGGAAGTGACTTGAAGGTAGGATTTTCTAGAATTGCCAACACTTGGTAAGCTTTTGGACTCCAAGGAGACATCCATTAGTTATCTCTTGCGAGCTTGAGAAGGGAAGTCCAAAGTTAAAGATCACCTTGAATGGCAAATGTTAGGTGAGAGGCACAAGCCATTGCAAGTTGCATCAGTGAGAGGGAATTAGAGTTGAAATCCATTTAAAGGATACATCTGTACAATACCGGTTAGAGAATTGACTATATGTTAATTCTCTAATGTGAGGAAACGAACCAAATGACTAGAGCTCTATTTTTGCATAAGGAATCTCCTCTGTGAACCCAAACCTCCAAGGAATGTTTTTCTTCATAAGTAATTTCCATTACTTTCTTTTTAGTTAGCTTGAAACAAAACCTCGTTTAACCAAAGTTTGTGTTTTTTTTCTTAAGCTAACCTTGAAATGAAAAGACACCAATTTAACTTTGAATTGATATCAGTTGTGAGTTGAAAACCCTTCCCAGTGAACGATCCTAGAGCCACTATGCTATATTAGCTAAAACTATCCTAATGCATGGTGATATAGGTTATAAATTTTATTGATTACTCTCTCAATCAAAGAGCACCAGCTGGACATGAATCAACTGAGACACCAATTAGGACACGAAATCGGCGTTCAGAGCCATTGCCTACTTTCATTTCGACATTCAGAGTCATTTTTCACTTAATTTGGTGTTCAAAGCCACATCTTCGCTTAGCGTTCAGATCCATTTCTTCATTTGATGTCCAGAGTCACTACATCACCCATTTCGGCATTTAGTGTCTTGTTTTGTTTCATTTTGACTTTTAGAGCCATCATCGCATCTTCGTTCGGCGTTCAGAGCCATCATCGTGTTTTCAGCTTGATGTTCAGAGTCATCGTCATCACTTCCTAGTTTGACGTTCCTCGTCGCATTCCCGGTTTTGGCGTTCAGAGCCATCATCGCATCTTCGTTCGGCGTTCAGAGCCATCACTTCTCAGTATCGGTGTTCAGATCCATCCTCGTCGCATTCCCGATTTTGGCGTTCAGAGCCATCATCACATCTTCGTTCGGCGTTCAGAGCCATGTTTTGCTTTATTCGGCATTTAGAGCTATATCTTCGTTCGGCATTCGGATCCACTTCTTCATTCGGTGTTCAGAGCCATTGCATATCGTTTGTTTCGACGTTTAGAGCCACATCTTCATTCTGTGTTCAGGACCATTATCTGTTTATTAGTGTTTTGAGTCGAGGTTTTAGTTCGACACTCAGAGTCTTCATGTATATCTCTCATTCGATTCATCACCATTTTCCTCCTTTCTAGCATTCAAAGCCATAGGGTACACTCCTTTGGGTCTTTTTGAGCCATTTCTTTTCTTTAATTTTGATGTTCAGAGCCACTGTTATATTTGACGTTTGCCACCACTACCACATTTTTTCTTTTAGTTTGGCGTTCAGAGCCGTCTTTCATACCCATTCATGCATTTTGAGTCATCATCTTTCTTAGTTTTGGCATTCAGAACCATTGTTCTGTTTGACGTTCAGTGCCACCGTCATTCTCTAGTTTGGCGTTCAGAGCCATTGTACACATTCGTTCGAGGACCTTGAGTCGCCATCTTTCTGTGTTTTGACGTTCAGAGTCCTTTCCCCTCGACCGTATCGTTCAAGGTCACAATTTTGACATTCATGTTCATTGGCATTACACATCTTGCCTTCATGGGTTTGCGTCTATCCTCATTTTCCTTACCGTGTTACCCTGTGCTTATGCTTATCGCTTATTCGTCATTGCTCTTCCAGCTTTCTCATTTCATTGCTCATGACGTAGTCCTTTGAGTTTACAACACACACTTCGGTCATGTCGTTGGGCACCCTACACTCGGCACTTCCATGTAGTTCTCTTAGGGCAGTCCTCTCGAGGCATATTCGTTCGTGTACTCCGAGTCATCTTTGGAGAAGTCTTAGAGAGAGTTTGGGTCTTTGGTGCGGCTTCAGAGGCACTTTGAGAAATCCACTCTCCTTCTAGGATTTTAGGACTCTTTCCATACCCCTGATGGTTCGGGTGAGTTTGTGTTCTACGTGTATACCTTTAGGGGTCTCTTTTTTTTTTTCGGTAGAGTTCACTTCGTTACACTCATTACTTACACTTGTTTTTCATTCCAGTGTTCACATTCCTTACACTCGTGAGCTCTACCGAAGAGGGGCATATTTGTAGACCCCTTTTGTGGAGGGCCCCGGGAGAGAGTTTTTCTCTCTTCTTTGCATTTCCTTTTTGAAATAAGGGAGGGGGGGGGGGGGAAGGGGGCCTTTTCTCCCAGGAAACCGGCTGCATGGAGATGGCAGGGGCCATGCTGGTGGTTGAGGAGCCATGCTGGCTGATGAAGGAATAGTAAGGTTGGTAATGGCCTGCCAAGGAAGAAATAAAAAACAAGAAGGATACACTCGGGGGGCAGGAGTGCTAGAGATGGGAAGGAAAAGGAACCAGAGAGGAAGACACCTTAGAGAGGGAGCCTTTGAGAGAGTTTTTCTGAAACATTGATCTTTTCAGAAGGAGAGAGACGTTTAGGAGAGGAAGTGGGGATATTCAGACGAGAGAGAGGAGGGTGGCGCTGTGGAATATTCAGGTAAGGTCCTTTGTTAGTCTACGAAGATTATTTTATGATTTGTTGTGGGTATCCAAAACCACAAATTTGTTTTACTCAAATACGATTGCCTACATGTGCTTGCTCTGTTTTTTTTTCTTTCTATAATTTTGTTGATTTTTCCCTTGCAAGAGGTTGGATCCTCACCTGGGTTTGATGTTTCATTATGGCATTGAGAACTTCCAGTTCTCTCTACCCTTGCATGGCCGGGCATGGCCACATTGAACCCATACCATGCTCCAGCTATCCTAGTTCCCACCCATGCCCATTACGCCCATTCCCCTCACCCTAGCATGGCCATGCATAGCCATGCATGGCCGCCACCTTTCATACCCATTTCCTCAAGCTCGCTCAGTCAGCTGAATCAATGGCGGCATTGGAGCTCCTCCTCCCTTCATCATTCCCGTAGCTCCGCCTCCTCCTCCTCATCTCTCCCTCTCCGCAATCAACGACTTCGACTCCATCTCCATCTCTGATGCTTTGCTGCCTCTCAACTCCGACGTCGGCAACGGTTGCAGCAGCGGGGGCTCCTCGAGTTCCCTCACCACGAGTTACTCCACTTGGAGACCGAGTTTCATCCAGAGAAGTGTGAGCAGCCACTCGCTTCATCACAACGACCGCCGCCTTTCATATCTGTCTCCTCTGAAGCCGCCGTAAGTGCTCCAAGCCTCTCTTATTCTCGTCGTCTTCTCTCTTCGCAGTGCAAAATGGAATCTGGGGTGAAGCATGCTATGGTGGTGAAAGTTATGGGTCGAACTAGCTCAAGAGGTCAGGTGACCCAGATGAGAGTGAAGTTTTTGGATGACCAGAATAGGTTTATCATGAGGAATGTGAAGGGACCTGTCAGAGAAGGAGACATCCTCACCCTGCTTGAGTCTGAGAGGGAGGCCAGAAGGTTGCGTTGATGAGGTCATCTTTGGCTCCACTTCCATGTTTTGATAGGTATCTTATGAGTTTTCCAGTTTCAAACTTGTAGTTTTGGGTTTTTTCAAATTAAAATACTGTTGGAAGATGGGTCTTTGAGCCCGCCCATATTAGGATTGAACATGGGCTTGGGTTGAGGAACTAGGCCCAAGCTTGTGATGGGGATGCTTGTCTTGGGCTTGCCCTTGAAGCCATTGGGTTTTGGGCTTACCTATGTTGGATGGTTGTATTGGGTTTGCCCCTAAAGACATTGGACTTGGGCTTGAGTTGGCATCCAGGCCCAATTCGTGTGGATGAAGGGTCTTATGCTAATCCTTCAAAAATCCCTTATTTTAATTTAATTATTCAAATATTTGTTTAAATCTTATTTTCATAAATCGAATCCTTGTCTCATATTTATCAGTTATTCAAAGTCTAATCCATCAAAAAAATCACATGTCTTAATTTACTTCTTCAAATATTCATCTAAATTTTATGTTCATCAATTAAAATTATTATCCTATATTCATCTATCTATCTAGTCCAATCCTTAAAAAATCCCATGTTTTAATTTAATTCTTCAAATACTTGTTTAAATCTTATTTTCATAAATCGAATCATTATCCCATATTTATTAGTTATTCAAAGTCTAATCCATCAAAAAAAATCTCATGTCTTAATTTAATTATTCAAATATTCGTTTAAATCTTATGTTCATCAATTAGAATTATTATCTTATATTCATCTATCTATCTAGTCCAATCCTTCAAAAATCCTATGTTTTAATTTAATTCTTCAAATATTTGTTTAAATCTCATTTTCATCCATTAGAATTATTTATCCCACATTATCTAGCTATTTAAAGTCTAAATCTTTCAAGGAAATCCTACGTCTTAATTTAATTCTTCAATAATTAGTTCAAATCTCATTTTCATCCATTAGAATCATTTGTCCCATATTTATCCAATCATCTAAAGTCTAAATCTTTCAAGGAAATCATGTCTTAATTTAATTCTTCAATAATTCGCTTAAATCTTATTTCCATCAATTAGAATTATTATCGTATATTTACCTAATTATTCAAAGTCTAACCCTTCAAAAATCTCATGTCTTAATTCAATTTTTCAACAGTTCGTTCAAACCCTATTCGTCTAAATGTCATTTTCGTTAATTAGGAATTATTGTCTCATATTTATTTATTCAAAGTCTAATCCTTCAAAAATCCAATATCATAATTTAATTTTCAATCCTAAAAATTCCACTATTCGTCTAAATATTATTTTCGTCAGTTAGAAACTCCATACTTGTTTATCTCTTTTAAAAATCTCAATCATTGAACTTAATTTTCAACCCTAAAAATTCCACTATCCTTTTTTTTTATTATTCATTTAAATGTTGTTTTCCTTAATTAGTATTATTACCCTATGTTAGTTTATTTATTTAAAATCTAATTCTTCAAAAACCTCATGTCTCAATTTAATTTTTCAATCCTAAAAATTCTATAATTCGTATAAATGTTATCCTCATCAATTGGATTCATTATCCCATATCTGTTTAAAGTCCAATCTTTTGAAAACCCCATGTCCTAATTTAACTTTCAATCCTAGAAATTCCATTATCCGTCTAAATTTTATTTTTGTTAATTAGAATTCTTATTCCATATCTATTTATTTATATAAGGCCCAATTCTTAAAAAATCCAACTTCTAAATTAAATTTTCGATCCCAAAAAAATTCTACTATTCATCTTTATTCGCCTAAATATTATTCTCGTTAATTAGTGTTATAATCCCATACTTATCTATTTATTCAAAGCCTAATCTTTCAAAAATCCAACGCCCCAATTTAATTTTCAATTAAAAAGATTCCACTATTCATTTCTTTATTCGTTTAAACATTATTTTTGTTAATTAGCACCATTATTCCATATTTATTTATTTATTTATTTCAATCATTAAAATTCAATTCTTCAAAACCGGATTTCCAAATTTAATCTTTAGACTAAAAAATTCCACCATTCACTTTTATTCATTTAAATATCATTTTTGTTACCGTTATTATAAATTCCATGTTTACTTATTCCTTTCTTCTAAAAATTCCAATAATTAAAGTTCAATTATTCAAAGATTCGACTTTCAAACTTAATTTTCAAAATCCCACTATTCACTTTCATCCGTTCAAACATCATTTTTGTCAAAATCCGAGTTTCAAATTAATTTCTAATCTCACAAATCTCACTATTCACTTTCATCCGTTCCAATATCGTTTTGATTAATTGATAACATTATTCCATATTTACCTATTTATTTCTCTTAAAAAAATCTCAATCACTAAAGTCTAATTCTTCAAAATTCCGATTTCTAAATTTAGCTATCTGAAATTCCAATTGCCCTATCTTCGAAGTTAATTTTCAGTTCCCAATATTCTGATTATCGTATTTACCCAGTTACTCATTTGTTATCATCATTATTTTTGTTACCATTTTATTTGTTCATTTCTAAAAAGTCCGCCTTCAAATGATTTTCAAGATTTCCAATTTTCATAAATCAACTTTCATAATTTCTATTTCTCAAATAACTTACGATTCTGATTTCTTTCAAAATTTAACTCCCAAAACTCCAATTTTCGCAACTTAATCTTTTTTAAGATCCCGAACCCTCAAATCATTTTCAAAATTCCAACCTCTTTCAAATTCAATTTCTAAAATTCTCATTCTCACATTCAACCCCTAAAAGTCTGATCTTCAAATGAACTCTAAAACCCCAATTTTCTAGTGATCTTCGAGATTCCAATTTTTTCAATTAAATTTCAAAAGTCTAATTTTCTCTCAAATAGTTTTAATCCCGCTCGGGTTTTCAAACGATCTTCTGCTCCTCTTGATTTTAATAAGCGTGAATGAATTTTTCATAATTCCATAATAATGGAATCTGTGACATTAAGTCATGCTGAATAAACGGGCTTTGGTGGGGGGCCTAACATGGGTGACTTTATGATTGATTGATTGATTGTTTGATTGGATTATCATACATCCTGCTCTCTAACATGCATGAGATTATTTCTTAATTGTGCACTAACCCGCTCTCTTGATAGCGCATTGATCGTTTGATGCCAAGGTATGCCCCGCTCCCACTTCGATCGTTTTTTTATTGAGTGTTTTGATTCTCATATGTGCATGATCAATTTGAGTATCCATTGATTTTCCTACCGATTGCCATGTCAGCTTCATTTTATTAGTAGAGACTCGACTTTAGGGACTTATAGGGATGCTATGGCCTTTACCGTACTTTCTCGATAAGTAACCTGACCCCCGACTCCGATCCGATTTTTCGTAGATCACCTTTTCCAAAATAAGGAGTCGCACTTAGGGTTTTCTTTCTTATTTTGTTTATCCTTTTAAAAATAAAACAAAAATAAGTGGCGACTCCAAGTCATTTTTTGCATCAATAAAAATCATTTTTCAAATTAAAATTGTGCTCGCCATCGAGTGGAAAACGCATGAGCCGAAATGTGGGGTCCACAGTATTATTGGTTTAATGCGACTTACAAAACCAAAGTTCCATCTTTTTTTATTGCTTTGATGTGGAATATAAAAAAATTAATTGGTTAAAAGAGATTCAATACTCCTCATATTTGTGAATCTATCGCTTCCCTTCTTTTTATTTGAAAAATAACATATTTTTTTTATATAAATGTCACTTATCATCTCAAGTATTTATACATAATTTTAAGAAAAAAGTGAGGATATTTATATCAAAACGAAGCCAAAAAAGAATGGAGGGTTAGACCCTGTTTGGTAACTATTTTTTAAAATAGTTTTTGAAAATTATTTTATAATGTTTTATAAAACAAAAGTCGGTTTGAAAACCTAAAATATTTTTAATATTTTTAAATATGTTTTAAAAATAACTTTTTATGTCCAATGTTTTATTTTTAAATCATACTATATGTTTGTATAATTATTTTCTAAATTTTTTTTAGAAAATAAGTAAAAATAATATAAAACTATTAAAATATGTTATCTAAAAAAAACTTTATTTTATGTTCTTAGAAACATAAAAAAAAAAAAAAAATTCTAGTTGTCAAACATATTTTCGTGTTTTTTTATTTTGAATAATAAAAAGTTATTCTAAAAAACCATGCTAAGCAAATTCTTAAATTTCTGAAAAAAAAAAAACAAAAAACATATAAGGTTACCAAGAAATTTTTTTATGAGGCTTCTAAATTTTCAATGAAGAATCGGATTGAGTCTTCAGTTAAAAAATGGAATCTTAATTGACAATTATACCTTTAATTTAAAAATGAAGCATCATAATTCAATTCAAAAACTGAAGTCTTAATTAATAAGTATACCTTTAGTTCAAAAATAAAGTCTGGATTGTAATGAGATCTTAACTATATTTTTTAAAAAATATATATTTTTATGAGATGCTCGTACGCGGCACTTTAGAGACCATCATAAATTTTATAAAGTAGTTAGATATGGGACATTTTGGCCCAAAACTCCAGCAAGTAGCACCTCTGTTTTGTGCTGGGTGCTGGACCAGACGACAGTGGTCAAAGCTGACCGTGACCTGGGCCCACAGGCTAATTTTAAGCAGCACTCGTTACCAGCGCTTCCAGCGTGCTGGGTCAGAGGAGGCAGCGGTGGTGAAAGTGGGCTGTGAGCTGGGCCCACAACCAATTTTGTGAAAATCCAGAAGGTGAAAATCGGTGACGTGGCACCAACATGTTCCAAACCGTCGACATTTTCATCACTGAATTTTCCCGCATTTCAGCCATAATTTCCAAGTACATGTACAAGTTTTTAGGTAAATTAATTGTGGAACATGTGAGAGTATAAGTTTTGGGGCAAATTAGTTGTACAACATGTCATAGCCTCACTGGAAGGGAAGAGGGTTTATATATTCAAATATTACTTATATTTATTTTCTTAATTTATTGAACTTAAAAATAAGATATTATTTAAAAATTTCTAATAAATTTTTTATTTATTATTTAATTAATTAAATTAAATTTTATTTTTTTTAAGTTATAGAATTAAAACTTTTTATTTAAATATTGTTTGATAAATTTAAAATTTATTTTAAATTCTCAAATTTATGGTTAAACATAAATATTTAAACTATTATAAATACATAAAATATAATAGATTTATTAAAAATAAATAAATTATTGATGTGAAATCATGATTATAAAATATGTTATTATGTAGCAAATAAGATAAAAAAAGATTTGAGATTAAGGAAAAAAAAAACTATTTTGCCTTAATATTTGAAGTTTAAAAAAAATTGTAATATTGTTATTTAATCACCGATATGTGTTTGAATGTCTATCTCCTTAATTTGTTAAGCCTAAGAGAAGTTATTTGTTTTCCCAATTCAATATCTGTGTAATCTCAAAAGAGACTACAAAAGAGTATTAAAGTACTTAATACAAATGATAAACTCAAGTCCTACGAGCTTAAGTATTCAGGTTATGCCTCATGGTTAAATTTTATCTCGGATTTTCCCATCCCCATTTTATCTTGTACATAATTCTTGCTACATAATCTGAATAGTGCAGATGTGAAGGCATGTATGTCCCAGTCATTTTTGCTATTTGTAGTCCTTAATTATATAATCAGAATAAAAATGCGTTACATTAATCAAATATTAACTACGAAGTAACTTCTCATTTATCTCATGACTTCATCAATGAGGCCCATTTCAAAAGGAAAATCAAAATTCCCACCTCCATTGGTATCTACAGCTGATGCAGTTTCGTCAGCCAGGAGGCTGGCAATAAGCTCCTGATCTTCAATGGTATGGTCAGCGAATAGGCTTTCCCACCATAAAATATCCTGGTTTGGTTGGACCAGTGTGGGTTGCAGCTCACTACAAGTACTGCCTTGTGTCTCAGAAGCATCCACAGCTGTAGTTTTGAATGTGAACCCTAGAAAGAGTTTGCAAGGCTTAGGCTTTATCAGAGTGTTTTCAGAATTGGTTTGGGCTTTATCTTTCCCTTTTTCCTGGATGGGAACCATCTTCTTGAAGCGATGATGGTGCCAGTAATTCTTGACATCATTCGCAGTCCTCCCTGGAAGTCTGCCGGCAATCAAGGACCATCTAGAAAAACATAGCTACAATTTTTTTTTAAAGTGTTGAATTAAAATGATCTTATTTGAGTTTCTAATTCATGGGGGTATTGTTTCTTTAACCATCAGCTCAAGAACTTGGTTTGGGCTAAGGATCAGACAAGGAAAAAAATTAAGGGAAGGTAGGTACAATTCTTTTTTCTTTGCAAGTGAAAAAGCTTAATTGATTATTTTCCTTCAATTTTTTTCTTTCATTTTCCTCGTATTTTCTCAGGATTCAATCCAAACTTGTATCTCTATTACCAATCTAACAGTGGCTATACTAAATGTAATAGGAAATTAATAAATAAACTTGCCTGTTTCCCAACAGCTTATGAAGTCTAATCATGAGATCGACTTCATCTGATGCAAATTTTCCTCTCTTAATATTTGGCTTTAAATAGTTGAACCATCTCAATCTACAGCTTTTGCGGCATCTACTCAAACCTGAAAAAGCAACTCTTCCAGTTAGGAATATAAAAGTTTGCAGGCTTCCTCTCATATGTATATATTACCTGCTCGGAGTGGAACCAGATGCCACTTTTCTTCTCCATAATTCTCAACACATTTTCTTAAAAGAATATCTTCTTCCCGAGTCCATTTTCCCTTTGTAACTCCCAAACTCTCCATAGCTATTCCTCAACTCGACATAGAACATATGCAACTTGTCCGATTAATTTAAACACTTGGTATGTACTTCATATGATTTGCGTGCTTTCATTCCAACCACAGAACTCCAAGTAGTACTGATTCTTAATTAAGTGACATGAGCTGGTTGGTAGCCTTAGTAACAACAGTGTAACAGCCACTTCAGTTTAAACGTGCAGTCATTCTTAAGCCACATAAGCCTTAGTAACAATTCAAGCGTGTAATTATATATATATACACACAACTTGGGATGTACTTCATATGACTTACGATGCTTGTATTCCAACCACAGGTCCCTAAGTACGGATTCTTAAGTGACCGAAGCTGGTTGTTGGTCTTTGCTACACCAGAGTAACAGGAACTTCAGTTTAACCGTGTAATTGTTTATAGCTAAAAACAAAGACACAATAAAGAAAGACCAACTTGTAAGAATTTTACGTGGCCATGCATATTATTATGTGATATTTATTTAAGTATCAAATTAAGTATTATGGTTTAATAAATAATAAAGCTAAAATTTTATTCGAGAAGTTAGTTTCCTAAATTAAAGGTACTTTGATGGAAAGTGAACTTCTAATTTTATAAGGAAACTGGTTCTCTTTCTTCTCTATAAATAAACATACTATTCCATCAATAACATGTATAAGAGAAAGCATAAGGGTGAAGGGGTTAAGGAAAAGAAACACAATTATTATGCTTATTATTTGGTCTCTTAAAAAAATTCCCTAGTAATTAAAGGTATGTTTTTGTTTTTCTCTCAATAATAGAATTGTGAAAATCACATTGTTCTAAAATCCTTGGCTATTATGATTGTTTTGCAAGAATTAGGGTTATGATTGTTCTATAGGAATTAGGGTTATTATTTTTTTGCATAAATAAAGAAAACCTAACATATCATGATATTAGAGACATGGTTCATCAACTTATGATTTTCTTTTAAAGATTATTTTATGTCTCTTGTCTGATATCAAATTTTGATAAGAAAATTAAATTTATTGATTATATTTTTCTACTGCAATCAAAATATTTTGTCGATATTTTTGTATTTAATTTCTTCCCGAAATCAATTTTGGTGGCTTCAAGTTATTATATGAATTACGATTTTATGACAATTATTTTTTTTTCTACACAATTGTTTATTGCTATTAATGCACGATTTGAATAAATTGAATTCTTTACGACTTTATGTTAAACTTGATCCTTTTATGAAGAAATTGCATATTGTACAATTTGGGATCATAAGTTATTTTTTACAAATTATCTTTTATGCTTCCATAATAGTATTATGAAGGTTTAACATGATTGAGATTTTGTTTAATTTGATATTCATATTATATTTGTTTACGGTCACCAAAGTGGTCAAACTTTAATGTCTTGAATATCAAATTATATAATAATTATTTATATTAAACAATTTGAAATTCGCTTATGAACAGTTTGTTAGTTACCAAAGTGGCCAAACCTTAAAGTTTTGTGTTTATCAAATTGTATAATATTATTATTGATTACCTATGATGTATGAGGTGATATAAGAATGATTAAATTGTTATAAGTTAAAGACCATTTGGTTTAAGGTCTTATTATGAGTGATTATTTATATGAATTATATATTATGTATATTATTGTCAATGTCATACAAATTGACATTTATGAGATTTTGAGGCAGAATTCACATAAATATAAATAGAGTTAATTATATGAGAATTTCTTATATAATCTCATATTCTTGTTATAGTAACATGTCTTGCATGTTTATAATTTTGTATTAGTATTGATGTATAGAAAGTCTTTGATATTTACCTTGTTTACGAAGTCTCATTAAGCTTTTTCATCATGTTTGGCAATTCTGATTATAATTGTTGTAATATTATGGTTTTCCAATAAACTTGTATGTTTAACTATTATATAATGTTTATAATAATAGTTAAATTTTGATTGATTACAAAGTAATGTTTTTATGATAATTATATTATCACGTAGGAGTTCATATTATTTATAGTGTGTTAGTCACCAAAGTGATCATACTAGAAAGTTGATGAGCATCCTTTAAAGATGTAAATGTTGTTTATTACAAAATTTTGAAATTTATATAATGTAAAGTTTTTTAGTCACCAAAATGGCCAAACTTGAAAGTTTCATGAATTTCATATTAAGTAATACATACTTATGTTATTCAATTACTCATTACTTATGAATGCTTGCAACATATTTAAGTACTTTTTGAATGAGTATATTAAAAGATATTTAAGGATTGCAAAATATATATATATTGTTTTTCTAAATTAGTTGTTTGAATCTGATTGTGTTTTTGCTTATAACTTACCAAGTTTAATTACAAAAGCATGATATTTTATATTTTAGTATTGTCCTCAAATTTGCTAATTATTTTGCAATATTAAGTTTATTATTGTTCCTCTAAATAAAGAATATCCATGATTGAGGGCTAATCAATATCATCTTGAATTTTGATGATATGTAAGAAATGAGCCCTTCAAAATGATATGACTGCAAGACTAAAAATCTTGGAAATAATAGATGAATTTTCATATTATGCAATCTTGTTTTAGTATAGACCACTTCAAATCTATCCAAAACATTATTAAGAATGGGTGTGATATGATTGAATTGATCATCATATTTCTTTGAAAGGACATAAAACTACTTGATGAAAATTCATTCCCCTTGAAGATTTGTGAAACTTATAAGAGATTAATGATTAAAATCTACAAGTATTATGAATGAACCAATAAGAGATTATTCTTGTGAAATTATCAAGAATCATAAAAGGAAACTCAAAATGTTGAGTATCACTTTATTGGAAAATTATAAATAGTTGAAGGATTGCATAAATTGTTAAATATGATTTAAAAGAACAGTTAAGTTTTGTTATATTGTATGATTAAAATAATATTTCATTAAAGTTTTCCTTATAATGAGATTAAAAAACAAATAGAATCAAAGTATGGAGTTAGACAATTATGTTTTAAGGCGGTAAATATTACAATTACTATTAAACTCTTTATGCACTTGATTCTTATGTTATATCAATTATAATTTTAATTCAATGCTACTCTGTTAAGAGTATGTCAAGTATCTCTCACTACCCCAAAGATATAAGATTTACAATCCAAACCGAAGTATCATGAATGATTGTTGAAACTGATAATGTTGTGGTTCATTAAGAATGTTTATATTAGTGGGAGTGATAAGTACTATTAAATATGGTTACCTAAGGAGTTATAATAAAGTTGTCTTTAACTTTATAACTTCTAAAATGTTGCTTACTATTAACAAAGGTTAAAGCTAGTAAGTAGCCACTAAATGATTAATCACTTTTAAATGAAGTTAATTAGACCTCCTATTATTAGGAATGACATTAAAATTAAATAAATAAATAATCTTATAAGGGGAAAGATTTGTTATTCCAAGTATCAACCATGTGGTATTATAACCACATAAAGATTTTTCAAGTTAGAAGTTTAGCATGAAATGTTCGACTTTTAGTTTTATTTGATACTTCAAGTTTGTTTCTCAATTAATGTAAAATGTGAGCCAAGTGGGAGAATATCATATTTTCATTAAGTGGCTCATATTTTAATGATTTGAGTAAGTTTAAGAGATAAACTTGTGGTTGTTAATTAAAACTATAACTGAAAGTCAATTAAAGTTAATATACAAATTTTAATATTCCTTCGTGATATCTTAAACTCTATAATGTCATAATGTTCTTTGGATTTAAGAAAACCACTATAATTTAGTGAATATATCCAAAGATCAATGGGAGAAAACTTATTTTTATATTGATAATGTCCTTCTTGTTATTATTGCATTTCTATTTATTGCATTAAGTTATGAAATAAAATCTCAAAATTTTATTATAAAATATATAAAAGAGACAATATTATGAGATTGAATAACATATCTTATGTGAAGTTACATGAATTGTTAGATTGTCTCATAAAGTATATATTTAAAAAATTTTGAGATATTTGATGGATTGAAAGTGTTATGAGAATAAAAACCTTAATGTTGCATGCTTTCGATTTACTTCCTGATTCAATTATGCTAAATGACAGTTGAAAGTCTACTTTTGTTATTTGTTCCTATTAATTGAAGATTATGCAAAGGAATAATATTATGTAAAGGTATGACAATCTTCTATCAAAGTATGTATTGTGGCATAATATGTCACAAATTATGAATTATGGTTGCGGAATATTATTTTGGAACTTGTATTTGTTGACTTTATTGCTAAGTTGCTAAAAATAATAGATTCTGGTGCCACTTCTCTTTCAACAACAAATATTTTATGATTATCGAGGACATAAGGTTAAAGTTTTTGTTTTATATGAGATAACTTAAAAACAGGAGTGTTAGATTAATTGATTATGTGTACAACTTATGATTGAAGACCTAATGATGAAAAAAGTGCTACTAAGACATTGAATACCACGTAGAAATTACGAGTCTTAGGCACATTATACTATTGTCTCATGATGATGATTATTTATCGAACACTTTGGAGCTTGATTATATGTTTATGAAATTTCTTTATATTTGTTTTGTATAGATAATTGCATACAGATTAATGTTAAAAGAAAAGTCTTTGACAAAGACATTATTATGGACTATTATTATACTTCTTATTCACAAGTCATGTTAAGTGGGAGCTAATTGTGTAGCACATGGAAGAAACTATATCAAAATAGTGATGTACAACCGTCGTGACTCTCATTAGTTTTTATTTAATTATGATTTATGATGCGATCAATGTAAGAATGTTTTAGCTTGATATTTTGCACATTATGTTTTATTTATTAAACCATGAAGTGAAAATATATCACATGGGCCAGGTGGTAATAAATTATGTTCATATTTAACTAGAAATTTAATTTAACATCACATGTTTAGATCATGATTGGGACATTAGAGTGGAAAACAAAAAGATGAGAATCCATTCCATTTCTCATTAATTACTATGTATGAATTACTTACTAAAAATTGGAATAGGTCATCCATGTCATTAGAAGTCATGCCTCCCAATTCTATGATGAGTTTATAGAGCTAACTCTTACACATCAACCAATGTAGCATTGTCTCTTAGTCAACTAAACAAAACCCAACTCTTATAATTTACTTTTATCTTCATTATTTTAAAAATATATTTATTTTTTTATAAACCAGATAATTATAATTCACTTTTTTTTATATGTTTTAATTAAAGATAATTTTAATAATTTCAAATATTTTAATCAAATAACTTTAATTTAGTGTCCCAATTTTTTTTCAAGATATAAACAAATATCTTATTTGAATCCTATGTAACTATTTTTAAAATTTGTAAATGACATACAAACATTCATTAAACCTAAAAACTCTCTAAGAGAGGTTTAAATTAATACTTGAAATTTCCACCCAAAAAACTTAGCACAGTACGTACCATGTTTGAGGTAAATGTAGTACTTGAACTCATAATAGGAATCGCTCAATAGTTAACCATGTGGGTGTCCTTGTTAAACCCAAAAAAAAATTTGAAGTATCAGATACCAATTGTTCATATGACGACACAACAGCCCAGCTATCAATTCATGAATTATATCTAAATGAGGAGACATACTGCTCCTCTGAACAAAGGTAGATTCTGTTTTTAGTCTCCAACGAGATTATTTTCTCCAGAAAAATAGCCAGAAAAGCTAAAAAGAGAGATGTCTCAGTACTCGTCGTCAACCGTTAGAGGCAATCATTGAATTCATTCTATCATATCCAAGTTGGTATCATATTTTCCACTGTCAACTCATTTTCCTTTTACTGATGTAAATATCTGGAAATTTCTTGTTTTATCAATATATATATATATATATATATATGATTGAGATATTTCAATGATCCATCCATCTAATTAATGGTTGGAAAACGATAGAAATATGGCTGAAAATTTTCAAATCATAGATTTTAATTTGGAGATACAGATATTGTTAAGAATGTTTCAAAATGTCTTCTTTTGTCACTTCAAATGATTGGGTTCATTAATCCTGACCATTCATTCGATGCTTGAGTTGGATGCTGACCTGAATCATTTTCTACTATTTTTTACATCTAATACTGTTCACGTCCATATCCGTCTTTGCACACACGCATGTATACATATATATATATATATATAGAAATGGTCTAAATCACATCAGATCTTTTGCTTGTGTGTTGGGTGTATCCGAGAATGGAAAATCACCCTCGCCTCCCTGGATTTGTTCCACCATACAATCTGTGGTTCCCGTTGTCTCTGTTGCAGTTTCTTCTGTCCAGAGGCTTGAGATAAGCATCTCTCCAGAACATCGAGTCGAAAAGTCAGTTTCTTGATCCCTTTGAGCATGGCCATCTAAAAGGCTTTCCCACCATATGATGTCATCATTTGGTTGTTGTGACGTGGATGATGGCTTACTAGAAGCACTAACTTGTGTGTCAAGAGTATCCACAGCTTTAGTTTTCAGTTCAAACCTTGGCAAGGTTTTGGAGAACTTGTAAGGCCAAGGCTTTTAGAACTTTGGTGTTAGAATGTGTTTGGGGTTTTTTTCTCCCTTCTTCCCGGAACTGAACCTTCTTTTTGAAGTGGTGAGTATGCCAATAATTCTTGACATCATTAGCAGTCCTCCCTGGAAGTCTATCAGCTGTAATCAAGGACCATCCATACAAGCACAACAACAGATAAGGTATTAACTGATGAACAGCTCTTTCGTCAGTTCTAAATTCATGGAGGCTCTTCTAATTTGGAATATAGCTTTAGAATTGATACAATAATATCAAGCTAGTTATGACTCTTCAAATAGTTGACCCATCTCAATCTGCAGCTTTTTCGGCATCTATTCAAGCCTGCAAACTCAAGAAAACGAAACTCTTTTAAGCAAAACAAAAGGGGAAAAAGAACACACACACAAATTAATACTGATCACTTTCTGTTACCTGCTCTGGAGGGGGGAGGGGGGGGGGGGGGGGGGGGGGGGGGGGGGGACCAGATGCCACTTTCCTTCTCCATATTTCTCAACGCATTTCCTAAGGAGAACTTCTTCCTGGCTCCATGCACCTTTTCTAACTCCTAAGCTCTCCATAAATTGAGATCAACACGAGGGCAGCTCCTTCCTTAATTATTGCTTGATATATAGGTGCATGTATAACAACCACAAAAACTGCAGTTCCTATCTATATTTACCATGTTCCTTGCGACATTTTCCTTTTCTTATAACCGGATGCTAAACTTAAGGGGAAGAAAAGATCAACATAATGACCTCTAACCATGTTCTATGTCATGACTCGGACACCGGACCCCTTAGTGGTTTATTCAAGACGTTTCTTATGGGTATCATAGTGCTTTGATTGGCTTCCAAATGTACTGAAGGTCATGGACCAGTGTGTGTCACAAGGGATATTAAGTTGCAATTTACCAATTATGTATCAATATATTATAAATATAGTACAGTTCAAATGCAATCTAGGAATTTCTGATGGACAGGTACCCATGACTGTTATCCTTTATGAACAATCCCTATTTTGTTATCCAAATGTATAAATTGGAGTGGTTCTGAAGACAACAGCCATTTTTTATCGTTCAGATTAATTCTTCCGTACATTCATAGAATGAATGGACATTGATTATATGGACCATAGCAGATTATATGTACATTAGAACCTTTGAGTGCCACCTCCCCTTTCAACTTTGACAGTCTTTTGTACTACCCCATGCTAATTGACAAAGGAGGCTCCATGGGTCCTCTATAATTGTTACGGTATATGTTCACATCATAGCCACTATACAGTGGCAGCAACCATATATCCATGGGAATTGCCAGTGATGAGAGGTACAATTATTAAGATATTCCTCTGGCTCACGGGGATCTTGTTTCCGACCGGTACCCTTGTCCCACCCAAGGATGAAAATTTCGGGATATATCAACGACGTATCATTGATATATTGTGTATCGGAGAAGGTTGATATGATATATGATAAAATATATTGTCTGACGGAAATATCGAGAAATATCGGTAATCATGGATATATCAGCAATACAAGTAAAATATCGACCCTAAATGGGAAAAAATCACTAAAATTTCAAAAGATATATTTGATATATGGGAGATGTATCTGTGAAAAATCAATAAAAAAATTAAATTATTATAAATAAGTTAATTTTAATTATTTTATAATTTATTTTATATGCTAATTAAATATAAAACAAATATAAAATTATCAATATTTTTAAATAAAAATATTTTGTATCAAAATGTACCAATATTTTTAAATAAAAATCATAAATATATTTAAATTACATAATTAGTATATTTGCAATAATTTAGTTTTAAATTAATAATTTCATTTTATTTTGATATTCAAGTGTAATAATAGTAAGGGTCTCCAAAAAGCCCGCGGCCCACGGCCCGGCCAGGCCCGGCGGGCTAAAGCCCGGCAGGCCCGAGCCCATTTCTGGATGGGCCGGGCCGTGGGCCCCAAATTAGGCCCGGCCCGACCCGTAGGCCTGCCACTTTAAAAAATATATATATATATTAAAAAAATATTCAAGAAATAGAAAATGTTACATTAATAAAAATATTCATTGTTAACTATTTTATTCATTGAATGTATACATTACATTTGAAAATGTGGGAAAAGTTTACATTACTACAAAATAAATACATCCCAACTAGGTTGGCACCTACTTATATGTCAATCATTTGTACTTTTCAACCATAAAAATAAAAATAAAAATATGACATACATTTAGTAAAATATTTTAATCATTATCTCTTGGCAATGATGGCGAACTAGTGAAATTGAAAGGTTGTTCTGCTCTTATTATATAACCAATCATTTCTTCACGACAATAAGATTCATCATAAGAAAATGTTTTTAAATTTCCACTTTCATCTTTACCTAATTGCATATAATTTCTAATATCTACATTATTTTTAGTTTTACAATTTTCATGATACCTTTTTAAATGACTTGTACCTGCATTTGAGCCACCACTAAGAAGTTTGTTACAAATTTTACATTTTGCTTTTATTTCTTTTTTATTATTTTCTAAATTTATTTCTATTCTATCAAAAAAAATTCCATATATTTGAAGTAAATTTTTTGCTATCACATGCATTAGATGAAGAACAAGAACCACTTGCCATAATTATAATTATTGATAAAATATTATGCTAAAAATAATAAATGTAAAATTAAAATGTAAGAAATAAATAAAAGAAAAGGTGAAGTATGTTACTAAATTGGAGAATCGAAGCAGAAATTCCTTCAAATTTGAACTCTTTGAACCACCAATGCTTGTTTTTCACCACCAATAATATTGAATAATTTGAGACAAAATGCAATAATCGGAAATATTGTGGAATGGGAGAGAGCTTAAGAGTTGAGAGAATAGAAAAAAATTGAGGGTATTTAATATTTATAGGGATTTAAATATTAGGATTTAATTTTTTTTAAAAAAAAAATTTCAAGACCGTTCAACGGTCATATATTTGAAATTGAATTATGAGTGGCATGTTCAACGGTCATGTAACCGTTGAACAGCCAACTCATTTTTATTTTTTTTCAAAAATCATACAACATTTCTAATATATATATATAATTAATGCAAAATAGTTACACAAAAGAGGGTCAGCTTAGTTGGTGGCTAGCTTCCTTATGGTTCCATAAGCCCCTTCCCTTCAAAATTAAAAATTATTTTAATTTTTACCCCGGCCCGCCAGGCCCGCATCCCGGCCTGCAAGCCCGCCCAGCTTGAGGGCCCACAGGCCTTAGATATATCAAGGGTCCGGCCCGGCCCGTTGACCAGTCAACGAGCTCAGTGGCCCGGCCCGTTGACCAGTCAACGAGCTCAGTGGCCCGCCCCGGGCTGGGCCATGGGCCTTACTCCTCCAGGCCGGGCGGCCCGGCCGGCCCGTTGGAGACCCTTAAATAATAGTATAGTGAGAATAAATTAACTTAGTATATTTTTAAATTAGTGTAACATTGAATTTAAATTAGTACATTTTTACAATTAATTAATATATTTTCAATAGAAGTAAGCAAATTAACTTAACATAGTAATATATTTTAATAACATAATTAGTATATTTGTAATAATTTAACTTTATAATGAGTATACACTTACAAAATTCACATTTTTTATCAATCAACACTATATAATTAAATTTAATATCACAAATCATATCATACATATATCATTTTTTCAACAAAACAACTTTAAAATGTCTGTTATACTTTTAATTTTATTTTTAAGAGTTTTTTTCCTATATTTTCATAAGTTTTGATCAATTTTTTTGTTTATCGATATTTTGTATCAAAATATCAATCAATATATCTTCAATATATCTGATACATCCATAAAATTCAAGTACTGATATATCTGTGATTATCGATATTTTCATCCTTGATTCTACCATGTACTCTCCTCATTGAGAATTATTTTCCCTCAAATATATACATATACCTAAGCTTAAAAGTATTGATTTTGTTAGAATTGTTGATTTGAGTTTTATGGGAATATCAATAGAAATTTGCATTAGATTAGAATTATTGTAAAAATTAAAAAATGATCGATGAAAATTGATAAAATAAGTCTCCACAAAACATGAGATAATTCTGCAGGCCGGTACGTTCTGACGACATCATTTTCTCCCCAAAATAACTAGAAAACTAGGGGATATACGATATCTGGACATGAATATTTGAAGGCTTTTACTTTGATCTTTCTAATGCTGGGTTCATTCTCAACCACACATCCACTGCTTTATTTTGTGTGTGAGAGAGATTGGTCAGCTTCATTAGTTTGGATGAGCAAGGGTCAGCTTCGTTGGTTTGGATGAGAATTGGTCAGCTTCCTTTTTCCATATTAATTGTAGCATTAATGCGAGTCAACTAACAATCCTTCTTCCATTTACCTCTGGGAATTTGATCTATTAAATTTTCTCCCTTTTACCTCTATCTTGGTATTTGACATGTTAAAATTGGACCCCCACTCCATGTTATTTACGAGCATAGTTTTTAAGTAGAAATAGGTATAGTTGCTATGTGTAGACCCCAAAATTTGTCCCAATTTTATCTTTACATTAATTTTGAGCCTAGTTTTAAATTCCAATTACATATTTTTTTTTGTCCACTCACCATTTAATAGCTTTTATTATTTTGCATATCATTTTATTTTATTTTATTACTAATACTTTTATTTTATTATTATTATTACTATTATTTTATTATTATTATTATTATTATTATATCTATTTTATTTTTATTTTTTTATTCTTTTCTCTCTCCTCTCTCCTCTCTCCTCACTCTTTCCTATTCCCCAACCACCCCACCATTTTCTTCTCTCTCTTCCCATTCTTCCCACATAGCCGCCCCCCCTCATTTCCCTTTTCCCTCATTTTTATGTTTATCCCCATTTTGCCCCCCAGCTTTTCCCCCGAATTCTCAAGATTTTCCCCCCCATTTTTTCCTCCTCTCTTCTATCTCCTTTTTCCTCTTTTCCACCATTTCTCTGCCGCCCGCTCCACTCTGTTGCCCCCCTTCATTCTTCTGTCCCCCTCACTCTTCTACTCTTTTTTCTCCACCCAAAGACACACATGGCCCCATGGATTTTATTTTATTTTTTCTCTCCATTTTTTTCCTTCTCTCTCCCCACACTCCACTTCCCTTCCCGGCCGGTCACACACCCACGCTCTCATCTCTTCCCTCTTTCTCTCTTCTCATTTCTCCCTTTGGATTTTGGTTTTTTTTTCTTTTTTTTTCTTTTCCATTTTTTTTAGGTGGTCGAGCCTCCCATTTCCTCTTCTCCTTCCCTCATTTTTTTTTCTCCATTTTTTCTCTCGCTCCACGACGGTGGCATGACGTCGGTCGGCAACCCCCTTCCCATTTCCATTATTATTATTATTATTATTATTATTATTGTCATTATTATTGTTACTATTATTGTTATTTTTATTGTTATTATTATTGTTGTTATTTTATTTTATTTTAATGGTAATTGTTGTTTGTGAAATTTGGATTGTTGAATTAATATGAAATTTGGGGTTAATTTGTTGTTGGTAGATCAATGCGTAATTCAATTTAATTTATTGTTAGTGAATTAATTTGAAATTTGTTAATTTGGGTTTGTGGGCATATTGTATTTGGTGGTTAATTTGAGGATATTTGGATTACATCAATTGCATATTGTTTATTTGGACTTGGGCCTATCGTTAAGTTGTTATTTGTTTGGGCTTATTGGATTGGGCTTAGAATATTATTTCTCTTGACTATGTATTTTTTTTTTTTATGTGGGCTTGTTAATTGATATGAATTTTGGGGCCCATAATGTGGGTGGGATTTGTTGGATTATTTGAATATTTGATATGGGCTTGGCCAATTTGAATTGTTTAATTCAGACATGGGACAATTGTGGTGTATATTAAACTAGGCTTAGATTATGAAATATTAAATTTAGGTCTAGTAGAATTTATTTTAATTTATCCCATTTTAAGTTTGGTTGATTGTGTTTGTATTTTTGGTTATTAATTTGGTTGTTCTAGGTTAAAAACTATAGTAATTTGGGCTCATTTTAATTGACGAAATTGATGGGACTAATTTGAAATTGGAATTTGGGTTTGAATATTTGTTTGAGATTTTATACATCTCTGGATATTTACATCTGTGCTATTCTTGTTTTTACATGGACCCATTCTGCAATCTTGTTGGCTGAGTACGAATGGATGACACGTGGAACTTATTGTAAGTTTATTTTACACGTTTTATTGCCTACTTTTATCTTATTTTAATTTTATAGGCTTATGTAAATATTCATTTGTATATATTTATTGAGTGTGTACAGAATTGAACATCGAGCAAACTAGAAATTTTGTTTAAATGAGAGGAAGAATTCGATAAATAGGTTTTAATAAAATAATAATTTTAAAATATTTTTTTTATAAAAGAAAGTTTTTTATTTATTTATAAAGATTCAGAAAAATCCCAAAGAATTGTTTTTTTGATAGAATTTAAAGAATTGTTTTTAATAAAATTGTCCAAAAATTTCTTCATTTAATAAAAATTGTTTTATAAATAAAGTTGTCTCAAAAATTAATTTTTAATAAAATTGTCTAAAAATATATATATTTCTTTTTTAATGAATTCTTTTTCCTTAATTAAAATGTGATTAAAGGTATTATTTAGAAATAGAAGATTTCATTTAACCTTTTTTTTGTTAAAATTTATTTTGCAAATAAAGTTATGTCATTTTAAATAATTTGTAAAAATCACTTTTTTTTTTAAATGAAATTGAATCTAAATACTTTTGTAAATAAAATTGTAAAAATTCATTATTTTCTAGTAAAAGCAAGTAAAAATAATTTTTGTGCCCAAATTGAAATTTTGTAATAAATTCTTTTGATACAATAAGTGTAAATAACTTTTTTGAAAATTGAATATAACTGAAATTGAGAAAATAAATTGATTCTTTTTTTGTAAGTAAATAAATTGAAATCATTAATTCAAAATCATTTTTAAATAAAATCCTTTGAAATTTCTTTAAAACCTTTTTTTAATATCTTTTATTTATTTAATTCAATCAATCATTTTGCATAATTCTCTTATTATTTATTTTATGTACTTTTGTAATTAGATTTCATCATATTAACTTTCACCATGACTTGTATATTAATTATTTTTCTTGGTATCCATAATTAATTAATTAATTGCCACAATTCCTCAATTCGTTTAGTAGAGGCAGTACGTATACGGGCTTAGAGGGGTGCTACGGCTCACCATCATACCTTCCCAATAAGTAACCTGACCCCCGGACCCAGACTTGGTTTTTCACAGACCCATTTTTTCCTTCAGGAGTCACACTTAGGGTTTTCTTTCTTATTTGGTTTTTCCCTTAAAAAAATAAAACAAAAATAAGTGATGACTTCAAGTCTTTTTCTAAAAATCAAATTTTCATCAAATAAAATAAAAAGCGAGTTTCACTTTCGAATGGGAACTCATCGAGCGAAGTGCGAGGTCCACAAAATGGCGACTCCACTGGGGATTTTTAGAGGATCAAACTTGAACTCGAGTTGAGGGGAATGTAGCGTTTGATTGGTCGATTAATGGATACCCCTCTCTATATGTCTTGGTATGATAGGTTATTAATTACACGTTGAGAGCTTTGATATGTTTGTCTGTAATATATGTTTGGCTGCTATGTTCATTTATGATGATTGACATGTTGATTACACCGATTGATTCTCTTACCTACTTTAGCATAATTACTCTTCTTGTTGTATGATTATCTTACTTTCCTTGATATGTATATTCTCATTTTTTTATATCTTATTCATATTGGCATGATTGATTCTCTTTATTGTATATTATCCTATTTATCTCGACATATTATTTATTCTTGTTATATACTTATCTTGTTTATCATGTTTCTTGCTTAGCTTGTTTGTAGATATGGATGATATACCTATTCTTTGCATGACTGCTTGGTGTATGATTGCTCTCTCTCTCTCTCATGCATGTATTGTTTGTCTGTGTGGGACACACATCTATCCCCTTACCTCCAACTCCCTAGTCTCGGTCGATCTTGTTTTCCTTGATCTTGTATTATGATATGAGATTTGTTGCTTTGTTTGCTCTTCGACCGAGCTAGCGATTAGGAGTAGGGTTTAGCAATGGGCTATATCAATGTTTGGGAGCATTCTGGAGGAGGCCGACACGTTGATACTGATTGGAGTTCGATCTTTGAAGACTTGTATAGCCTAGAGCTAGGTTTCATGGATATTTGTGTGATCAGTGTGTTTCTTTTTCTACTTTAGCTTCATAGGATTTTCGGATGCACCCACACCACTCACTACGCACTCTAGCTGACCATTAAGTGTTGAGAGTTGCTAGAGCTTTCATTGTAGGAAACCCCCTGGGATGCCGAGGTAGTGCATGTGTGGAGGTGATGACCACCTTGCATGGAAGCGCCTCGTCTCTTCGGAGGAGTGCAGAGGGTTGCGTATCGCTGGAGGGTATGATCGCTTCTGCTAGGGATCTTTTAAAGTTCACCCATATCTATTTAAAGCCACCTTGACCTCGTAGGTTGAGCCGTAGATCCTTCGATTAGGACTCCCTCCCTACACTTGGGTGCATCTGAGGGCCTTCAGAGCCTCTTTGATCATAGTTGGGATTCAGTATTCCCTCTTTTAGTCTCTAGTGAGAGTGCACCGTGATCAGTACAAGTTTGGGTACTGTCAGACGGTCCATCTTTGTTTTTGATGCCTTGCTCATTCTAGTTCAGACCAACATTTCTTCCATGTTTTCCCCATGCATACCATATCTCATGTTTCACGCTCTTCAGGATTGGTTCTTCATTCTCAGTGTGGATTTACCATTTTAGGTCAGAGTAGATGGGAGCTTAGTTTGCTTTTCTAAGAGATCAGACATGGATCAGCTGGTTGTCATGGTTGATTAGTTCACGATCGCCATTTGGCTTCTATTCAAGAGGCCTTGGCTAGTCTCAGACAGGAGATAGACAGTCAGCAGAGTAGATAGCTTGTAGTTCAAGATGAGACGCCTTATGATTCATTGTCACCTTATCTATTACATGGTTATTCTGAGGTTGCCTCACCTGCAGTAGTCCAGACCACAGTCCTTGAGGATACTCATGCATATATGGATCGTATTGAGTAACGTATCAGGCAGTTGAGAGTATCTAACAGTTCATCAACTTGGGATGATCTTGATAGTATACCAGTGGCCAATCTACCGGCCAAGTTCGGGATGCTTGACATTGAGAGGTACATGGGCGTTGGTTGTCCATGTATTCATCTTTGACTCTACAGTACTGTGATGAGGGCCCATGGGTTAGACGAGTCACAAATGATCACTATGTTTCCTTTATCTCTAAGTGGCGCAGCCCAGCATTAGTTTGCATCTTTGGAGTCCTTGCGACATAGGACATGGGATGACCTAGCTTAGGAGTTTCAGTGACAGTTTTCATTTAGTACTGTCGTAGATATGTCGAGGAGAGAGCTTGAGGGATTCAGACAGAGATCAGATGAGTCCATTTCTTCTTTCATCTCTTGTTGATGGGGGAAGATAGCAGAGATTGTTGATCGACCATTATAAAGAGGTGACTTAGTCTTGAGGTTTGTCAGAGGATTGATTAGAGATCCTAGAGGGAAGTTCGGACCCAACTAGAGCGGACTTTATTTTATCAGGGAGTTGACCCTAGAGGGCGCTGCATGGTTGATGGATCTAGATGGAAACCGATTCTCAGAGCTGACCAATGTGGATTAGCTAAAGAGGTACCATGTTTAAGACCATGGTCGTAGGATGGGTGACCATCATTTCGGTTAGTCATATACCCTTTCACCCTTTTGATACATAGACCGTTGCTAGCCCATTAAGCCTCACATGTGCATTATAGTCTTTCTTTCTTATCGCCTTGCACACATTTCTACACCGGGATAGGGGCCTTTTAGTATGTGCATGCATTGTTTGGGAGTCTCATGAGTCTTGGACCTATAGGTGCATCTTTCTCTCATCATTTTTTCCTACCATCACATTACTACATTCCATCGTATCTCAGTGGTTGTCCTTCATCTTTTCTTCTTTGTTCTAGCTACTGCTTGTTTTGTTTCATATTTTCTCCACCCTGAGTGGTGATCCTCCTCAGTTCATTACATGGAGGATAGTCACATCATTTCCACTATCTATTCTATGGACACTGGTTCAGAGATTCTTAGTTTGAGAAGGTCATCTTGTTAGAGAGAGTTTTTGTTACCTTAGTTTTGAAAGTGTGTCTATCCATCGTTGATATCATCTTTGGGGCTTATTTTGTTCATGTTCAGGGTGTGTACATTTGTATATATGTAAAAAAAAAAAAAAAAATGAATGAAAAAAAAATTGAAAAAAAAAAATGAATGAAAAAAAATTGAAAAGAAAAAAAAGAAAAGGAATGAAAAAAAAAATGAAAAAAAATGAAAAAAAAAAACTCATGTGTATTAATTTTTATCATTGAGTGTGTATATTGATGTTCGAGGGTCACTTGATTGAGTATGTTTGTTGATGGGAGTTCGTATGTGAATTTCCGAGGCCCTCCATGCTTTGTATTCATTTTTATTGTATATTTCAAGAGTGAGATGAGTAACTTTCTCCTAAGAGCTCTGGGTCATTGTCCCTTCCATCATTATGTTCATTGTTGATGTGACTTCACTTCATGTCTGATTTGAGTTGATCACTACTCCTATTTGTGTTATTTGTTCCATCATCATCCTCGTTTTCGCTTCTGATTCATCATTTTCACTTCACGTCTTATTCCTTTCTTACAACAACCCATCTTGGGTTTGATACTCTCTTCGCATCATCATTACACATATCACTGTCAGTTCATTTTGCTTCATTTATCTCCTTATCGACATCATATTCAGTTAGGCATCCTCAGGTCCATGGCTCACGGGATTCACTATACATGTTGCATTTCATATATGAGGGCATGGGTTTTTTATCATTGGGTATTTGAGCCTAGTTTTCCTTCATTTCTATCACCCTATCACCTTGGCCTACATTACATCCCTTGTCTTAAGACCACCCTGAGGCCATGGGATCAGATATCGTCTTCGACAGCCTCTACTTGGACAAGTGTTTGAGATCTGGTTAATATTTAGATATCATCATGCTTCTTCTTTTGGGAGTCGTCTCTTTGATGTTTATATTTGATTCAGTCGTGTTTGGATTACCAAGATCATGCGCTTGACGATGGATGATTTGATGTCACCTGATTTTTTCTGATTTATCACATATTTGATGTCATACTAGGGCATATTCTGTTTCGGGTGAGATCTACAAATCTTCAGGGAATTGCATGCTTATCCCCACTTGTGATATGTACATTGAGATGATTGATTGGTTCACTATTTTATGATGATCCCTCAGTGGAGCCTCTGTGGAGCCTCTATGGAGCCATTCAGTCAGACCCACATTTCTCGGCATTTGGTTGCCGTCATGCTTCTTATCTTGGGAGATGTTCCCTAGTTGTTTGGACTTGATTTGGATCACGGAGTTCACATGTTCGATGATAGATGATTCCATGTCACCTGGTTTCTGACCTACCGTACCTTCGACGCCATACTGGGGCATATTTCTGTCCTGGACAAGATTTATAGATCTTCACGGAGTTACATGATCACTCCCACTTGTGAGATGTACACCGAGATGAGGACGTGTTTGTTATCTTATCATGATCTCCCAGGAGAACCTCTCTTAAGTGATTCAGTCAGGCGTACACTTTTGACATTTAGATGTCCTCATGCTTTTTCTTTTGAGAGACATCTTTTGATATGTGGGTTGGATTCAGCTATGGATTTGGATGATTAGGATCACATATTTGATGACAGATTATTTGATGTTGTCTGATTTTCGGATTATTCCACATCTAATTCCATATTGGGGCATATTTTCATTTTGATTGAGATTTATAGATCTCCATGGAGCTACATGATCACTCCTACTTGTGGGATGCACACCAAGACGAGGATGTGTTCGTTATTTTATCATGGTCCCTCGGTGGAGCTTCTCTTGAGTCATCCAGTCAGACCCGTATTTTTCGGCATTTGTATGTCATCATGCTCCTTATTTCGGGAGACATTTCCTTGATGTTTGGGTTCGATTTAGATTACAGAGATCGCACATTTGACAATTGATGGTTTCATGTCACTTGATTTTCGATTTACCATACATCTGATGCCATACTAGGGCATATTTCCATTTCGATTGAGATTTATAGATCTTCATGGAGTTGCATGCTCATCCCCACTTATGAGATACACATTGAGATGATGACCCTCCAGTAGAGTCTCTCTGGAGCTATCTAGTTAGGTCTGCACCTTTCGGCACTTATATGTCATCATGCTTCCTCTCAAGATACGCCTCTTTGATTTGTGGGTCTGATTCAGTTATGGATTCGGGTGACTAGGATTGCATAGTTGATGATTTATGATTTGATGTCAGTTGATCTTTCCGACTTGTCGCACATTCGATGCCATACTGGAGCATATTCGCCCTCTCGGTCGAGATCTATAGATCTCCATGGATTTGCATGATCATCCCAAGTTATGAGATACACGTCAGGTTGATGATTCAATTTCATTTTGTCCCGATTCTCTGGTGGAGCCTTTATTGAGCCTTTCAGTCAAACTCATATTTTCCGATATTATCATAATTCTTGAGTGGAGTTACTCCAGGCTCATAGGTTCCCACATCACCATTTCAGTGGAGTACACGTCAGATCTTTTATGCATCCCCATGGAGTTATTCTTGAGTTATTAGGGCAGATCGGGTACATCTGATGCCATGCGGGGGCATATTCCTTCATTTAGCTATGGAGATGATCGTTCTCTCATAAATCTGTTACAGTTTTCATCACTCGGCCAAGGGATACTGTATTTGCTTTACTGGTCACTATTCCTGTGATTTTCATTGAGATGAGCTTTCGGTGGAGAATGACATTCAGGTTGTGATTGTCCCGCTATCCATGACCCCGCAGTAGATTGTTTTGATGAGATCGTGGTAGTTACCTTAGCGGATTATTCTCTTGAGACTCCCTAGTGGATTACCCATTTGAGATGACGATGGATTCCTCTAGCAGAGCATTTCGAGATAGAGACGTCTGACTTATTGTGACATCTCATTAGGCCTCGTGATCCAGATGGATGGGTTGCGAGACTTTGTTTATAGTCGATTTGATCATTCCGACTCGCTAGTAGAGTATCTTTTGAGGCTCATGGAGTCTCTTTTATACATTCTCAAAGGATAGAGAGTTGTGGCAGCACGCTACACTGGGGCATATTTTCCCCCTTCATCGTTTCCTTATCGTTTGGCATTCAGAGTCGCCATCCATTCTCGGATACGACGTACAGAGTCGTCCATTTTCAGCTTGGCCTTCAGAGCCACCATTTCTTCGCAGTTTGACGTTCAAAGCCGTTGATTATTTTTCGTTTGGCGTTCAGAGCCACATGTTTAGTCTGATGTTCAGAGTTGTTCATTTTCTACTTGGCATACAAAGCCGCTTTTTCACCTTGGCGTTCAGAGCTGCGTTTTCAGTTTGAGGTTCAGAGTCGCATTTTCAGTTTCAGCCTTCAGAGCCATCATCATCGCATTTTATGTTTCGGCGTTCAGAGCCCTCATCATCACATTTTTAGTTTGACGTTGAGAGTCGCATTTTTGGTTTCGGCGTTCAGAGCCATCATCATCACATTTTCAATTTGACGTTCAGAGTCGCATTTTCAGTTTCGGCGTTTAGAGCCATCATTATCGCATTTTTGGTTTCGACGTTCAGAGCCATTATCATCACATTTTCAGCTTGGCTTTCAAAGCCATCACCACCATTTTTCGATTTTGGGGTTCAAAGTCATCATCATCACTTCTCAGTTTCGACGTTCAGAGTCATCACCGCTTCTCAATTTAGGCGGTCAAAGCCATCACTTCTCAGTATCGGCGTTCAGAGTCATCCTCACCATCATTCTCAGTTTCGGTATTCAAAGCCATCATCGGTTTCCAACTTGATGTTCAAAACCGCATCTCCCAGTTTGGCGTTCGAAATCACCATCTCTTTCCAATTTGGCATTTAGAGCCACCCTCTCTTTTCGGTTTAGCATTCAGAGCCATGCCTTTAGTTCGGCGTGTAGAGCCCCATCGTTGCCTTGGCATTCAGAGTCGTATCTTCGGTTTAGCGTTCAGAGCCACATCTTTATTTTGGCGTTCAGAGCCACATTTTCATTTCGACATCCAGATCCTTGTTTTTTTGTTCGGCGTTCAGAGTCATCATCACTTCTTAGTTTGACGTTCACAGTCACATCCTCAATTTTGGCGTTCAGAGCCATCATCGATTTTTAATCTAACGTTCAGAGTTGCATTTTTCGGTTTTGGGGTTTAGAGTCATCATCATCACTTCTCAGTATCGGTGTTCAGAGTCATCCTCATCGCATTCTCAGTTTCGACGTTGAGAGCCATCATCACTTCCCAGTTTGACGTTCAGATGTCGTATTCTCAATTTTGGTGTTCAGAGCCATCATCGATTTCCAGCTTGACGTTCAGAGCCGTCATGATTTATCCACAGTTCAGGCGTTCAGAGCCATCATTCACATTCAGGCGTTCAGAGCCATCGTCCACATTCAAGTGTTTAAAGCCATCGTTCACATTCAGGTGTTCAGAGTCATCATCTCTCTATAGTTTGGTATTTAGAGTCCATCGCTCACAGTTTGGCATTCGGAGTTGTCGTTCACAGTTTGGCATTCAGAGCCGCCATGATTTATCCACAGTTCAGACGTTCAGAGCCATCGTCCACATTCAGGCATTCAGAGCCATCATTTCTCCATAGTTTGGTATTCAGAGTCATTGTTCACAATTTGGCATTCAGAGCTGTCATGATCTCTCTACAGTTTGGCGTTCAGAGCCATCGTTCACATTCAGGCTTTCAGAGCCATTATCTCTCCACAGTTTGGTATTTAGAGCCATTGTTCACAGTTTGGCATTCAGACCCATTATTCACAGTCAGGCATACACCATTTCCCAACAGTTTGGATTTCAGAGCCATCGTATCCTTAGTTTGGCGTTCAAAGCCACCATTTCTCCATAGTTTAGCGTTCAGAGCTGTCGTTCATGGTCAAGCATTCAGAGCCATTAGTTAGCTTGGCATTTAGAGCCATCATATCTTTAGTTTGACATTTAGAGTAGTCAGCTTGGCATTTAGAGCCATTAGTCAGCTTAACATTCAGAGCTTTGAGCTTACGACCTCGAGTCATTCTTCTTATTCACGGTCTAGAGTCATTCTTAGCATTCAAAGCCTTGAACTCATGACCTAGAGTCGTTTTCACCCTTTAGGTGTTCAGAGCCACTACTTTCTTTCATGGGTGTTTAGAATTGTAGGCCTTCAGATCTTCCTTTGGCATTCAGAGCCACAATTTTCTTTCCTAAGCGTTCAAAGCCATCTTTTCCAATTTTAGGCGTTCAGAGTCTTTCATTTTATCAGTTTTAGGCATTCAGAGTCGTGTCTTCATTTTGGCATTCAGAGCCATTGTCCAGCTTGGCATTCAATGTCATTTTCTTCCTTTAGTTTTGGCGTTCAAAGCTATCGTGCATACTCATTCAGGCACCTAAAGTCACCATCTTTCCTCCTTTTTGGCGTTCAGAGTCATTTTTCCCCAGCCTTATCATTCGAGAGAGCCCATGTCATACTAGGACAAATTTGGCAATCTTTCTTGTTCTTCGGCAAAGTTCACTTCGTTTTGTTCGTGTATACGCTCACTTTACTCGTGAACTCTACCGAAGAGGGGCATATTTGTAGACCCCAAAATTTGTCCTAATTTTATCTTTACATTAATTTTGAGCCCAGTTTTAAATTCCAATTACATATATTTTTTGGCTCACTCACCATTTAATAGCTTTTATTATTTTGCATATCATTTTATTTTATTTTATTACTAATACTTTTATTTTATTATTATTATTACTAATACTTTTATTTTATTATTATTATTACTATTATTTTATTATTATTATTACTATTATTATTATTATTATATCTATTTTATTTTTATTTTTTTATTCTTTTCTCTCTCCTCTCTCCTCTCTCCTCTCTCTTTCCTATTCCCCAACTACCCCACCATTTTCTTCTCTCTCTTCCCATTCTTCCCACACAGCCGGCCCCCCCTCATTTCCGTTTCCTCCTATTTTTATGTTTCTTCCCATTTTGCCCTCCAGCTTTTCCCTCGAATTCTCAAGATTTTCCCTCCATTTTTTCCTCTTTTCCACCCTTTCTTTGCTGCCCGCTCCACTCCTTCCCCCTCCCTCACTCTTCTACTCTTTTTTCTCCACCCAAAGACACACATGGCCCCATGGATTTTATTTTATTTTTTTTCTCTCCATTTTTTTCCTTCTCTCTCCCCACACTCCACTTCCCTTCCTGGCCGGTTACACACCCACGCTCTCATCTCTTCCCTCTTTCTCTCTTCTCATTTCTCCCTTTGGATTTTGGTTTTTTTTCTTCTTTTCTTTTCTTTTCCATTTTTTTTAGGTGGTCGAGCCTCTCATTTCCTCTTCTCCTTCCCTCATTTTTTCTCTCGCTCCACGACGGTGGCATGACGCCAGTCGGCAACCCCCTTCCCATTATTATTATTATTATTATTATTATTATTATTATTATTGTCATTATTATTGTTAGTATTATTATTGTTATTGTTGTTATTTTATTTTATTTTAATGGTAATTGTTGTTTGTGAAATTTGGATTATTGATTGTGAAATTTGGATTGTTGAATTAATATGAAATTTGGGGTTAATTTTTTGTTGGTAGATTAATACGTAATTCAATTTAATTTATTGTTAGTGAATTAATTTGAAATTTGTTAATTTGGGTTTGTGGGGATATTGTATTTGGTGATTAATTTGAGGATATTTGGATTACATCAATTGCATATTGTTTATTTGGACTTAGGTCTATCGTTAAGTTGTTATTTGTTTGGGCTCATTGGATTGGGCTTAAAATATTATTTCTCTTGACTATGTATTTTTTTTTTATGTGGGCTTGTTAATTGATACGAATTTTGGAGCCCATAATGTGGGTGAGATTTGTTGGATTATTTGAATATTTGATATGGGTTTGGCCAATTTGAATTGTTTAATTGGGACATGGGACAATTATGGTGTATATTAAACTAGGCTTAGATTATGAAATATTAAATTTAGGTCTAGTAGAATTTATTTTAATTTATCCCATTTTAAGTTTGGTTGATTGTGTTTGTATTTTTGGTTATTAATTTGGATGTTCTAGGTTAAAAACTATAGTAATTTTGGCTCATTTTAATTGACGAAATTTATGGGACTAATTTGAAATTGGAATTTGGGTTTGAATATTTGTTTGAGATTTTATACATCTCTGGATATTTACATCTGTGCTATTCTTGTTTTTGCATGGACCCATTCTGTAATCTTGTTGGCTGAGTACGAATTGATAACACGTGGAACTTATTGTAAGTTTATTTTACATGTTTTATTGCCTACTTTTATCTTATTTTAATTTTATAGGTTTATGTAAATATTCATTTGTATATATTTATTGAGTGTGTACAGAATTGAATATCGAGCAAACTAGAAATTTTGTTTAAATGAGAGGAAGAATTCGATAAATAGGTTTTAATAAAATAATAATTTTACAATATTTTTTTTTATAAAAGAAAGTTTTTTATTTATTTATAGAGATTCAGAAAAATCCCAAAGAATTGTTTTTTTTTATAGAATTTAAAGAATTGTTTTTAATAAAATTGTCTAACTATAGATATATATATTTCTTTTTTAATGAATTCTTTTTCCTTAATTAAAATGTGATTAAAGGTATTATTTAGAAATAGAAGATTTCATTTAACCTTTTTTTTGTTAAAATTTATTTTGCAAATAAAGTTATGTCATTTTAAATAATTTGTAAAAATCACTTTTTTTTTAAAAAAAATGAAATTGAATCTAAATACTTTTGTAAATAAAATTGTAAAAATTCATTATTTTCTAGTAAAAGCAAGTAAAAATAATTTTTGTGCCCAAATTGAAATTTTGTAATAAATTCTTTTGATACAATAAATGTAAATAACTTTTTTGAAAATTGAATATAACTGAAATTGAGAAAATAAATTGATTCTTTTTTTGTAAGTAAATAAATTGAAATCATTAATTCAAAATCATTTTTAAATAAAATCCTTTGAAATTTCTTTAAAACCTTTTTTTAATATCTTTTATTTATTTAATTCAATCAATCATTTTGCATAATTCTCTTATTATTTATTTTATGTACTTTTGTAATTAGATTTCATCATATTAACTTTCACCATAACTTGTATATTGATTATTTTTCTTGGTATCCATAATTAATTAATTAATTGCCACAATTCCTCAATTCGTTTAGTACAGGCCGTGCGTATACGGGCTTAGAGGGGTGTTACGGCTCACCATCGTACCTTCCCAATAAGTAACCTAACCCCCGGACCCAAACTTAGTTTTTCACATGCCCGTTTTTTCCTTCAGGAGTCACACTTAGGGTTTTCTTTCTTATTTGGTTTTTCCCTTAAAATAATAAAACAAAAATAAGTGGCGACTCCAAATCTTTTTCTAAAAATCAAATTTTCATCAAATAAAATAAAAAGCGAGTTTCACTTTCGAATGGGAACGCATCAAGCGAAGTGCGGGGTCCACACTATGCTACTAAATTATATATATATTTGACAATTGGACATATTAAAAATGTTTTGATTGAAAATAAAGATAATTTTAATGTAATAAAATTAATTTGGTGTCCCAATTTTTTTTTAAGGATCAATAAAAGTGTGAAACCCATATTTAAGAATTCTATGTAACTATGTTTAGAATTTGTAAATCACATATAAACATTCATTGAACCTAAAACTCTCCTTGAGAGGTTTAATTAATACTTGAAATTTCCACCCAAAAAACGTAGCACAATACCTTGTTTGAGGTAAATGTAGTGGAGTGCATTATGGGAACTGCTCAATAGTTAAAATTGAGGGTGTCCCAGTTAAACCCAAAAGATTAAATATGTGGTCCACCTGTGAACTGATACCAATTTTTCATATGACGATACAACAACCCAACTATCAATTTATAAATTTTATATAAATGGGGAGACTTATTGCTCTTTTGGACCAAGGTAGATTTTATTTTTGAGTCTTACGTTATTTTCTCCAAAAAAAAAAAAGACATGATTAGAAAACAATTATTTTCTAGAACAATTTTTTGTTCTCTAGAACATTTTTTTTTTATAATTATAAAATTGTTTTCTATTTTTTATTCTTAAAAACAAAAAACATGTATTTTCAAAAAACATGTTTTAATGATTTTCAATTGTTTTCACATAATTTTTTTAGTGTAGTTTTGAAAAATGATTAAAAATAAATTAATAACTATAAAAATTATTTTTAAAAACATTAAAAATAGGTTAAAGACAATTCAGGTTCTTAAAGAGAATTTTGTTCTATAAAATATTATAAAATTATTTCTAAAAATTATTTTTCATAACTATTTTAAAAAATAATTACCAAATAGGGCCCTCAAAATGGAGAAGTGTTATATTCGCTAACAAGCTAGAAAGAGAGATGTGCCAATATTCATTAACCATTAGAGGATTATTAAAGGTTGGAAACCGATAGAAATAATTTTTTCATGTCATAGATTTTAGTTAGGGGATTCAAATATTGTTAACAATATTTTAAAATGTCTTCTTTTGTCACTTCAAATGATTGGGTTCATTAATCTTAACCATTCATTCAATGCTTGAGTTTGGATGTCGACATGAATCATTTGTAACTGTTGTCTACATCCACTGTTTACCTCCATATCCACCATTCTACGTATTGATATATTTATTGAATTTTGTTTTTATTTCTAAGATTAACAACTTTGGAACTTAAAATGATTAGAGAGTAGAGTGTGAATGCAAGAACAACTTTTGAACTTAAACATTAAGATTGAAATGGTCTAAATCAGATCAAGTGATTTACTTCTGTGTTGGGAAAATCCCAGAAGCCCACATCAAATGGAAAATCACCCTCACCTCCCTGGATTTGTTCTACCATACCATCCATGGGTCCCTTTGTCTGTGTTGCAGTTTCTTCTGTCCAGAGGCTTGCGAGACTTTATAGCTTTGGTTTTAGAATGTGTTTGGGGTTTATCTCTCCCTTCTTCCTGGAACTGAACCTTCTTTTTCAAGTGGTGACCATGCCAATAGTTCTTGACATCATTAGCAGTCCTCCCTGGAAGCCTACCCGCAATCAAGGACCATCTATACACGCACAACATCAGACAAAGTATCAACTGAACAGCTCTTTTGTAAGTTCTGAACAGCTTCAGAACTAATATAATATCATTATCAAGCTAGTACTTGAGTTATTATAGACTTGCCTGTTCCCCAACAAATTGTGAAGCCTAATCATGAGATCAACCTCGTCTAATGCAAACTCTCCTCTCTTGATATCCGGCTTCAAATAATTGAGCCATCTCAACCTGCAGCTTTTTCGGCATCTATTCAACCCTGCAAACTCAAGAAAACGAAACTCTTTAAGCAAAACAGAAGTAAAAAAACACAAACTAATACTGATCCCTTTCTCTTTCATGTTACCTGCTCGGAGGGGAACCAGATGCCACTTTCCTTCTCCATATTTCTCAATGCATTTCCTCAGGAGAACATCCTCTTCTTGGGTCCATGCACCCTTTCTAACTCCTAAGCTCTCCATCGAGTCAACTCAACACAAGAGACCGGCTCCTTCTCTAATTATTGATTGATATATAACAACCTCGAACCTGTTCTATCTCATGACTCGGACACCAGACCCCTAATTGGTTGATTCGACACGTTTCTTATGGTGCATTACCTGGCTTCCGAATGCGCTGGAGATCATGGACAAAGGGTGTGTGTCATAAGAGATATTTACCCATTATGTATCAACTTACTATAAATGTACAGCGCAAAATTTAGGAATTAATTGCTGATTAGTATCCTTTATGAACAATCTCTATTTTGTGGTCAAAATGTATAAACTGGTGTGATCCTGAAGACAACCACGTGCTACCAGTTTTTAATGTCCAGAGGAATTCATATGGACATTGGTAGGATGAATGGGACATTACGTAGAAGATTTGGATTCTGATACCACTGTTTCCTTGACAAAAAGCAACCAAGTGATGGGAACCTTTGAGGGCCACCGCTCCTCTTTCAACTTTAACATTTTCTTTTGTCGACTAACCCATGTTCACTGAAAAGGGGAGCTCCATGGGTCCTCTACCATTATATTACAGCCGCTATGCAGTGGCAGCAGCTAATTAATGGGAATTGTCGGTGAAGAAAGGTACAATCATTAGGATATGCCTCTGGCTCGCGGAGGACTTTGTTTCTGACCAGTAACGTCGATAAAAATATATTTTAGAACTTTTTCTATTGTCAATTCAATGACCGGGTTCATTCTCAACCATCCATCTGTTGATAGGGACGTGTGTCTTCTCACTGACAATTATTTTCCCTCAAATATATACATATACCCAATGTTAAAAAAATTGACTTTGTCACCCTCACTGATTTTCGAGTTTTATGGAAATATCAGTAGAAATTTGCATATAAATTAAAATTGTTTTAAAATTTGAAAAATGATGGAAATTGATAAAAGTATAAAAATTTCACCTGAACCTTTGAAATTTTTGATAAAATAAGTAATGTGTAGATATTAAATTATTATATTTTTAAAAAATTAATAAAATAACAAATATCAGTTTTCAAGTTATTATTAATAAAAATAGAAGAAAGTTATGATTTTGCACACCAATAATTTCTTAATTCTGCAGGCCGTTGCATCATTTTCTCCAAAGACCTTTTGACATTAAAGAAGGAAAAAAAAAGAGAAAAAGACGTTTGCATATAGAGGCAGCAATAAGATATCTTCTTGAAGAAGACGTTTTTAGACTTATGTGGGAACATTATGGGCTTTAATGAAACTTTTATAATATCATTTTTATCTTTCTTTTTTTCTTAATTAAAAAAAGTTGTTATTCCAAATATATCATTTTCTAAATCTAAGCTATTCAATCGGTGTGTATTATTGGTTTAATGTAAATTACAAAACCAAAGTTCCTTCATTTTTTATTGCTTTAATGTGGAATGTAAAAATATTAATTAGTTAAAAGAGATTCAATACTCCTTGTATTTGTGTGAATTTATCGCTTCTTTCTTTTTACTTGAAAAGTAATATTTTTTTTATATAAATGTCACTTGTCATCTCAAGTATTTATACATAATTTTAAGAAAAATGATTATTTTTATAAGAAAAAAGTGAGGATATTTATACCAAAATGAAGCCAAAAAAGAATGGAGGGTTAGACCTACTATTTTTTAAAATAGTTCTGAAAAATAGTTTTTGAAAATTATTTTATAATGTTTTATAAAATAAAAGTTGGTTTTAAAACATAAAATATTTTTAACATATTTTAATATTTTTAAATATTTTTTAAAAATAACTTTTTAAGTCCAATGTTTTATTTTTAAATCATATGTTATCTAAAAAAAACTTTATTTTTTATTCTTAGAAACATAAAAAAAAAAAAAAATTTATGGTTGTCAAACATATTTTTGTGTTTTTTTATTCTAAATAATAAAAAGTTGTTCTAAAAAACCATGTGAAGCAAATTCTTAAATTTCCGAAAAAACAAAAAACATATGGCTATGTTTGGTTCTCAGAAAGTACAAAGGAAAGAAAAAAAATGTTAAAGAAAATTATTTTCTCATGTTTGGTTGTCTTATGAAAAATATCAAAGAAAATAAAATATAATTAAAACTAATTAAAAACTTATGTATTTTTAAATTATTTAATTTTTATATTGATGAGTTAAAATAAATAAAATGAGTTTGAAGCAACAAAAAAATAATTTATCAACTTTTAATCTATTTTTTTTATTTTCCTTCACTTTTTCTTTCCTTCTAGTTTTCCTTTGTATTTTCTTTCCCTCGCATTTTCCCTCAAATTTTCCGGGAACCAAATATAGCCATAAGGTTACCAAGAAAATTTTTTATGAGACTTCTAAGTTTTCAATGAAGAACCAGATTGAAACTTCAATTAAAAAATGGAATCTTAATTGACAATTATAGCTTTAATTTTAAAACGAAGCATCCATTGATAATTTTGACTTCAATTCAAAAACCGAAGTCTTAATTAATAAATATACGTTTAATTCAAAAATAAAGTCTCAATTATAATTGTAATGAGATCTTAACTATATGTTTTAAAAAATATATATTTTTGAGATGCTCGTATGCGGCACTCAAGAGACCAACATAAATTTTATAAAGTAGTTAGATATGGGACATTTTGGCCCAAAACTCCTGCAAGTAGCACCTCTGTTTTGTGCTGGCTACTGGACCAGACGACATTTTCATCACTGAATTTTCCAGTATTGTCGAACATGTGAGAGTACAAGTTTTGGGGCAAATTGCCTCATTGGAAGGGAAGAGGGTACATGTACAAGTTTTTAGGTAAATTAATTGTCGAACATGTGAGAGTACAAGTTTTGGGGCAAATTGCCTCATTGGAAGGGAAGAGGTAAATTAATTGTCGAACATGTGAGAGTACAAGTTTTGGGGCAAATTGCCTCATTGGAAGGGAAGAGGGTTTATATAACCAAATATTACTTATAGGGAAAGTTGTGTTTATAGGCTCCTATACGATAAAATTTTGAAAATCCATATAATTGAAATATAGATTTTGGTTGATAATAAGAAAAATATTAAAGGATTGATGCACTATTTACTGTTTATATTTTAATTTTCAAAATTACCCTCAAAGCCTCCCTATCGGAAAAAATTTTTCTTTCTCTCGGGGGTTAAGGGTCTCCCTACCAGAAATTTTATTTTTCTCTTGGGGGCGCACGGCAGATCCAAGATCCAAAAAACATGAGGAGCAAAAAAACAACAATTTTTTTGGTTTTCCTTGGGGGTTTTGCAAGAATTTTCTCGGAAAGCATACGAGGATGGGGCGGGGCGGCGGCAGAAAACGAATGCCGGGGGGGGGGGGGGGACGGCGGCGGCAGATCCAGAAAACACGGGAGAAAAAAACGGGAGAAGCAATTTTTTTGGTTTGCAACCATCCCGGAAAACGAATGCCGGGGGGGGAGGGTTCCCCAAAAACGAATGCCGGGGGGTGGGGTGGCGGCGGCAGCGACGGCGGCAAATACTGAAAAAGCAGAGAAAAAAAACAAAAAAAAGCAAAAAAGAAAAATATAATATTTCAGAAATTAAAATATGAACAGTAAATATAAAATCTATAACATTTTTTTTATTACTATAAAATTTATTTTAAATTATCAAATTTATGGTTAAACATAAATATTTAAAGTATTATAAATACATAAAATATAATAGATTTATTTAAAAAAAATTATTGATGTGAAATTATGATTATAAAACATGCTATTATGTAGCAAATAAGATAAAAAAAAAATTCAGATTAAGGAAAAAAAATTAATTTGACTTAATATTTAAAGTTAAAAAAAATTGTAATATTGTTATTTAATTACCGTGTGTGAATGTCTATATCCTTTATTCATTAAGCCTAAGAAAAGTTATTTGTTTTCCCAATTCAATATCTATGTGTAATCTCAAAAGACTTGATACAAATGATAAACTCAAGTCCTACGAGGTTATGCCTCATGGTTAAATTTTATCTCGGATTTTCCCATCCCCATTTTATCTTGCTACATAATCTGAATAGTGCAGATGTGACGGCATGTATGTCCCAGTCATTTTTGCTATTTGTAGTCCTTTATTATATAATCAGAATAAAAATGCGTTACATTAATCAAATATTAACTACGAAGTAACTTCTCATTTATCTCATGACTTCATCAATGAGGCCCATTTCAAAAGGAAAATCATAATTCCCACCTCCATTGGTATCTACAGCTGATGCAGTTTCGTCAGCCAAGAGGCTGGCAATAAGCTCCTGATCTTCAATGGTATGGTCAGCGAATAGGCTTTCCCACCATAAAATATCCTGGTTTGGTTGGACCAGTGTGGGTTGCAGCTCACTACAAGTACTGCCTTGTGTCTCATAAGCATCCACAGCTGTAGTTTTGAATGTGAACCCTAGAAAGAGTTTGCAAGGCTTAGGCTTTATCAGAGTGTTTTCAGAATTGGTTTGGGCTTTATCTTTCCCTTTTTCCTGGATGGGAACCATCTTCCTGAAGCGATGATGGTGCCAGTAATTCTTGACATCATTCGCAGTCCTCCCTGGAAGTCTGCCGGCAATCAAGGACCATCTGGAAAAACATAGCTACAACTTTTTTAAAAGTGTTAAATTAAAATGATCTTGTTTGAGTTTCTAATTCATGGGGGCGTTGTTTCTTTAACCATCAGCTCCAGAATTTGGTTTGGGTTAAGGATCAGACAAGGAAAAAAATTAAGGGAAGGTAGGTACAATTCTTTTTTCTTTGCAAGTGAAAAAGCTTAATTGATTATTTTCCTTCAATTTTTTTCTTTCATTTTCCTCGTATTTTCTCAGGATTCAATCCAAACTTGTATCTCTATTACCAATCTAACAGTGGCTATACTAAATGTAATAGGAAATTAATAAATAAACTTGCCTGTTTCCCAACAGCTTATGAAGTCTAATCATGAGATCGACTTCATCTGATGCAAATTTTCCTCTCTTAATATTTGGCTTTAAATAGTTGAACCATCTCAATCTACAGCTTTTGCGGCATCTACTCAAACCTGAGAAAGCAACTCTTCCAGTTAGGAATATAAAAGTTTGCAGGCTTCCTCTCATATGTATATATTACCTGCTCGGAGTGGGAACCAGATGCCACTTTTCTTCTCCATAATTCTCAACACATTTTCTTAAAAGAATATCTTCTTCCCGAGTCCATTTTCCCTTTGTAACTCCCAAACTCTCCATAGCTTTTCCTCAACTCGACATAGAACATATGCAACTTGTCCGATTAATTTAACTTGGGTGGTGTTTGTTTTTTCACTTAATTTTAAATAGAACCTTAATGCTTAATAGTGTTAAATATTAGGTTGTTTGTTTTTATAGTATTTTATTTCTATTAAGTATTAAAAAGTAAAAAAAATCAATATGTCATTTTTTTTTATTTAGAAAAAGCTATATATTTTGGTTTTTTTTATTTAATAAAAAGTTTATAATAAGTCATAAAAAAGTAGAAAAACAAACAACCTAAATTCTAAAACTAAATTGCTTTCAGTAAAAAGCTAAAAAAACAAACACCACCTTGGTATGTACTTCATATGATTTGCGTGCTTTCATTACAACCACACAACTCCAAGTAAAACTGATTCTTAATTAAGTGACATGAGCTGGTTGGTAGCCTTAGTAACAACAGTGTAACAACTACTTCAATTTAAGCGAGTATTCCAACCACAGGTCCCTAAGTACGGATTCTTAAGTAACAGGAACTTCAGTTTAACCGTGTAATTGTTTATAGCTAAAAAGAAAGACCAACTCCCTTTCTCTCCATGACATTCACCCAAACGCATTTGAGATTTCTGCATTTCATCTTAATATCAGAGTTGTGATTCTTGAAGCTCTCCTCCCAGGGTCTCATCCTCTACTCTTGGTCGTCCTCACCATAATGGTATTGGTTCAAAGCCAAATGCAACTTCGATTATGTTGCCTTTGAATCAAGCATTCACCGTCAGACTTGATAGCTCAATTATCTCCAAAATGAAACTAAATATTGTAATTGCTAATGGACTCAAGGAGATGATCGATGGCTCATGACCTTGTCCACCAAAATTTCTTGAGAACTTTGAGATTGCAAATCCAAATTTTCATCTCAAGCAACTACGTAATCATCTAGTCATGTGTTGGATTTATTCATCTCTCACTGAAAATCATGTGATGTCTCAAATCATCGGTCTCTCTTTGACTTCTGACGTTTGAAATTCTCTTAAAGACATTCTTCTCTGCCGCATCAAAGGCTAGAATTATGCAACTTCTCCTTGAGTATGATGGAGTATATATCTTCTTAAGGAGAAATTCATTGTGGATAATCTTGTTGCAATTAGAGAATTAATTTCTAAACAAGATCACGTTCCTTACTTAGAGGATTAGGACTTGACTAGGCATGAAGCCCTGAGTATGAAGAGATTCATAGTATGTTGCTCACTTATGAGCATTGCTTGGAGCAACAGAATGCCATTGATGAGGCAAATCTTCTTCAGACAAGTGTAGCTTCTCTGCAATCACAAAGAACCAACTATGAGAAAAATCAAAGGTTTGGAAAATTCAAGTTTCAAAGAGGAAACCATAACCAGGGCCAACAACATTCAATCAGTGGCAGTTTGGTCATCACAGACGTGGTTTCTATAATAATAACAATGGAAATTCAAGTTGAGGCAATCACTATATATTTGGATAATTTCTCAATAACTAATTTTTATGGAGATGGTGATGGTAAGACACAATGCCAAGCTTGCAGCAAATATGGTCATAATACCATCAATTGCTATCATCCCTCCAACCTCCTATCAACAATCAACTTGCGGTGATGATTGCTTCTCCTTCCACTGTTGGTAATGTCAACTAGCTCATGGACATCGGAGCTGCTCACCATCTAATTTCTAATCTGAACAATTGTTACAACACCTAAGCCATTCTCTAGCTCTAATAAAGTTATCATTGGGAATGGTAATGACTTAGCAATATCTCATGCTGGTTCTTCTATTATTTCTAGTTCATGACCTTTAATTCTCAAGAATGCTTTATATGTTCCTCCCATTGCTAAAATTCTTGTTAGTGTCCATATTCAGCACCCTAGTATCTCAATAGATTTACACAATTATACTCTTTGCACTATATTTGCATTGTAAACATTTAAGTAAACATCGATATTTACCGTACAATGTAAATAACAATATCTTCTATTAGAATTCAATAAAGATACTTTTAGAATCTAATTATAAGTAAATCAATTTTTTATTTTTTATTTTCAATTTTAGTTATAATTTGACTGTTTTTACTAAATTTTCTTCAAAATAAGTTTGTCTACATAAAATTAGCAAAGATGAAATTTCGAAAAATTATATCGAGTATAATCAACATGAAAACAATAAAATTCAATATTTTTTATTTTAAAATTTGAAACTTTCAAAAATGACTTTTTTTTCCATACTTAGTGACAACTAGAACAACATATAGCATGTATCTGGCTAGAAACTCTCAACCACGTTTTCAACACCCTTAAATGAAGGAAAATTTTAAATTGGAAACTTGTAACATAAAGTTTTATGCTATTGTTATTATTTGGATATATATATATAAAATAATAATAGACATAAAAACATTATGCTCTCCTATGATGATGTTGGTGATGGCACTCCAAAATAGGGTTCTTTTGAGCCCTGATAAAGTCTTTGTCGTCATAGTGTGAGAAGTGGAATGATTGGAGAGTGTGATAAGTTGGCACAACATATAGGGTGTATCTAGTTAAAAACTCTCAATTCTTTGACCATGTTTTCAACACCGTTAAATGAAGGAAAATTCTAAATTGAAAACTTGTAACGTAAAGTTTTATGCTATCATTATTATTTGAAAATATATATAATAGACAAAAGAAAAAAAATCGTTCTCCTATGATGGTGATGATAATGACACTCCAAAATGGGACTTTTGAGCCTTGAGAAAGTCTCAATCACCCTGTATGGGAAATGGAATGATTGGAGAGTGTGAAAAGCTGGCACAACATATAGGGTGTATCTAGTCAGAAACTCTCAATTCTTTGACTATGTTTTCAACACCCTTAAATAAAGGAAAATTCTAAATTGAAAACTTGTAACGTAAAGTTTTATGCTATTTTTATTATTTGAAAATATATATATAATAATCGACATATAAAAGAATTAGTTGTTTTTTTTATATTATAACCAAAAAATTTCAATGTAAAAAATAAGTGATTAACATATATATATTAATTTGTATTTCAAATTTTAGAATTATGAGTTAACCCTTTAATATCATAGCTTTAGAATTTGAGGTAGAAAAAGATGCGTGATTGGGTAGAAACTAGAAACTAAGACAATGACACACTAGTGTACGTCAAAGATGTCTTAATTATCTTCTAGTGCTTTTGAGTACTTTTTTCATTCCATGTAACCTAAGTCCTTTATCTTCTAGTGCTTTTTAGATCTACTTTTTTAATTAAGCGGAGTATGAGAATCAACTTTAATTTTTGGGTAGTAGGCGACTCCTCGGGGTTATCACTTGAAATGTTGGAAAGAAATTTTTGATGATTAATGATATTGATATATAAATTAATATAATTCAAGAAATCCATGAACCTATTTTCGAAATCAACCCTTCTTGGGACATGTTTATAAATGATGGTGTGTTCAATGTATCACGTCTGAATTAATTGATTGATTTAGACATGTTTCGTCCCCATCATCTGTTACCCAAATTCTCTTAAAATTATCAATTTTTTAGATGAGCATTATAATTATCTTTTTTTTTTCATTAAAAGTGAATAATAACATTGAAATTTTTTTACAATGAATTGTAATATTTTAAAATTTTAAATAAATTTTTGTCTACTTTAAAATGAATATTAATCATAAGGAACAAATATAAAATAAATGGATGATAATTGTTTCAACAAATTATAAAATTTTTACATAGTAAAATTATATAAAGGATCCTTTTTATAAGGATGAAAATATTTTACTAAAATGATAAAAAAAATATTTATTAAGATTTTAAGTACATTTTCCTAGTTAAAATAAATGGAGGACATATTATTATGTATAGAGGAAATGTTGATATAATGGATTAGTTTTGGTCCCAAAAATTATGATATTAATTTGTCTAATTTTTTTAGTTCTAGATTATTTTTAAAAATTACTAGATTAATGTATGAATCTAATGTCTCATGTTTCATTCAATTTGGAGCCCTTTTGCCTAATGAGAAATTTCAAGAATTTTACAAAACTTGTTGATAGAGTTACAAGTTTTTGTTTAATAACAAGAGTACTATATGTCTTACCATGGGTAGTACATCCTTAAATAAAAGTTAATGCATACATAAATAAATAGCGGTATGCACTTTCTTCATAATCAACTTTCAATATTTCCTAAAATTTCTCTGATTTTCTCATTAGGCAAACAAATTTTAAATCAAATGAGACTTAATTAATTTTTTGAATTCTTGAACAAATCTTTTAATTTAAAAGGCAAAAATTAAGTTAATTAATATTAAAATTTCTTATGTCAAAATTAGTCTAGAGTGATTATATTAGTTTTTTTCTATGTATAACTATATTTTTCTAACTTTTCTCATTGGAAAAACAAATTTTAAATCCAATGCCCACGATTATTTCACAAGTCTATTTACTTTCAAAAATAATTTGGAAGATAAAAAGTAAGTCCCACGGCATCAAAATTTCTTAGAACAAAACTATTTAATTTATTACTTATTCAAACATGTACTATTCATTATTGTGCAAAAACTTAGAACTTATTCAATAAGTTCACTAGCTTTTTGGAATTATTCTCATTAGGCAAAAAATACTCTAAATCAAACCAAACTTAATGCATTGGATTACCATACTAGTTAAATAATATTCTAAAAATAATTCATAGCTCAAAATTATACAAAGTACTACTAGACTTGATGATGCTTGGTAAACCAACTTAATAACTTAAAATATCTTAATAACTTAATTTAAGTCATTTTAAGTAAATTAAGTATATTTGATAAAATAATTTAATAGTATAACTTAAAATCAAAAATAATTTTGAGTAATAAATAAAAACAATTAACTTATTTTTTAGTTCATATCTTCATTTTATCTTTTTACTCTCATTGGTTCTAATTGTCTTCACGAGCTCCTTTGTTACTCTATGACCTCCACTATTACTTAACCTCATTTGTCATAGTTATAGTTTATGAAAATAATTGTCAATTTGATTATTTAACTTCAAGTCAACTAAAGTCATTAAGTAATAAGTATTAAATTTTATTAAACACTCTAAAACTAGTCCAAAATAATTATATAAATTTCTTTTCTACACAAAACCATATATTTAAAAAAAAAAAATTCCAACTAGGCCAACCAACTTAAAATCATGTGAAATTTAATGCGTTTGATTTGGCAACCATTTTAATATTTTTTTAAAGACGATTTGGAACTAAAAAACTATATAAATTATAATGAGAATTCAAGGCTAATTGGTCTACAATATCGTGATATCAATGAAGAATAATTTATCCATATGATGAAGAAATTTAGTTATTTCCATATTGTAAATATAATATTATTAATATTTATATTTATCAAAATATTATTATTCATTTTTAACAAATAAATATCATTAGTTCTTTATTAGGTAACAAATTTATAATAAGTTACGTTATTTATTGAAACAATTACTATCCATTTATCTTATATTTATTCCTTTTAATTTAATATTCATTTTAAAGTAAATGGAAATTTATGCAAAATTTTAAAATATTATAATTCATTGTTAAAATATTCAATGTTATTATTCATTTAACAAAAAAAATTATAATTATAATGTTTATGTGAAAATTTGATAATTTTAGAAAAGATAAAAAAAGGAAAAAAAAAAGAGTGGATTTAGGAAGATGATTGAATTTGTAAAATAGAAAGGATAAATTTTTTATTAAAAAAAAAGATGGCATATTAAGCTAAATAGAAGGGTTTAAAAAGTAGAAAATATAAAAATAAAAAAGATGGATACATTTAATGAGATAAATGGATTAGCAAAGCAACTCATAAGGGTAATTTTGGTATGGGAAGTTACTATTTGTGGGCACTTAGGAGATTTTATTTATTGCTGAGAACTTAGGCTTTTGGGCAGGTGCACCAAGTGTTGAATTTTTAAAAATTTGTGCCTCCATACATAATTCTACCATTATTATTTTATAGAAGTCTCAAAAGGGGAGCTGAGAGTACTTTTCCATTGATCTTGTCCCCCCTCAAATCCTAAGTTTTCCTAAATTTTCCAATGAATTTGGTCACCGTCCCTTCAAAACTTCCATGTATCGTGTTAATGATGTCCGCCTACTAAATAAAGGGCATGAGTTTTTGGTGATTCATGAAAACAAAAGCAAAAACGTTGGTTCCTTTTCCTTCCCTTTCTTCTCTCGCATGATCTTTTTTGAAAACAACACAACTTTGACTGCTTTAACACTAAACAACACCAACCACAAAGAAGGGTTTTTTTTTTTTAAATAATAATAATAATTATATGACAAGTTAAAAAAATTAATTTATAAAATAAGGTACTAACAAAAAAATATTTACAAAATTATGGTTTGAACCATGGATTGTTGCCACATCATCAAAATTGTATCTAGCAATTTTTTTTCTTCTAATTATTGCTTTTTGAAGAGACAATTTCACAAAAGAATTCCCAACACTCAAATAGCCCTCTTAAAAGATAATTTCTTTGTAAGAAAAATAAAAACAATTCTATTATAATAGTCTCTTCAAGAGACTATTTCTTATTTTTAACAATATTTTTAATTAATAACATATATGTATTATAAAATTAACTATTTTTTCTTTAACAAATCCAATCTGTAACAATAATTATTAATTATTTTGGATATATTATTTATAAATAATAATATCATAAATTAATGATTTTTATATATTATTTAAAAAAATAAAATTTATAAAAGTGTAAATTATATTGATTAATCTTCATTTTCCTCTCAAGTTAAAATTATTGTAGATGAATATATTCATGTCACATAAAAATAAATATTATTTTGTATTAAATTATATATTGATTTAAAATTTTTTTTGGTTTCATCTTGAATTTTATCTTTAAAATTAATTTAATTAATTATTTTTAAAAATAAAAACTACTTTATTTTATATTGGTTCCTCTTTTATAATAAATAATAAATTTTAAAAATTTTAAAGTTTATTTAATATATTGAATGCTCATTTTTACTATGACATTACTTACTAATATCTTTTTAAAAATAACATTTTTAATTTGATAACAACTACTTTCATTTGATTTAGAATCACGAAGATAAATAAATTTTCAATTTTCTTATAAGGTAATAATAGATTCCATATTTCCTAAGTACGAAAAAACAATATATTAATTTTTTTTAAATTAAATTATATTTTAACTTTTAGATAAACTTTCAAATAAAAAATTTATTTTTTAACTAAATTATATCTTAATATCTTTCTTAAAATGATATTTTTAGTTTGATGATAACTACTATCACTCAATTCAAGATTTGTAGGATAGATAAATTTTTTATTTTCTTATAAGGTAACAATAGATTGCAAATTCCGTAAGCATGAAAAGATTTGGAAGATAGATAAATTCGTAAGTCTTTTTATTATAATATTTATTTGAAATAATTTTAGTCTCTTAAAATTAATAAAGATTAAACCTTTTTATTAAGAAAAAATGGAGGAAATAAAATATTTTATTTTTTCAATCATTTTAAAATTTTTATATATTTTCATTAAAAAAATATTAGTGGTGACGGGGTTTTCAAATTGAGGAAATTGTTGGAATAAAAAGGAAATCATTTTTTTAAGAAACGACTTTGGAATAAAAATGAAATGAAATCATTTTTCCGATAAACGAATTTGGAGCAAATAACTCGCGTGAAGTTTCTTTTACGATACAAATCCCTCCTTCCTTCCCCATATCTAGCTAGTTATCTCTGGTATCCTCACTCCCTCCAACCTTTTCTACATTCCCTTCGGCCGGGCCATTTTGGTTTACAAACTTCAAACATGGTCACCATGACCCATCTTCACGGGTGATATTTTTCTTTTCTTTTATTTTATTTTGTAATGGATAATTTTAATTAATTGAGAATTTTAAAATTTATTTGTATTTATCTGACATTATTTTAGAATAATATTCATTGTAAATTATTGTTTTTTTTTTTTTAAATGAACAGGTGAATTTTAAAATCCAAAAACAATGAAAGTAAAAATGACATTATTTTTTATTTGAATTTATCTAATATAATTCATTTGAAATGATATTAATATTATTCACAAATTGCAAAAAAATATTACTTAGAAAATATTGAAATTGAAAAATAAAAATAAAATAAAATTACAAACCCACATTTTTCATGTACATTCTCATTCAATGACGAGACTCGATTTTTATTTGTGAGAAAATGATTTTTAAAAAAGATTTTAGAGTCGCTACTTATTTTTGTTTATTTTTAAAAGGAAAACAAAATAAGAAAGAAAACTTTAAATGTGACTCCTAAAAAGAAAAAAACAGGTCTATGAAAAACCAATTCGAAACTCAAGGGTTAGGTTACCTATCAGAAATGTATAATGACAAGTTGTAGCATCCCTCTAAACCCTAAAAATAGGTCTCTACTAATCAAGTTAAGACAAGTATGACAATTCATCAAGAAATCAATAGATACCAAGGTGATCATATGATAAAGGTAAATCATGCATAAGGCATAAATAAATAAATAAGATAAAGGTGGGAGCGTACCTTAGCAACGAGTTGAGCGCTTGATAGAAACCAAGGTTAGTGTGCAATGACCAGTACAAGATATATCATGTAGCAAGGCAAAATCATTATGTATCAATCAAGCATAGTAATTGAAAATGAGTGTCACAAATGTTGGGCCTCACCACTATCCAAATTATTTGCATGAATTAATTTTACAAATTCCATTTTCATAGTGATATGGATGAGGATTATAGAAATTTGGATGAAATCCATTATGTTGGAATTGTAGAATCTATTCATATTATTAAAATTAGGAAAGTCGGATATTATTAAAAGATGTGTGTCGGGAGGAAAATGGCAACAAAGATTATTAAAAATAGATTTTATTGACCTTGAGATTCTAAGGAAGAAAAGTTAAGGAGTTAAAACTATATGAAAACCAAATTTTTGAAAATCAAATTTTGAGAGCATGCATGAAGAATAAGGAAACACGTGCACTTTAGAATAATGCACTGAAGGGTGGCCATGCACACGTGGGGCTCGAAAAGTGGAGAGGTGTTGGTGAGTACTAGATATGGTCTACAAATCCTTTGAACTTCTGAACTTTGCTCAACTTTTGATAGTTCCTTCAAGTATTTGACCATTGCATCTAATAAGATTTTCAAGCATAGAAATCTAACATCTCCATCTTTATTCCCTTTTGTACAAAACAGTCAAACTTGGGAGAATTTCACCAATGAAAGCATTAGTGTTCTCAAATATTACTGTAGACCCTCCATTTTATCCTAATAGCACATGTTTTTCTACGTGTTTTCCTCTACTCCTTGTTACCTTATATTCGTCACATTGGTGGTCCATTGCTATAACTTACCTTTTTTAGCCACCTTGGAGACTCTGGTTGAGGGATTTATTTGGCCTCTCATTATGACCCTTAGCAATCCCAAGTTAGACATAGGATTTTCCTTTTTCCTTTTTTCTTTTTAGGATAGGTCATTTAAGTGCACCTTTAGGACAACATACTTAAACATTTATTTTTATTGCCGACACTTAATTTTCTGATTACTCTAAGTCACTTAAGAACTTTTCTGATCACCATAGGTCACTTAGCCTCATTTAGGCACATCTGGCCTATCTAGGCACACCTTGACCCATTTAGGTTACCTTGACCCATTTAGGCACACATTGGTCCATTTAGGCACACATTGGCACATTTAGGTCACTTAAGCCAATTTAAACACACTCGAACGCATTTAGGCATACTAGGCCCATTTTGACACACCTAAGCTCATTTATACGTACCCTAACCCATTTAGGATGCCTTAAGCTATTTAGGCACACTTGACCCATTTAGGTTATCCTAGCCCATTTAGGTCACTTAGGTCTATCTAGGCACGCCTTGGCCCATTTAGGCACACTTGGCTCATCTAAGCACAACCTATCTCATTTAGGTCACTTAGGCCCATTTAAGCACCCTGGCCCATCTAGGCATGTCTTGATCCATTTAGGTCACTTAGTCCCATTGAGACACATTTTGACCCATTTAGGTTACTTAGGCCCATCTAGGTATACCTGACCCGCATAGGTCACCTTTTAGATATTTCTTGCATGACTTGCATAAGCATGGCTTGCATGACTTGCATGACACTTTTTTTTTTTTTTATCATTATTATCAATCACTTATTTATTTTTATTTATTTATTAATTATTATTTTATCATTTTCTAACAAATGTATTCAGGTGTTTAATTTAATAATTTGATGCTTTTGTAGGGAAACTTACAAATGACAAAAAAAAAAAAAAAAAAAGGTTGATTCTTGTTAGGCTTTGAAAATGAGAGGATACAATTTTTTTGGAAAATCAAAATTTTCTTGAAAAGGAGAGGATAAATTTTTTGAAAAGTCAAAATATTTTTGAAAAAAAAAAAAGAGAATTAAGTTTTTTATTTTCAATTGGAAAATCAGATTTTTTTTTTTTTTTTTTTAATGATAGAATTAGGTTTTTAAATTGGAAAAGTTAGAATATTTTTGAAAATGAGAGAATTAGTTTTTGGAAAATCAGAATATTTTTGTAAAGGAGATGATAAGTTTTTTTTTTTTTTAATTGGAAAATTGAAATAGTTTTTAAAAGGAGAGAATCAGTTTTTATTTTTAATGGAAAAGTCAAAACTTGTTTTTGGAAAGGAAGGAGGAATCCACATCAAAAGAAAGAGAATTTTTAAAGTAAGAAGAGGGGGACAATTGCAATATATATATATATATATATATACATTTTTTATTTTTTTGAGGATGCAGGAGAAGACTGCCACTCTTTTTGGGGAGTAGACTCATCATGGTTTGGTAGGATATCATAGAAGATCACAACAAATATTTGGAGAAAGGAAGAGAGGAAGATGATTTAAGAGGCATCAAGAAAAAGGTTGATTGGAGAGGTTAGCTTAATCTCATCTTGATGGTTATTTATTCCTTTGAATCATTAGTTCTTGATGTTGATGATCAAAAGTTAGTATTTTTATTTATTTATTTATTATTTTTTGTTTAAATCTTAGATGTTAGTTTAATCTCATTTGATGGTTGTTTATCTTTGGGAATCATTGGTTCTTGGTGTTGATGATCAAAAGTTAGATTTTTTATTTATTTATTTATTTTATTTAAATCTTAAATATTAGTTTAATCTCATCTTGATGGTTGTTTATTTTTATGAATCATTGGTTTTGGATGTTATTGTTCAGAAGTTTTTTTTTGTTTAAATCTTAGATGTTAGTTTAATCTCTTTTCGATGGTCGTTTATTTTTTGAATCATTGGTACTTAATGTTGATAATTTTTTTTATTATTATTGAAAAAAAAAATCATTGGATTGTTAGATAGGATAAATTTTTTAGATAGGATAAAAAAAAAAATCATGTTGGTTGTATTTTTAATGGTTAATTTTTCATGTTGATTATTTTTGTAAAAAAATTCTAAATGTGTTTGGTTAAATTTTCCATGTTGTGTGTATTTTTTAAAAATCCATTAGATGTTATAATTATTTAGGTCTTGTGTTATTTAGATTTACAAATTTATTGAATTATGTTTGATTAATTTTTTATAATGATTATTCTTTTAAAAAATTATAAATGTGTGCTTGGTTAAATTTTTCACGTTGCTTTTTTTTTTTTTAATCCATTAGATATTTTTATTATTTAGCTTCTTGTGTTATTTAGATTTTTTTTTTTAAAAAAGTTCATTGAATTATGTTTGGTTAATTTTTCATGGTGATCATTTTTCAAAAAAAATTCTAGATATGTGTTTGGTTAAATTTTCATGTTGGTTGTTTTGAATTTGAACCTTCTTTTAGAAAAAAAAAAAAAATTCTTAGTTGTTTTGAGTTAAGTCAAAATTTCTTTTACCAAAAATGAATTTTCTTCATCATGGATGTAGCTCCTTGATCTCAAATGAAAGGCAGCTAAAAAGGGGATCCAAGTTAATATTTCTTTTGTTTTTAAATCCCTTTAAGTTAGAAAACTAAAAGTTTTTTTTTTAATTGTTTGGGGATTTATTAAATCACTTGGATCCTTTTGCTTCTTCTAAAATCATTTTCAAAAGAATTTAAACTATCTAAAAACTTTGAAAACAAAAATCCATTTGAGGTTTAAGGCAAAGATCTTACTCCCTTTTAAAACATACAACTCATTTCATCTAACTAAGTTGCATTCTTCAATTCTTGGTTTTCCAAAGCTTTGTTTTTTACTCACATAGGTTTGAACTCATGCTCCCAAACTAATGGGAGTATTCTTGGCCTTGGTGAATATTTTCATTCGTAGTTGAGAATGCATAGCTTAAACTTATGAATATTGAATTGGGACTTGATGGAACCCTCACATGAAAAAGGTTATCAAAACTCATCTTTGTTGTCTATTTCAACTCAATTGTTGGCCCTTAAGAAAAATAAACTTTGTTTTAATTATTTTTTAGTGTTTTAAAAAATTTTCCTAAAATTTTATGATGTTAGTCACTTCTTAAAGTTTATTCTAGAATGTTACTTGAGTCAAAAAGCTTTTTCTTAAGATTGAGTTGTGATGTATTCTTTCAACATGTTTTGTTATGCTATGATTTTGTACATCCAAGAGCAATTCATAAAATTAAATTACATTTTGACCCTTTTAATTTAAATGGTATTTTTCTCAAATTCTTGACTCCCTGAAATTGAATTTTGACTCATAAAATATTGAAAATATATGTTTTCTAGAGGAAGATATGATTTTTCAAAGTGACACCCAAGGATTGTACACTTATGTCATGCACTTTATTTAACTCCCACATGAAAATTCTAATACTTTCCTCAATAATGATATTTGGGGAAAAAATTTGACTCTAAGTTATCCACCATTTTCTCAACCAAACCATTGAAAACATGGTTAACACACCTACATGAACACAAAACTTAAGAGATATATGAAATTTGTGTTATTATACAAGGGTATTACACTAACTGTACAAGGGAAATGTGTCAAGTGTACAAGGGTGTACAAGACTGCTAATAGGTTTTGTACGATTTTTAAACAACTTGAGCTTGACATTAAGACAATTATTAATAGTTCTTTTTTACCAAACTATGTCATTAAGACCTTCCCTACAAAAATTAACATAGGAAATAAAATTAAAATCAATCCAGTTTGAATTGTTCATTATAAGTAAACTAAATGAAATATATATATTTCACTATTTTGTATTTATAAATATAATTTTATTGTTATCAATAGAGATTAAAAAATCATACTTAAATGGAATTAAAAATAAACAAAAATTATTTTGTAATGTTTTTATTTTTTAAAATCATTAATTTAAATTATGGAATTAGTTTTAAAATTAAAAATATTTGTTGTAATTATTGTTTTGAAGATTTCATGATTTTTATCTTATTACTTTTAAAAAATTGCTTTAATAAGAACATATTTATTTTAATAGTTTTAAATATTTAAATCTTTATTTAAAAATATTTAGGATTAGTGTGGGGAGCAATTAGGTAATTTTGGAATTGAGAAATTTTGAATATCTTGAAGAATTTAATTTTGTTAATTACCCTATTTACATTTTCAAAATTATTGAAAGGTTGGTAAATTAGTCTTAGAAATATTGTTTTCTTGATTAATATTATATATATAGCATGTGAGTGCTTACATTATTTCCGAAATAATACGAGAAATAATAAATACTCTGTGTCTAATTTGCAAGTTAGAAAAAAAAAGAATAATAATATTTTATGAGGTATTTAAAAATTATTTAATATATATAAGAAATAATGTATAACATATTTATTATTTTGTAAGTAAGAAACAAAAAATATATTTGCTAAGGTATTTAAAAAGTATTTATTATATATTCTATAAGTTTGAAAAAAAAATAAAATTCAATGATGTCTAATTTGCAAGTTAGAACAAACAAAGAATACAAATATTTTATGAGGTGTTTAAAAATTGTTTAAAATATACTAGAAATAATATAAGTTTGAAATAAAGAATAATATTTATTATATATTATATAAGTTGAAAAAAAAAATATTTGATGAGGTATTTAAAAGTTATTTACTTCAAAAATGTATTTAATAATAATAATTTTTAACCATTTATCTTTAATATTCAATTTGATGGAGAAAAATGATTAGGAAATGATTCAATTTGGTCTCACTAATAAATAGGTGAGAGAATGGTGAAAGAGCAAAAAAGAGAATGAGAAAGGTAGGGTGGTTGGTTAGCTTTTTCGTTTAATAGTCAACAGTATTTTAGGAATTTTTTAAAGACAATATCATTCATATCAATTTATACTCTTTTATTGGGTTTTGAGTTTAATTATAAGTGATAGGACCTTACCTCAATTACCAAGTCTAGTTGGGCTGAAAACACAATTTTCCCTATTATGAGTATCATGTCATCCGAAATTGATAAAGAATTGGGTGGGGATCTAATGTTGATGCATAAAAGTAGACACATTCATTGTGAGTCAGTTGAAACTCTTAGTGTTAATGGTGAAAATGGACCAAGATTTCATAATTAATCACTTGAAGGGTATATAATGGTCATGATTGGAACATGAATGAGACCGCTATCAATGAGAAGGATTATAGGATGGATACTAACCCTACTAATGATGAGTAAGTGACCTAAATTAGCTCCTTTAGAACTAGTTCAACGCAGAGTGCACAAATTCTGACCATCATTGATACAAATGATGGTTTCATGCATGACAATCCCACCATAATCCAAAGTATAGCAAATGAAGGACAAAACATGAAGCAACAACCTATAGTTAGTGGAATTAGTGATGACCTTTTAGAAAAACATCAAATATACTCTAATAAGAAAGAATTACAAAGGAAGTTGTACATGATGACTCTTAAAAGGAAGTTTGAGTTCAAAACAATTAAACTTCTGGTTTAGAAAAATGCTAGAGATCTTTCGATTTTGCAATTGATTAAAGAATTAAGAAACTTACTTCAAAAATGGCTTGAGACTCCTTAACAACAAGCAATGTCAATGTCAACAAAACTTACCATGAACTTCAAGGTATAATATGTGATCGACATATTAGGTAGAATTTATCAACTCCAAATAGTGTAATGTTAAATATGTTAGCATCAATGTTCAAGTGAATTTAGACATTCATTCATGCACATATCAACAATTTAATTTTGATCATATTTCATGTGCATTTGCTATTGTTGCTTGTAAATATTACAACATTTCATGTTACACTTTGTACTCTCGATATTTTACTACTAAAGCACTATTATCTCCATATTCAATGTCTATTTATCCAATTGGAAATGAAATAAATTGGATAATACTTTATCACATTCATAACAAAGTTGTGTTACCACCTAAAACAAGGCGACTAACGGGAAGACCAAGGAAAGTAAGAATCCTTTATGGTGCAAAGGGTAAGCGCACATCTCGTTGTAGTCGATGTGGCTAATATGAACATAATTAGAAGACATGCAATTGACCAATACCTTGATATCATTATAGCTTTGGCACCTTATGAACTAACATAGAATGAAAATTGTAATAGTGATCTTTTTATTTATTTATTTATTTATTTTGGTACCCATGTGAATGGAAATATAAGTTATTTTTTTTGTATAAGATGATATGAAAAACATACAAGTGATTATTGTAATAGTGCTCCCCCTTCTTGGACACCCATACAAATAGAGTTATTAGTTACTTTATATATATATATATATATTGTGGTAAGGTATGCATAAAGCATGAATGAAAATTGCATATTTATTCTCAGACTATAGACTAAACTATCCTCAAGTTTGTTGATAGGGAACTTGATAGTAGTTAAGTTCAAGTTCTATCTAAAGACTATAGACTTAACCTCCTTCAAGTTTGTACACAAAACGACTTGACAATAATCAAGTTCAAGTTAAAATGTCAATTGTAAACAAAACTTCCTATGAGTCTAAATAAAATATGATACTATAGAATAGACTTGATTTTAACATCTTTCAAATTTGTTCACAATTAAATGGACAATAGTTATGTTCAACTGTTTTGTAAAAACTGTGAACTTAACCACCTTCATGTTTGTACACAAGACAACTTGAGAATAGTCAAGTTCAGTTTGAATTGTTAACTAGAGACACAACTTCTAACAATTTTATACAACAATCAACTGCTACCTGTTAAGTCCATATTAAGTTCGATAACTTTAGAATAGACACAATTTCTTACAAGTATGTCCACAAATAATTGGTTGCCTAGAAAGTCCATAGTAACATTATTGATAACTTTAGAATAACCTTGTCATTCAATTAGAAACCTACTATCATGAAGCTACATTTAAATTTATATTGATATATATCAAAATGTCTAACTACATATATCATAATGTTCAACTACATATATCAAAATGTTCAATTACACATATCAAAATGTCCAACTACACATATCAAAATGTCCAACTACATTTATCAAAATGTGAATCATTAAGTCTATATGAATTAATTACATAGGCAAATCTTTCATATAGAATAACTACGTTGACATTTTCTCCAGAAACCAATTCATACAAGCCCCAATTAGTGAATTGAATAGATGATTGTGCATCAAGTATTCAACATATTTGATTACAAACATTCCACAATCACTACTGCATGATACACCAATAATCAATGTTAGAACTATTATTAAGGATTTAGTGTACAAGATATGAAGGTAAATCTAAGAATCACTTACTCATATTCTTGTTGGTTGTTTCCTTCTTTTAACCCCTTTTTTCATGATTGTAAATGATACTAAAAATATATATAATAATTTTGAATTTATTTAAATATTTACTATATCTCATTAAAGGTTTGAAAATATTCAATAAAGAAAAAACGAAAATAAATAAATAAATAAATGTACACTATTTATCCAACCATAGCTCTAAGCACTTTAAACTAAAGAAAGTTGAAGAGAATTTGTGTGTAAAATTTAAAGAAATGTGTTGAAAAGGAGAGAGTCTAGAATAAACAGAGAAAATGAAAAAAGAAAGAGAAAATGGAAAAAGAGTAAAAAAAAAAAAAAAAGGTAAAGGGAGGGAAAATAGGCTAATGTGGCTGAAGTGGTTGATAGTTATAAGGGCATTTTTGTTTAGAGTGAGCCATTTTTTAGGCTATTAAAAATGGGAGGTTACTTTTGCAATTTGAAGGGAATTTTGTCTCTTTTAATCGATTATCCCTTATATTTGTGCATGGATAAAGGTACTTCCTATAAAATATAAAACAAAAATAGTTAGATATAAGACAAGTTTACATTCAAAAGATAAAACCTCAATTTTCCTTGTAATTAAACTAAAATATAAAAATAGAGGACAATTAGCACTTCAATGCAAGGATGTAAATGAAGCAAGGTGAGGTCGTGGAAGATTCCCCCATCTCATCCTCATTTGTAAATTTATCCTCATCCCTGCCTCATTCCTTATTTTACCCTAGATGGGGAATTAATTATTAATTCCCCATTCTTAACGAGGAATCCCCATTATTATTATTATTTATTTCACAATTTTATATTTAGTTTTGTAGTTTTTGGAATTTAATAACAATAATACTTGTCCCCGATGTGGGTTTTAAAATTTTTTTCCCCATCCCCAACTCCAATTATTAGTCCTCATCTCCACCTAATGCCCCATTAGGTGCATATCCCCATGAGAACCTACCTCGATGAGGTTTCTTTGTCATCTATATAATGATGTTTTTCATAGCATTCATAAAAGCCCACAACTTCACCTATATGCATATTATAATAGTCCTAAAAATGATGTAAGATAGAAGTCACTTTAAGTAGGAAATTTATATCCAATCAGTTTTGCAACAAAGAATGTTTAATGCCAATGAATAACATCACACAAAAATAAAAATAAAAAATTGAGCATTTATACAAATAGCATCTATGAAACTACTATAGATACTTGTGAATATTATATTACTACCATATCTAAAATTAATATAAATCTAATCGCATGCATTTATGAATGACAAATGTATGCAATTATATATACACACACACAATATCTCTCTTATATACAAATGCAACAAATTTGTCCATAATACATTGAAATAACCCCATCATACATTTATCAAACTAATATTCCATCTAGGTCATCCAAACATAAGAGTTTGAACACATTTTTCCACCAATATAACAATTTGAATTCAAATTGTTATCACATTGAAGGCTATACCATTACCATATTGAAGACTAGACCACTATCATCATATAATTAAGTCCTAGGGATATTTTATTTTAGCTTTGTTTTAACTTTTTAACCATCTGGTTTGATTTAAAAAGAAAAAATGAAAACCGTTTTAAAAAAATAATAATATACATGTCAATTCCTATATAGTGGAAGCATAGCAAGTAACAAAAAACCATAACACAAACAAATCTCTTATTCTTCCCTTTATGGCCATAGTTGCTCTATGTGTAGATCCAAATCATCTAAGAGGACACTTGGTAGAGTTTCTTATAGTTGGATCACAAATGCACAATAAAAAAAATATAAAAAAATAGAAACAAAAAAAAAAAGGAAAATTGATTGTTTAGATGATTTGTACGTAACAAACAATTTTTTTGCAACATCTTTGGCTATCACTCTAGTTCTACACAAAACTTCCATAGTTGTTGCTTTAGGTTTAACCCAACTTTTAGACTTGCCAACCATCTCAACAACAGTAATAGCAAGGAAATCAACTAACTAGATTGATGGCAACACCAACAACAATTAATGACTCCATGTGGTATGTTGATAGTCAAGCTAATCAGATTACTTCAAACTTGAACAACTTTTCACTACATAATGAATACAATAGGGAAGAGAATGTATTGATTGGTAATAGTAGGTTTGCATATTTGTCATACTAGTTTTGCTAATGACATGGATAGAATTTATAGTTAGTGTGAAAGGTTTCTAAGTTTTATAGTTTGTACCTACATGCAAAGAAAACTGGGTGGTGTTGGTTTGTAGTGGAGTCCAAGTCCTTTAACATCTCTGTTGAGGAGCTTAGAGGGAGGCTGAGAGGGGTCATCGTGGAGCATGGAAGAGGTTTTTCTGAGTGGGTTAGGTTTGGGGAGCTCAGTCTTGGTTGCCTTGTGGCAAGGGTGGAAGCTTGTTGTAGAGTTGCTAGGCTATCGAGGTGGAACAAAGGGTAGGAGAGGGGAGGAAGGAAATTCAAACTGGAATGTCAGGAGAATGGGATTGGGAGGTTCTTATTTTGCAAGGTGGTCATGGTAGAATCAAAGAGTTTCGCTCTAGTTTTCCTAGATTGGGGGGGAGGGGGGGTAACCATGGGGGTTGGCTCATTTTCACTACAAGGAAAATGTCAAAAGATGACGCTTTTTAAGTGTCAAGATAGATATAAGATGACGCTTTTTAAAAGCGTCATATATTAGACTGTCATCTTTTTAAACCGCATACGTTGACACTTTTTAGAAGCGTCATCTTCTTTGCACGTCAACCATGACGCTCATAGTAAGTGTCATTATTTGAAACATTGACGCTTTATAAGTGTCATCATATGTTAATAATTTCATTCATGTCAATATTGACACTCAATGAAGCGTCATTGTATAGGTAGAAGCAACATTGACACTCAATATAAGTGTCATCTTATAACTTTTTATTTGTAGGAGCAACGTTGACACTTAATAAAGCATCATTGTATAAATAGAAGTAACATTGACACTCAATATAAGTGTCATCTTATAGCTTTTTTATTTGTAGGAGCAACATTGACACTCATAATAAGTGTCATCGTATAACATTTTATACCTTGACACTAAAAAAAAATGCTATGTTTTTTTAACATCAACCTTGACGCTTTTGAGAAGTGTCATCTTCTGTTTATTCAAGTAAAGCATGACGCTTTAAAAAGCGTCATCTTATCTCATATAAAATTTTAATAGCCCAGAAATTAAAATGTCCTAATTATGCCCTGTTTTATAATTTTCTATCAACAATTAAATTAATAATGAAAACTTAATTTAAGAATCTCCATTGACAAAAAGTATCAAATATGGTCTTCCTTTTTCACTATTACAATTTATCCATAAACATCATACATAATCAACAACTAAAACCAACAATTTTACAACTTCTTCTTCAACTTTGAATTTTTCATAACCTTCACTACATCTAGTTTTACATCATTTTTCTTCCAAGTGCAAAAGGATGGTTGTAACTCACTTTCTAGATGCTCAATCTGCAAAATAATTGAGAGGGTTACATATTTATTAGTATTAACAAATAGTTAAGAAGCAACTTTGTAAATGAAATGTGTATATGCCAATTTTTAAATTTCCAAAATATCTTTCTTCCATTGCAATAAATTTCAAAATATCAAAAGAACTCAACAAACTCCAATAATTTTATTACACCAAATTTCTAAATATTTTAGAACTCTTATTCTATTTTTTTTAAAAAAAACAGAAAAAAAAAAAGTTTTTATCTCATTGACTATTTTGGTATGATTTTTATCTTATTTATGAAACTTCAACCATTAACATCTTCTCATTCTTCTTATATGTTGTACAAGACATTAGATGTTTTGCATGAGAAGGAACTAAGGAATGAAAAAAAAAACAAAAAAAACTAGAAGTCCGAAAAATTATAAAATTGTAAATTAACATATTTATGTAAAATTATAAAATTGTGTTAAAATATCTATGTTCTTCTTATTGTATTAGTATATCAATATTTAATAATATGAGGATATCTATTATCTAAATATGGAACTTGCATGAAATGATCTCTAAACACGGAATTGATTCATAAAACTTACAATAACCACAACATTTTACCTCAAAATTCTTTTGATGATATATTTTGAATTGTTTGTGGGTGTCCTTCATCAAGAGCAGTAGTAACGTTGTTAATAGAATGACCTATGCCTTTTTGTACAACCTGAAGAATATATAATAAACAATTTAACAACCAATTAGTAAGAGGTGCTATTTCCTTCCATATGCTTATTTGTAAAAAATCTTAAACTAACTTCCTATTTTTTATGTAAAAGAAAATGGAAGTACAAGATATTATAGACTTTAAGCCCATTAGTATAGTAGGAGACCTTTATAAATTTAGATTAAAGAAGTTTATAAAGCTAGTAATCTTAAAGACCAAAAATGCTTTTATAGAGAATAGACAAATTCCTAATTCATGCACATGTAATGAAACTAAAGGCTCTACGAAAATGAGCTTGGACATGCAGGAATTTTTGTAGCTATGCTATTGTAGGATTTCTCCAAATCTAACTGATAATAATTTGTAGAGGAAATATACAAAAGTTGTTACACCTACCATGTCTACTTGGCTTCACCTCTCAATATGCCAACTATACATCAATCATAATAGAGCAACCCCCAAAATGATCCATATTGAAAACACTGCCAACTAGGAGCACAAAGATATACATTAACAAATTATCATTGTGAATAAATCCATTATAAAATTAACATTAACAAAATGTTGACTACATCTTTAAAAGAATATGAAGTTGCATTAGACTATAAGTTATAAGAGGTACCTTCAAACATGAGTAATGATTAACTGAGTCACTAACATAACCCAATTTGATCGAACTTCATTAATTTCCATTTAATTATATGATTTCTTCCCGTAAAACTGAATTGGAGTGACATATACAATTCACTAAGTTCAATTGACCAAAAAAAAAAAAAAATGCTATAGTAAAATGACCAACCATATGAATTGAATTGAGTGCAAACCTTTGATGTTAGTTGGTTTGGATTAGCAATGATTTCCTTCATATATCTCATCACGTAATACCCACATTCCACACTACCTGTTTGTCTTGGGCACTATGGAAAAAGTATTAACAATTGCAATAAACACTAGAATGATGTTCTTACTTCTTTAGCATCTTATTGATGATCATATTAATGACCATCCATTTTCTAATTTTGTCATAAATTAAGTGGTGAAGCAATATATTTTAATCTAAACAAATAAGTACTTACAACCACTTTCACCCAAGTTGGCTCCCTCTTTGATGTTTTCTGTTTTTCCGGTGGGTTGATTCTTATTGTCCTACAAAAAGAATTAAAAAGATGTTATTTAGACACTATCAATTGTATTAAAATAGGAGAAAATATATACTTACATGTTAACTATGTCCTTAAGATCATCACATGGTTGACAGGCCATTGGATCAAGGTAATATGCAATCATTTTCTTCATCTCCAATGCCACTAACACCCAATGGAAACTAAAGAAAAGAAATGAAAATTGTAATATAGGATCCACAAATTCAAACATCACAAACTAACTTACAAATACCATATTGATATTTAGGATAAAAGGTTACTCTGGGTTGTATGGAATAAGCATATATTCAGCATGCTTTGTATTCTTTAGTCGATCTGCAATAACCCTTGACATGTTTTCCTTGCTTCCCTCTCCCATTCCAGCTTTTGAGACCAATGCTAGATTGACAAAAACATATCGTTCGGCCTGCTTTGCATCAATCAACTTTCTATGCAAATGCCTGATTATAACCCACATGACAAGTTATCAACAATCATTATAGGTCATTAGAAAATAACCTTCTATCTCATAATCTTGTGAAAAGTCATTCAAAAATTATAAAATCCCTTACGAGATATAGTATAAAATACAATTGGATGACACTTCTTTTGATGATATTATCATTTCCATATCTTCTTTCATCATGAAGGTCTTGAAACTCTCACCAAAAACATCATCTGGGAAGTTTATAGGGTGTGTTCTTGATGTACTCAGCATGAGGCCAACCAATGTCTCAAAATTTTTCATATCTTGTGGTTTTTCACCCTTGGATTTGACTTCAACTTCATTTACTTTTTGTTTCTTTGCTTTCTTAGATGCCTGTACAATTAAGAACCATGGTACAAATCAATATATATATATATATATATAAAGTCACTATAAAGTTTGGTAATTAAATTTACTTACTAAGATGGGAGTACGGATGATGACCAAATCAGTTGGCCACAAAACTTGGTAACCAATTGCAGCCCCAACAGTAGTAGTTTGTCCAGGAATAGGAATGGGAAGGGGTGCACTTGAATCATAAGGAGCATCAACAACTACTAAATAGTTGGGACCACATTCAAGTATAATTGTTCCACCTGCCACTATATTTTCCTTGGTGCCTATGGCCAGCTCACATTTTCTAACCTACAAAACTCAATTCACAATAATCACTTCAATATTAGTGGGTTTATACAAAACTAACATAAATGCATTATCATCATCAATCACCTTATAGCTCCTATTACAATGATAAATGCAATTTCATTTACATTCAATTGCAACAAACTTGCATGATAACATTTCAGTCCATTGCATATAACTCAACCCATAATTTAGACATATCCTATCATATGTTGCCACATCAAAGAAGACCATATATGTTGCCACCAACATTTGAAGTCAATTCAAACAACAAAATTAAATTAAATTATTTCTCGTATTAGAGGAAACTTTGTCATCAATTAGCTTAACTGAATAAATACCTTCTTCTGTGGTTCTATTGCTTCTGGTGGGGTCACATCTTCAACTTTACGGATTGACTTATCCATTGCTTTTGGTAGGAGAAGTTGTTTTTGCTTCATGTTTGAACTGCTAACATCAGATTGGGAAGTAACAGTTCCTACTTGAGACAGTTTTGCTAGCACTTCTGCCTGAAATATTCTTTGTTCTTCTTTAGATGCTGCTATGAAATCCCTGACAGCACGATCTGCAACACTATTGAAATATTGGCGAGGTGTGTAGTGCTTCCCTTTGGCCCTAACTCGACCACTATACTCAGGAGTACCCAATGCTTCCACAAATATATCATTACTTCCACTAACACTTCTACCATTCTCTTGAGACTCTTTCAATAGCTTGTCCTTAAAAAATATTAATTATAAAGTTACATTGCAAATTTGTTATTGTAAATAACTTATTATAAATATATGTAATTAAAATTGAAAAATATTCACTTACTATTTTCTCAATTACTGGTCTGGCCACTTCATCAAAGGTGTCGTCCTTTTTTTTCCTTGCTTTCTTCCACAATATGCTTCGATCAATAGTTTCAGTTGATCCACTTGCAACCATCTTTCCAAATAGGACAATGTATAATATAATTATCATATAACCCTATTATGTATTATGCATAAAATAAATAAAAAACAATTAATAGGCTTACACTTACCATCTCTTCCTCAAGACCGGCATATCCTTTCCTACTTAGATGGTGATTATAAATGTTTCTCTTTCTTCTTTCTTTTTGAATTTCTCGATATTCCTATAAATTAAAATTTTATAATTAATGAATATGAATAAGAGGTATGTAAAGAGTCTTAATTATACCTTAAAGTTGTCAGACAATCTATCTTTGACAAATATTGTCCAATCTTCATCCTCAATAAAAGTATATTGAATTGGTGGTCTTTTGAGGAGCTCCGGTTGGTCTTCGAAAGGAAGAATGTACTTCACTGTTAGCAAGTTCTTAAAGGACCGAAAACATTTTCCCATTGTTAACATACAATTCCTCCTGCTTTTATGATTTAATGAAAAAGCAGTCTGCACATTAATACCAAACTTTAGTAATTTCAAGAGGTTAAGAATGATAGACATTTTGCATCAAAGTGATTTAAATAAGAAATAGTTACCTCAATGCTGTCCCATAACTTATCCTTCAACTGTTTAGGTACAACATGCCAAGTTTTATATCTTATTGGCACCATAGTGCGTGCTAACACGCCTAAGTAGCTTGTTAGATGAACTGTTGATTCTCCTATGAAAATGCCATCAAGATTGTACTTAACCGGCAACTTAACCCCCTTGCTTCTGTTTTTTATAATCATATGCTTCCGTGTCATCCCTCTGTACTTCCTTTTTATGGGTTTTTCTCCTTCCTTTGTCTCCATTCTTGTAACAAAAAAAATAAAAAATGATAAAGATTAGTTAAAATTATATTGCATATAACCTAGTCAAAGAATAATTGTAAAACATAACTTTTCAAAGAAACAAATCCATAATCATTGCACAATGAAATGCAATAGATCATGAATTCAATAGATCTTTTTAGAATTGTTCATCATATAACAAGGATAACACTTCATTTAAACTTTTTTTTGTCCCGCTCTGTTTAACATTTCATTTATTTTAAGCAACCCAAGGGCCTTTGTATACGAAAGCTAAATTTGTAGTAGGAATTTCCTATAAGAATCAACATGGAAGGAGCACGTGGTTTCAACAAGTTCATCAAGTCCATAAGAACTTATGAAAGCTTTTGGACTATCGGTTTGTGTTACATTAAGTTTGGAAAACACAACATGCATATTGATAATAAAAAATTTCATAATTTTTTTACTCACAAACATAACTAATTTAGTATCTTCCATGCACAATTTAGGGAAAAGGTTTTAGTAAATATGTTATTGGGAGATGTTAAAGAATGGTCAATATTTTGTGCAAAAAAATAAAGGATAAAAATTACCTATTTTGTGGCTGTTGCAACCCATTCCATGGCCTTTATTCATACATTAGCATTAAAATACAGCTACATAGAGGATTTGTTCTCAATCCAAATCCCCTCACAATCGCCTTGCATACATGTTGCATCTGAGTCATCCATTACATCGAACGCTTCAATTTGTGGCAATGCCCCTATAAAGGGATGGTGTTCAATCGAATTGTCAACAAAGTCTTCACCTCCTTCCATATCCAAGAAATCTTTTTGAGGAGTTGACAAAACAACCGACCATCTTGGATCAAGTTGGTCTTGCACATAAAATACTTGCTTAGCTTGGGATGCCAAAATGAAAGGATCTGATTTATGAGCAATTTTGCTAAAGTCAACTAATGTAAAGCCAAAATCATCAACTTTTATGCCATTTTTATTATCAACCCAATCACACTTGAAAACCGGTATCCTAAACATGGTATAATCAAGGTCCCAGATCTCGGTAATAATGCCATAGAAACAAAGCTCACCAAACACTAGATTTTGATCCTTTGCACTTGCGATTTGCATTGTTGAAGCTACAATACTAACTCCACTATTTTGGGTAGCTCGTAAGTCATCTTGTTCCTTGATATGGTATCGACACCCATTGACATATCCATGATATTTAGAGACATAATGGCTAGGACCATGAGCTATCCACTTAATGGTTTCAGATATAGGTTCATTATTACCAATTGCAGCTTCAATCTGTAATTATAAATAATAGTTATTATGTATGTTAAACATTAGTAAAAAGAATACTTCACATTTTAACACCATTCCAATACATTTTTTCTCAACCAATAAGTAAAAGTCTACAGGTGTTCATCTTGGAGCCACTTTTGTCTTTTTGATTGACGAGGATTTTTCAATTTCAACCATTCCATGTGCTCTCTATGTAATTATTTATAAGAAATTCAAAGTTAATGTCTTAAAGTTATTTTAAGTATCAGACACAAATATTAAGTGTTAGTGGTTCTTATTCAATATAAGGTTGAACAATAGTTATATTCTCTAAAACATAATGATGTGCATGTAACCACAAATTGGAATCAATTGTCACAACTTGACCTCCAGGTATTGGTGCCCCAACTTTTTGGTCAATGTTTGAACTAATAGGAATCCCAATCGCATCTACATTTGATAAATACTCTGTACAAAATTCAATAGCTTCCTCTGCAATATAGCATTCAACGATACAACCTTCGGGCCGATTACGGTTTCGTACATACCCTTTCAAAACTTTCATGAATCTTTCAAATGGGTACATCCACCTTAGGTAAACTGGTCCACAAAGTCTCACCTCCCTTACAAGATGTATAGTAAGATGAAGCATGATATCAAAGAAGGAAGGTGGAAAGTACTTCTCAAGCAAGCATAATGTCACTGCCAAATCATTTTGTAACTTATCCAGTGCAGACACATCAACCACTTTGCTACACAGAGCATTGAAAAAAAAACTCAATCTGCAAATAGCATGCCTTACATGCTTTGGCAAAAGGGATCGTAATGACATTGGCAATAACTGTTGCATTAATGTATGATAGTCATGCGATTTAAGACCATAAAGCTTCAAGTCTTCCATTGACACAAGGTTTCTCATGTTAGAGCAATAACCTTCCGGAACCTTTAATTGTGATAAAGTTTGGCAAAAAACCTTTTTCTCCACTTTAGATAACGTATAACATGCAGGTGGGAGATAAGTTCGATTTGATTCAAACCTTGGCCCCAATTCACACCTTAAGCCCATCTCTAGCAGGTCTAGGCGAGAATTAAGTCCATCTTTCGTCTTACCTGGAATGTTGAGTAAGGTACCAATGATGCTTTCACAAACATTCTTCTCTATGTACATTACATCCAAGCTATGACGAACATGTAGGTATTTCCAATACTCAAGATCAAAGAATATGGACTTCTTTTTCCAACAATTTGTAGTATTGACATTCAACTTGCCTCGGGAGTTTTTATTTTTTCCCCATGAATTAGAAATGACATCAATTTTCCTTAGGATTTCCTCTCCACTCAATGGTTGCGGAGGTGAGCTAAACTCTTGTTTACCATTAAATGCCTTCTTTTGTTTCCTAAAAGGATGGTTGCAAGGAAGAAATCTTCTGTGACCTGTATATGAGTTCTTTTTCCCATGCTTCAATCTGTGAGAGAATGTATCTTCCCCACATATGGGACATGCAAAATATCCTTTAACTACACAACCAGATAAGTTTCCATATGCAAGAAAATCATTGATTGTCCATAGTAGAACAGCTCTTAATGTAAAGACCTCTTGCTGATGCACATCATAACATTCAACCCCTACATCCCACAACATTTTTAAGTCATCCAATAATGGTGCTAAATAAACATCAATGTCATTTCTAGGTTGTCGTGGACCTGATATTAATAAAGATAGCATCATAAACTTCCTTTTCATGCACAACCAAGGAGGAAGGTTGTAAATGACCATTATAATAGGTCAACAACTATGTCTACTGCTTATTGAACTAGGAGGATTTATACCATCTGCTGAAATGGCAAGTCTAAGGTTTCTAGGTTCTGAAGCAAAATCAGGCCATCTGTGATCAACTAGCTTCCATGATAGGGAGTCAGATGGATGACGCATTTTACCATCAAATTCTCTTTCTTGAGCATGTCATATGAGGTCTTTTGCAATTTTTGGGGACTGAAACAATCTTCTAAATCTTGGAATAGGAGGAAAATACCACATTACTTTTGTAGGGACTCCCTTCCTCTTTTTAGTACCTGTTCCATCTAACTTCCACCTTGAAGTTCCACAAGTAGGACAAGAAGTTGCATCCTTCAACTCATTTCTATACAATATGCAATCATTGGGACATGCATGTATTTTCTCATATTCCATTCCCAATGTATTCAATGTTTTTTTTTGCTTCATACATAGACAGAGGCAACTCATTGTTTAAAGGCAACATATCTCCAAGAATACTTAAAAGCTCTGAAAAGCTTTTATCAGACCATCCATATCGTGCTTTCAGGTTGTATAATTTTACCAATGCAGATAACTTTGTAAAGTTTCTACAACCAGGATATAAAGGTTTTTGAGCATCTTCAAGTAATGTTTCAAACAATTTTGGGTCATTCTTACGATCATCATATGCAACTTGAACCATTTCTATTGTACTATCCACATCGTTAAATTCAACTGTATGATGCCATTCTGCCCTACTAGTTGGTGGTCCACTTGGAGCAGCGTCTCCATGCCAATACCATGTATGGTAACTCTGATCAATTCCATAGAAGAATAAATGTTCTCTAATTTTTTGAGGAGTGTGGAATATCATATTACCACACTGAAGGCATGGATATTTAATGGAGTTTTTATATGTGGAATATTGTAATGCAAATGCGATAAAGCTTTCTACCCCCATCTACATAATCCTTTGATCTTCTATCCTTTGACATCCAAGAACGATCCATTTTATGTACAAGAGATAAACACAACTCCTAGATACCACCAACAACTAAAGTTATTAATAAAATCCTATTAATAGGCTTAAAATATATAATCTACCAAATTAAAATTTCCCACATTGTCACAAAACTTAGACCAATCCAAAAAACGACAATGTGCAAGTCATCTAACAATAAGCAATATGACAAGAAACATAATTAGTATATTAGGTTATTCAATATTAGCATAAAAAATGGATCTTAGTTCATTCATGATGTTTGCTTTATTCATGAATAGGAATGAAAAGCAAGATCTAACTTTTAGTCTTCTCTTATATTATTGAATACACCAAGTTTGAAAATTTTAAAAACACATAACCACATGAGACAATGATACCATGAACTAAAACAATTAACGAATGGAACTAAGATTCGAATGAATAGAAGCAAGTGATTTATACATGATTTAGGCATTCTAACATCTCCAACATCCTTAATTAGGTGGTGGTTCCTATCCCATATAGGAATACATAATCCCTATGTGTCAATTGCCAATATACTTAAATTCATTTTAAAGAAATTTCAGCAGCATTTCCCTATAGTTCTCCAAGTACACAAAATGGATAAGGCACAATATGTGACCTTGTCCAAATATGCACCCAGAGAACAAGAAGAAAGACTACCAAATTTTCTAAAAATTGAATTAAGAACAAGCAATTAACTTCATAGATATCATGTTTTCCTATACTGTCCAACTGGACAATTCAAACATCATTTGCAGAGAAAAGATCTTTATCACATGGAAGACAAATTTAGTAGTTGTCAACTTGAAACTGACTTAAATATACCCACATTTCACATTTTGACAACTTATTGTCTTAGTATGTAATAAGAGAAACTTCTGTCTCACAATGATACTTGAATGGGAATTTTAAGGTTTCATGCATGCATAGTTGATTAAAACTAAAACATAAATACTTATTAAAATATTACATCTAGTTATGTATTATAAATTATTCATATCAATTGTAATGGTGAGAATAGAAAATATTGTTTGTAAGCATCACATTTTAGGCCTAAGTTCACAAACTTGGCTAAATCCATTAAAGACCCACTACATAAAGTTCATGTTAAAATTGGTTCATCTCCAACCCCCAAAATGATTTATCAAAGTTACTCATTTTTTAGAGTCTTGATTAATTAGATAATCAATATAGATACATATAATTTGTATTAATATAATATCATGATATTTTTTTCATTTTGTTTTTAGGCTTAGACTTGGGTAGATTTCCCAAGTAAGGCTAAAGTAGAGCTAAGCCGCACCTTGACATGTGTTAAAAATGAAGTTGAATAGCATCTTTTGTAACATAAGCAATGAAGCCTATGTCAGATTGTGAAGCTTAAATTAGTAGTAAATGTTGCACTTCGCTCGGGATGTCGGGGGTCGAGCTCACGGGGGTTGAAGGGGGCAGTGCCCCCTGAAGAAATTTTTTTTATTTAATTCGAAAGCCACATGATTCTGCTCATAGGCAGCAATTATTGAGTTCCATGACACTACATCCCTTAATAAAAATTGTTGAAAAACTTTCTATGCATTCCAAGAGCCCATATCTCGAAATGACATTTCATCAAACAAGTTATAGGCAGTAGCTAGAACTCCATGGAAAGCAAGCTCCTTTCGGCATGAACCATTGTACACAAATGGAACAACACCAGAACCATTTCCAAATCTTCCAGAGAACATAAGAACCAAAGAACAAAAACAGAGGAGAGACACAACTGAGCCTAAAAACAGAGGTATAGTATCTTTTTATCGGAGATGCAAACCAAGAAAATAACTGATAATAAACAAAAACCACAACAAATTTACAAGCATTCACACTCAAATCCCAGAAATCAATAGTGAAGAATGTGAATCCATGGGAAAACGAGAACATATGGGCTCGTACCCGACAACTCTCTCTTCTGGGTTTTTTCTTTTCCCTTCTTTTCTTTCCTCTGTTCCTTTGGTTCTTCGACCTTTCCTCCTTGCTTACCTCTTCAACCGAAGGCACCTGCCTTTGCTGCCTCTTGCCTCTCCCAACCTACAAATCTAAAAAAATCCTAGCTTTCTCTCATATCTCCATTCATTTCCTTTCTCTCAATCCAGCACCCAAATAGTCAAATCGGTGGAACATCCATGAATGCTATCTTCTTGATTTGGAGTAAGAACTTCATTTTCTCAATCGAAATTGGTTGGAGCTTGCTGGTTCAGTTAGAGACAGATTTGGTAATGAAACTTGAGTGTGGGCATCGGGTATGGAAAAGGCTTTATTACATTTATCTCCTTTTTTTTAATTGAAAAATGTGAGTAATTATAAAATGAACAAAAAATGACGCTTTTAAAAGCGCCAAGGTTGAGGTTCTCCTACAATGGCACTTAAAAAAGCGTCATTATTTGAAATTCACTGTACAATGACGCTTAAAAAAACGCCATTATTTCTCCCATTAAAGCGCCAAGATAATGCAAGCGTCATTAATACCCATTTTTGAGAATAAATAATGACACTTTATATAAGCGTCAAGAAAAAAAGCGTCATAAATTACATTTTTTGTAGTAGTGTTTGGTTGAGAAATATCGTCACTTGGGGTTGTTCCCTTTTTTGGGGAAAAGAAAGTGGAATCTTCGGTTGAGAATAGGGGCAGTTGGAAGGCTGGAAGTGGGAAGGCAACAAGTGAGAGTATGTTGTATGCGAGTACAGTAAGAAATAATGAGGGATTGGGGGAGGAAACTACTTAGCTCCAAATTGGGGAGGGAGTTGTGCAAGATAAAGAGGAGAAGCTTAGAAGGTGCCTAGTTGGGAAGTTTGGTGAGGGACCATTTTCAATCTCAGAGCTTCAAGCATTGAATATTTGGGCGAGGGGTACATGGCACTTGAGATATGGGTTGCAAGTGTCTGTTTTTGGGGGGTCTTTACTTATGTTTGACTTTGAGGATTGAATGGAGGCAAAAAAGGTGTTGGCTAGAGGTTTTAAGAGGTTCAGGGAGAGACTCCTCAATTTGTAAAGGTGGCGACATGAGACTGGGTGCAAGGTGAAGAAGGAGTCTTGCAAGGAGGCGTAGGTGAGAGTGTTGGGTCTTCTTTTGCATTTGTGGAGCCGTGAAGTCTTTATTAAAGTTGGGGACTATTGTGGAGATTTTGTCACAGTGGATAAAGGCACAATGAACTAGATTCAATTATACTAGGCTAGGATCCTAGTGAGGTTGAATGGGAAAGGTCTACCCGCCTTGTTGTAGCTAGTGGATGGGTCTTTGAGCTATTCTATCAAATTGTGGTGGGAAGTCCCCCACCCAAAATTTTCCATGGTTGTTCCGAGGAGTTGCAACAATGGGCCGCCAGAGTAGGAGGTCAGTGTACCTCTATTGCAGACTAGTAGGGAAGATGTGTCAAACCCTAGAGAGAAGAGTGGTCGTTTTGGTGAAAGTTCAGACTGTTGCGTTAAAAAAGTTGTTGCATGTGGGGAAGAATTTGGAGGCGGTGGCAGGAAAAGCTTAGTTGGCAGGAGAAGGGATTGCTTAGAGGAGATTGTGAGCATAAACGGGGAAAGTGGGCCGTTGTGAGAAGGCCCATCTTTATTGCAAAAGGCCCATAGGGTGAGTAGGCTAGCTGTTGGAAAAGATGGTGGGTTGGGCCGAGCCTAGGCATGTGGCCTTTCTTTTATCAGGGAGGACATTTTTTTTGGGGGAGGGGGGTTTGCCCTTTAGGGCTTCTCGTCAGGGGTGATCGTGCAGTAAAGACTATCCCGACAACGATGATCGAGTCGCCTTCAGCTTGGATTTCAAGCACCAATAAGGCTCTCCAGGCTGAAGTGACAAGGTACACCTCTCGTTCTTCTTATTCTTTGGTGCTTCAGGGAGTACAAGGTTTCTCTTCTTCTTCTCCATCTCATTGAAAAAGGGTTGTGTAAGGGGACTGCAGTCTTGTTTGTGGCCTGGGGGCAAAAGTGTTGAAGTGGATGTGAGTATTCGTCCTCTAAATATGATTTTGGCTTACAGGAGTTCTACGGCGACCTCTTCTAGGGAAGAAAGGGCTCTAGTTGTGGTAGGTGAGGCGAGCCTCTAGGAAATGGACAACTTAATGAGGCGGCTTGAGTGTGGGTCGGAGTCGGCTGAGGAGTGGAAATCGTGTTGTCTTGCCCAATTTAGTGACTTTCTAGGCATGTCGACCACAAGTTTTGAGAAGGAAATTCTAGCTTTGCTTAAGAAATGGAAATTGAGGAAAGAACAAAAGGACCAGTGGTCTAGGTCTAAAAGGATTAAGGTTGAATCCTCAAGGTTTGAAAGGGAACTTGGAAGGCTGGAATGTTCCATTAATTTTAAAAGTTTAGGAAGTAGAAGCGTTCTCTCCCTAGAGAGTATGGTTCAGTTTCTGTGGGTAAATGAAGTTTAGAATCTTTTCTTAGAATGTGAGAGGGGCAAATGATAGCAATAAAAGAAGGATCATCAAATCTGTAGTCAAGGCTCAAAAGGCGGATTTGGTTTGTTTCCAAGAAATCAAAATCCAAAGTCTATCGTGTAGTTTGGTTCAGTTTTTAAGGGTGGGTAGGTTCTTGGAGTGGGGCGCTCTTAATTCTTGGGGTATGGCAGTCGTAGAGAAGGTAAATAGCCTCATTTCGGGGCTAGGGAGAAAGGAGAAGCGGCAGTGTCGGTAAAGCCGCAAGTAATGTAGAGGATGGCTTCTGTTGGGTTTTTACAAGGGTGTATGGTCCTTCTGTTGGGAGGCTTAGGGAAGATTTTTGGGAGGAGTTGGGGACTATCAGGGGTTTGTGGTAAGATTCGTGGTGCATAAGAGGAGATTATAATATTGTCAAATTTTTTAAAGAGAGGAACAGAGTTTCAAGACTATCTTCAGCAATGAGAAGATTCTCGGAGGTCATTGAGGATTTGGAATTGTGGGATCTTCCTTTGCAAGGAGGTCTTTCACATGGATGGGTTGTTTGAATGATCAATTACAACCAAGGTTGGATAGATTTCTAGTTTCTAAGGATTGGGAGTGCTATTTCAATGGGACAGTTCAATGTCTTCTTCCTAGACCTATTTCAGACCACTGTCCAATCTTGTTGGACGATAGAGGAGTGAGAAAGGGTCTTTCCCCCTTCAAATTCGAGAATATGTGGTTGAAGGAAGACCATTTTAAGGATTTGTTAAAGAGTTGGTGGATGGGTTTCCAGTTCAAAGGGCCTATTAGTTTCACTCTGTCTGAAAAACTTAAAGCGCTTAAGGCTAACTTGAAGACTTGGAACAAAGAAGTGTTTGAAAATATCTCTACTAGAAAGGAATCGACCTTAAAGCAGATAGTGTTTTGAGATTTTATAGAAGGAGACAGGGTGTTGTCTACAGAAGAACAAAGTCTCAAGAAGCAGGCTTGGAGAAGTACAAGAAGTGGGTGATAATGGAAGAGACCTTTTAGAGGCAAAAGTATAAAGAGTTATGGTTGCGGGAGGGAAACATAAATATTGGCTTTTTCCACAAAATGGCTACTACACATAAGAGAGGCAACTCTATGGTGAAGATTAAGATAAATGGGACTTGGGTAAAGGAAAACCGTGACATCAAAGGAGTGGTTCAAGTTTTCCACTCTCTTTTGTCTGAAACAGAGAAGTGAAGGCCCAGATGCAATAAGCTGCAAGTTGGGGTCCTTGAAGGGGAAGATCTAACAATGTTAGAGGCTCCTTTCAATATGGAAGAGGTTTTTGGTGCTCTCTCGGACCTCAATGGAGATAAAGCTCCTGGTTTGTTGGTTTCTCAATGGCGTTTTGGCAATTCAGTTGGAGTTTTCTAAAGGAGGAAGTCATGGGGTTCTTTAAGGAATTTCTTGATCGGGGCAGGTTTGTCAAGAGCATTAATGCCTCTTTTTTGGTTTTAATTCCTAAGAAAGGGGGAGTTGAAGATCTCAAGGACTTTAGGCCTATAAGCTTGGTGGGCAACCTTTACAAGTTGTTAGCAAAGGTGCTAGCTAATAGGCTTAAAAAGGTGGTGGGAAAGATAGTTCCAAGTCCCTAAATGCTTTTGTGAAGGGAAAACAAATCCTAGATGCTTCGTTGATTGCGAATGAGGCTATTGATTTGATGCAAAAAGGCAGGGATGGTGGCATCCTTTGTAAGTTGGATATTGAGAAGGCGTACGACCATGTAAACTGGAGATTTCTTCTTTGGTTGTTGGAAATGATGGGTTTTGGAGCTAACTGGATCAATTGGATCCAATGGTGTATAGGTACTATTAGTTTCTCCGTCCTTATTAATGGAACCCCTTCCAGTTTCTTCCAAAGTTCTTAGGGCTTGAGACAAGGGGATCCTTTATCCCCTTACCTTTTTGTGATTGTCATGGAGGCTCTCAGTTGCTTATTGAAGAGAGCGAGGAAGGGAGGGTTTTTGTCGGGGTGGCAGTTTAATGGTAAAGGTGGTGCAGGAGTGGAGATCTCTCACTTGCTGTTCGCATATGACACTTTAGTCTTTTGTGAGCCTTTTCTTTATCAGGTGTCCTATTTGAGTTGACTTCTTATGTGGTTTGAAGCCATGTTGGGGTTAAGGGTGAATTTGGACAAAAGTGAGCTCATTGCGAAGGGAAAAGTGGAGAATGTAAAGGAGTTGGCTCTTGAGTTTGGTTGCAAGTTTAGCACGCTCCTGTCTTCTTACTTGGGTCTTCCTTTTGGTGCTCGTTTTAAGGATGCGGCAATTTGGGATAGGGTTGAGGAAAGGCTGAGGAAAAGACTTTCCATTTGGAAAAGGCAATATATCTCCAAATAAGGTAGACTGACTTTAATCCGGAGCACTCTGTCCAATATGCCTATCTAATGTATGTCCCTGTTTTATATGCCAAGGAGTGTAAGTTTGAGATTGGAGTAGATCCAAAGGGATTTTCTTTAGGGTGGTGGGACCCTGAAAAAGAAGCCTCATTTAGTAGATTAGTCAATTGTTTGCTCAGATAAACAAGATGGTGGTTTGGGTGTGAGGAATTTGGCGTTGTTAAATAAGGCTCTTTTATGCAAATGGAATTGGTGTTTTGCGGTGGAAAGGGAGGCTTTGTGGAGGCAAGTTATTTGTAGGAAGTATGAGGAAGAAGCGGGCGGTTGGCGGTTTTGTGATGTGAGAGGTAGTTTTGGGGTTGGTTTGTGGAAAGCTATTAGGAGAGTTTGGGATGTGATAGGCAACAATATGGTTTATCATGTGGGAGATGGTAGGAGGGTTAGATTTTGGAAGGACAAGTGGTATGGAAATGATCCTTTGTGTATTTCTTTTCCTTTCTTATTTACTATTTCCTTGGCTAAGGAGGCTGGGGTGGAGGATGTGTAGAGCCACTCTAAAGAAGGAGTGTAGGCTCCTAGGTTCTCTAGGCAGCTTACGATTGGGAAGTGTTCAATGTGGAGCGCTTTCTCTTAAGGTTGCAAGGAGGAGGGCATATAGTGATGTGGAAAATAAAGTAGTTTGGACAAAGGCAAAGGATGAAAGATTTTCTATCAAGTCTCTTTATAAGACTTTGGAATCGAAAATACTAGGGGATTTTCCTGCAAGAGTAATTTGGAACTCTTTGGTGCCTCCGAGGGTGACTTTTTTTTGCTTGGGAGGCTATGTGGAAAAAGTTTTTAACTTTGGATCATATTCAGATGAGACGGTTCCCTTTGGCTAACAGATGTTATTTGTGTCTTTCAGAGAAAGAGTCTATTGATCACATCCTTTTGCATTGTGAGCTGGCAAAAAGTTTATGGAACTTACTATTTTCCCTTTTGGGGGTGTCATGGGTGCTCCCATATTCAGTTAGAGAGGAGTGATTAGGGTGGCTTGGGTCTTGTGTGAGAAAGAAGAGGAAGAAAGTGTGGCTTTTAGCTCCCTTGTGTCTTTTTTGGATAGTTTGAAAGGAAAGAAACAATAAGGCTTTTGAAAATGAGGGGCATTTGGTTCAAGGGTGTAAATCTTTTTTCCTTTGTAATCTTTGGGCGTGGGCTAAGGGGTTTTTTTTTTTACTTTGGTCTCCCTTCCTTTGTGGATTTTATAGATTGGTTAGGCTCTGTTTGAGGGGTTCTTTAATCTCTTTTGTATACCACTTATATACTTTGGGGCGCTTCCTTGATGTGCCTTTTTCTTTTTTAATATATTGCTATTTATTCATAAATATATATATATATATATATTTGTCATACTAGTTCTACTTCTTTGCTTGCTCATAATTGTGTTCTACATTTTAACCAAATCATGCATGTGTAATAATAGGTTTGCATATTTACCATACTAGTTCTAGCTCTTTGCTTACTCATAATTGTGTTCTACATTTTAACCAAATCTTGCTTGTGCCTGAAATCACCAAAAATCTAAATACTATAGCTAGATTTATTTTTGATAACAATGCACTATTTGAATGTAGACAAGTGCACAAGGAGACTTTACTTAAAAAGGGAAACTTAAGGTGGTCATTATACTTTTGACCTCACCAATTTCATTGACAAGTCCTCATCAATCTGTTTTTATGTCAAGGTTCAACTAACTCCTCAATCCAAGTTTGAGTCTTCAACAATTGTTTCTCATTTCTATTTCCTAGTCTAGGTTTTGTTTTAGAATTTGATTCTATAGATGTTTGGTATTAAAGTGTTGACAGGTTGCAACTTCAAAGTTTCTACAAAAGATTGTTTTTTCTTATGCATGTAAATATGGGAAAAGTCACAAATTGCCCTTTCCAAATTCAACTAATTCCATCTTTCAACATCTTGAACTCATACATTTCAATGTGTATAATCCTTCACCCTTCTTCTTTACCTAGGGGTATCAACACTACATCCCTTAGATGACTTCCGTTGGTGCACATGGATATACCCATTTCAATTAGGAGCAAAATTCTCACCACTTTCATTCAAGGCTCTTATAAAGAACATATTTGAACAAAATACAAAAGGTTTTCAATTTGATTGGTGGAAAAGAGGGGAGGGGGGAGGAGGGAAGAGATGGGGAGATAGAGAATAGACCATTTCTTAAGAACTAATTGATTTAAAATGGATGAAATGATCCCAAATTTGTAAATCTAAACTCCTCCCATATTTGAACTTGGCAAGTAACTCATTTTTTACATAAATACCTTCAAAATTTTGATTATTTACATGTAAGATTTAAAAGAGAAGGTTATTTTTTTAAATTAAAAAAAAAATGGGTATTTTTGTCCAAAATAGGTATTTTTTAGGTTAAAAAAAAAAGTTAGATTTACAAATTAGGGATTATTTCATCTCTTTTAATCAAATAACCCATTTCTTAATGTTCTAACTCACAATGACATTTCAATATATAGTCTCATGTCCACACACACAAAAGAATGGAATGATAAAGTTAAACATAGACATATCATTCAATTAGGTATGATCTTGATTACTAACCAATCATACATTGAGGAATATTTCACCTAGAAAAGTTATTTCATCAAAAACTCATCTAGCCAAGTCTCAAAACTTGTTATTCCCATTTAAGACCCTATAGCTCAAGCAAACTAGCTTTTCACCCACCAAATATATTTTTATTCATACAACAACATGCATAAAGACTACAATAGCTTGTGGCATCATTTAAGTAGGGTTTATACAATTAGACATGCGGTCTTTAATGAATTTGAGTTTCCTTTTTGCATAAGGATTTCCTAGTGAACATGTGGTCTTTAATGAATTTGAGTTTCCTTTGTACATTAGGTTGTCCTAGTGGCCCTACCATTCAATCTAAAGCCTCATCACCCTTATGCCACCAAGTTATATTTTTTCTTCATATTGAACCCACCATCCAATCTAAGCCCATTGCTCCAGTGCCACTTAGTCCTCTTTCTTCTCTACTACTTGCTCACAATATGCTTACAACTCCATCTTTGATTGTTCCCCACTTCTTCTTGTAAGATCCTCCCCCTACTTTCACCATACACTTTGCAAACTTCCCTTTTAACCATCCACTTACCACCTTACAATCTATCTAGTCATCCCGCCTTGATCCACCTTCTAGTTTGATTCCAACAAGTATCACCTTTCATTTACTACCCCAACAGTCACTTCCTAAATTTCCATGAAATTTGAATTTTATTTTCGATATGCGACAACCAAATTAAGAGTACATACACAATCTTAAGGCATTTCTTGCCACTAAACATTCCTTACCCTCTACAAGTCAACACACAACACCCACTTCTCGTAAGTCAACTCTTATTAATCCAAAGTGGGAAGTTACAATGAAGGATGAGTAAATACATTACTTAGGAAAATGAAGGATGAGTACAATGACTTACTTGGATCATTCTAATCAATGAAGGAAGTGCTTAGTCATGGTTGATTTGAAATGTCAATTGTCATCTACTAAGTAGCCACCAACAATTGATCCTAAGACATCTTCATAGCCTCCTCAAGTGGTGTAGTCCTCCTTTTAGATGACCTTGGAGTAGCCAACTTTTACCATACCCAAAACTATAACTTATCCCTAACTCTACGCCAAATACTTGATCAATTATTTCATATGAAAATTGACAATTAAGGGTTGACTTAGAAGTAGTCAACTTATACCCAAGCACTTAATCAATCATCTCATCAGAGGTTTGGGGGTTGAGGGTTTAAGGTTTATGATGCACAACAAAGTTGGAAAATACAAACGGAATATTCTTGTGTACAAATTAAAGACTATAGTAACTACACTACATAGAGTGAATAATGAGAAGTATGCCAAAAACCATTAAGGTTAAGGGGCTTACGGTTTAGGTCTCCCTACATTGCTAAAGGTACAAATTGCATGAGTAAATAAGAGTAAGAAAAATAAAATGATGTCATATATTATCCAATGTGGCAGTTTCTTCTTTTTTTTTTTCTTTTTTTTTTGATATGTAAAGATCAATTATATTAAAAGAGTCCACCAAAAGAGTTCACAAAAGCATATACGGTGTATACAAGTAACCATGAGTGTTTACTTGTATAAATGTAATAGAATTTTTTTTTCCTTTTGTATGTGGTAGAATATGCATACTATTAACCACTCATGGCAAATGATGATGCATAAATTGTACAATCCATATTTTAAAAGGCTAATGAGGCTCGCCTCAAGGCTTAACCTTCATCCTACCAAGGCTTATAGCTTTAAGGTTGTAGCCTCAATGCTAATGAAGCCTAAGCCTCAAGTATCCAAAGGTTTTCGACCTAATTGAGCTTTTGGTATATATTTTATAAGAGGCTTAAGTCTCCATATTCAATGAGTTTTAATGAGTTCTATCATCTATGCTTTTGTAGACTTCTGATATAGATTTCACAAATCTTCTATTGAGTCCCTACTTAGTTAAACCTTTTATAAAATAAGGGCATATTTAACTTTCAATGAGCTTTTAAAATAGAAGGGGAAAAGAAAGATTGGGAAAAATAAATTGAATATTGTAGTGGTTGATCACATATATAATCTAATTATTGGTAGATAAAAAAAATACCGCTACAATTGATGGACGAAGAAGAAAAGGGATGGGTGGACATTAAGACCAATGAGGATGATAATATAGCAATTAGATATGATTATATTCTTTGGAGGATCCTAGTTATAATAATAATAACGTTGAAAATTATTTGGCAAAATCATGAGAGAACTATATTTTATGAAACAAAAAGAAATTAAATTAAAACTATTAACAATGAAAAATAAGCCATGAAAGAGCTAAATTTTATGAGAGAAAAAAAGAACTAAATTAGAACTATTAATAATGAGAAATGATTAATTTTATTATTATAAAGTTAATGTCTTCTTTATTTTTCAATTTATTGTTATTTTATAAGTTTTTTTTTGTTTTTTTATTTATTTGTTTAAGTTGAGGCTTACGCCTCACCTCATTTAGGTAAAATGACTTAAGACCACCTTTAGCCTTTTAAAACATTGTTTACAACTAATCTAAATATAATTATTTGAACTCTTCTTTTTATATTCATTCTTTTTCTCAACTAGTATGATTTTTCTACATTCTTTCCCCTTTTTATGCATGTCTATAGAGTCCATGTCTTCTTATAGAACTATTGCTTTCATTATAGTCTTTAAAAACTTGAGAAAATATTATGATGATTTTTTTTTTGTTTGATAGGCAAGAAAATATTAGGATGAAATTATGAGTTGAAGCTTACAATAAAGAACACAAATGAATATTAAAATAATACACAAAGTTGTTCTTGTACCAAAGTTATAAGATAACACAAAATTTCAAAAAGGGTGAAAAGAAAATTACCTAAACGTGAAATGACAACATTGGACGTTTTATTTTACCGTCTTTGATAGGGGAACCATCAAATGAGAGAGATATTTCCTTTAAAAATGGTCATTAATATCAAGAATTCAAAAACTAAATCGACACCTACAAGTAACATTTTTACACTTTTATTAAACAACATAATCAAACTAGTAAGTAACTTTCCTAATTAGAATTGAAAAAGTAAACTACACACCTTTTCCGACTCCATTCATGCCATTGAACTTTTTCCCACAATCATCCAATCTAAATCATAAAAATAAAAACATTTTATCTTGTTTACGATGCAAATATCCACATAAAACAACAAATAAAATTAAAAATAAAATAAATCCATTAAGGAAAAGGATGAGAATGGCACCAAAAAATCTTCTTATCAATATTCTTATTTGTATCATATATTAAAGGACCTTGGATTCTCTTTGTTCTTTTGACATATTTTACCATAACTCAACCTCTTCCAATTTAATGCATTGGTTTCCTCTAAAGAAAGATAATTGCTTAATATCATTTTTTTTTTCCGCATCTTGCTATACCTATAAACTATTGACATAGAAAATCATTAGAACTCATCACCCACAGAATGATGCTAATGGAGTAATTTTACATGCTAAATATTTTTTATTAAAAAAATTGTTTTTTATTGTGAAGATATCACAAATGCTAAATCTTTCATTCTCGTACACCAGGAATTGAGCAATATCAAAATATGATTCACATGAAATACAATTAAAATCTATGCAACATCACAAAATGTGTCCTTTCAATAGTCTTATTCAATTTAGATATTCCAAAACAAAATGATAAAACAATAAAATAATTCTAGCCATCTTTATAGTAAAAAAACTCCTCTCAAGTAGTATGCTATTAACCATCTTTTAAAGAACCAAAAATAAACAAACATCAAGGCTTATAATGCTCTCAACTTTAAGGCATGAAACTTTCCTTTTTAAGTCAAAGAAATTTAATGTAGCCAAATTTCTACTAAGATAATAAGAAAATAAGTAAACCAAACAAATTATTAAAAAAATATTATCAAATATTTTATTTAAGAGAGGCTCAAGGCTTTTTTAATGGTTCAGCTGATTTTTTTTCATTTTCTGAAAATGTAGAAATACCACTTGTGATCATCCCTCCCAAACAACAGCAATTTTTTAAAAAAATAATTTTTCCAACACTTTTTGAACCATGAATCTTCATTTTCTTTCATTCTTCAGCTTTTGAAAGGGGTTGGAACGATAAAAGAACAGAGAAAAAGGGGAAAAAAATAATCAAAGAGGCGGCATGACATGTTCCCTCAGCTCAAAAAACCAATATACTAAACCAACCAAAAGAAGCAGGATAAACAATAATGCTACATTTGGCTTCTAAAGTAATAAAAGAAAATAAGGTGCAAAAAACCTTCATAAGAATGTTCTCAGTCTATTTATTTTTTTTACTTTTGGATTGTTTTGCTAGTTAAAAAACCAAAACAAATGTTGTTTGAGCTCAGATTCATTGTCATAATACAGAAAAGAATATTTATAAATTTTCCATAACCATTAGGATGCAGAGGATTGTAAAAATGTTAAAAAAACCAAAAAGGAAAACCAAATCCTTATGAAATCTTCAGAAATTCCTCTATTTTTGGCTGTTAATATGCTCTGGACTCCAATTTGATCACCACCTAAATTTCTAGATATGAAAAATTCACTTCGGAGCCCCTAATCTAAAAGCATCTCCATGTTTTTCTTTTCTATTAAATACAGATTTCAAACAAGCTTCAGTTAATAACTAGTAACCTCAAAATATAATATCCTAACATTCTTTAGTTTTGATCAAATTTCTCAGAAACCAAATAAGCCGCAAAGAAAATGGGGAAAAAAGAAAAGAAAAGAAAAGAAAAAGCTTACCAGGTGAGGGTGGCATGGAAGTAATTGCAATGTGAAATGAGAGATTTGGGTGAGACTGGAGAGAAGAGCAGCTTCAGCTCTCAGAGTGAAATTGACGAGGTGCATCACTCTGCATCACAGTTGAGAAGTAAAGTGTGAAATTTAAGTAAAGTAGCTTTTTTCGGTATTCCCCAATCCTCAGTTATGAAAACCTTACAATTCAAACTAAATCTATTTTTACAGAAGAAAACGTTCCCAAACATCAATCACCATCAATCTAACAAAATTCAGTCTTAGCTATAATCCAAGCTTGGAATGGTTCCAAGTCTTTCAAACAGAAACCCTAGCTTTCAAAACTTCCCGCAATAACATTCCCAAGTTATGAGTAAAATCCGACCCCTGATTGGTTACCAAGGAAATGAAGAAAAGTAAAGGAAACCACATTTCGATTCCTATATTCTCTCGCCCTTTCCTTGTTGTCAAAAATTCAAAACAAAAAAACATAAAATAAAATCAATCAGATAAAATCAATCAAAGAGTCATATGAGTTCTTTTCTGTATTCTCGAGCCCCAGATGGTGAAAATTTTATGATTCATTTTTTTTTTTTTCATTTTTTACATTTTCTCAGCATCCAAACAGTTGCATGTACTTAGAATTCGATTGATTGAATCGGGAATAGGGATTTGAGCAGTACCATGAACTCAGAAATTGCTTGAAATGCAGAGTTTGAAGGAAAATGATTCAATGATTTTGTGTCGATGGAGATCGGCGCTTCTTACTCCGCACGGAAACCCTAGCGTGATGGAGACGTCAGTCAGGTGATAATGGGCCGAACCTGGGCCGGCCCAATTCTTGGGCTGTGAGCCCTAAATCAAAATTTTCAACTTAGGCGGTTTGTGTTTTTTGGCTCAAAATATTTTCATTTTTTCTATTCAATTAAAAATAATCTATTAATTTTTTTTTTGATTTAAAAGTAATCTATTAATATCAATTAATATAAATAAAATAAATCATTATCCATATATTCAATCTACTTATGTTGGTTGATATTAATATTTTACTTTTAACCAAGTACAAAAAATAAAATATTTTGACTTTTTCTGTTTAATCAAAAAATAAATACTACCTTAAAATAATTTGGTCCAATTGAAAGCCAACTCAAGTTGAACCCAAATTTTTTTTAAAGATTTCAATCTAAATATGATAAATAAATTAATTTTCAATCCATTGTCAATTAATCAAGTTTAGTAACTTAATTTTTTTTAAATTTATATAGTTTTTTATTTATTAATATATTATTTTTATAATGAATTACATTGCCTCAAAATGATTTAGATTAGCATTCTGTCATATTTATATCACTTAATTTCTAAAACTAGTATCTTCATATTGGTACCTTTATATTCTCATTGTCTATATATAAAATATTTTTTTATGAAATTATATTTACATTTGAAAATAATTTGATTAGTTTTTTCTTATTTTAAAATTTTTATTAATAACTGACTATATTATTTTATTTACAAAACCAATTCTTCTTTTTCATCGTCCTTATATATATAACATTTCTTGTAATGTCATATTTAAACTCCAAAATATGTAATTCACTTTCCATGGTCTTGTCATTTTTACTTCAATGACTAAAACTAACATTTTAGTAATAATCATATACATATCCAACCGTATAGATATTATCTGCTCTGACCTTAAAAGAGTTTTACGGCCTTAAAATTATGTTTATAGGGTTAAGAGAAGTTCATACTTACATAGCACTAAAAACTCTCATATCCAATGTAGAATGTATATAAACATATCTCCGTATAAACATAATATTCTCGTTGCATCTCATGAAATTACAGGGTCAAATAGACAAATACCCCTCACGGGGTCAAATAGACAAACACCCCTCATGGGACCAAACAGATAAACACCTTACAAACCTCCACATCAGGATTGGAGATCAATTTTGATACCATTTGTGATGACCCACACCTAATCATATAGAATTGTCCGTTGTGGACTCAAAGAAGTCTTTACGACTTTAAAACACATTTACAAGATTAAGAAGAGTTTATATTTATATAACATCAATAAATTTTTCTTGTATCCGATATGGGACATTACACTAATACTAAGGCAATAGCCTTAAATACATATAATGTAACGAATATTACATTTATACTATAAAAGACTAAATTTGCATTTTCTTGATTTTTCCTTTCATTTTGACTAATTTTTAAAATAAATTTTTTTATTAGTATAACTTTTTCATATTCTTTGATTATATGTAATGAGTTTATATAAATTATTAAAATATTAATTTACAAGTATAAATTATCTTTCTTTACATATAAGATTTCTTATAAATATATTACTTATAAATGATTTCATAAGTATAATTTCTTCATTTAAAACTTTTTTTTTTCTAAAATACATTATCAAAGTAAAAAGGAAAAACAAGAATTTGCATGTGAGGGTAATGCAAAATTTTGATATTTCTTACTATTCTAATTTTTATTTTATTTATTATATAAATTAAAAAATAAATAAATATTATTTTACTTTAAAAATAAAATGCATGAATAAAAAAAATTATTTTACCTAAATCATTTGGTAAGAGTAAATAACACCTTTGAAATGAAAGACAATCATATTTTATAACACTAAATTTGTTTATTTATTTATTTTGATGATCTATTTATTTATGCATGTTAAGTGTCCTACGACCCCTCTTCCCTCTAATGAATAAATTGTCAACCATATTCCATTCTTCATAAAAAAGAAAAAAAGAAAAAAGAAAAAGAAAAAAAAGAGAGAGAGATCCTTAAGTCTAAATTTTGATTAAAAAAAAAGAATGATATCAAAGATTATTAATTTATAATTTACTCATTTAAATTAAGCATATAAATTGGTCAAATTATGTTTTAACCCTCTTGAATTTTTATCTATTTTATTTTATTATTACTTTTTTTTATGAAAACCATTTAAAGAAATATAATATTAATACAATAAACTTCTTCACTATTCAAGAACTCTACAATTATGTTAAATAAAGTTTTGTTACCAAGATACATTCACTACCATGAATAAATAAAAGACTGGATTTTTAATGTGGTCCGACGATTAATGTAACTTATGTACATAGAGTGCACTAACACTCTAAAATCTACCAATTAAATAAAAGAAGAGGATTATAATAATGAAGTTCTCACTCTCCTCTTAATCGTAGCAACACTTTCAAAATTTCCTCTTTGAAACAAAATCGCAAATCATAAGAGAGTTAAAATACAATAGAGGCAAACTCGTCATTCAAATACATAAAAGATTTTCCACAAAACAACAAAGCGCACAAGATTTATTTAAACTTCATAATTAATGTAACAAGTTTATGCCTTGAAATGAATGAAATCAAAAAATAAATTAAAAAGAAAATCATTCTTTTAACATATTGGATTGTAGAATGCACAATAGGAATTTTTTAAGGCCTATCCCAGTAGTATAAATAAATAAATAAATTTGAATTTAAACCATTTACCACTTATTTAACTAAAATCATTTATAGTATAGGAAATTTGAGTATTAAAAATAGTCTTGAATAAAGACATTTTAACTACATTTCAACTATGGTGCATGATCATGTGAAAAAATAGCTTTCAGAATTTAGAGGTCCTTCCTTAAATATAAACCCTTTATATATATATATATATATATATATATATATATATATATATATATATATATATATATATATATATATATATATTTTAAATTATTCCACTATAATTCCATAATGCTTTTTTACTTCCAATTATCATTTAAAGATAATTTAATTCTACACTAAAATGATACCATAAATGGTCAATAGTAAAGAAAAAAAAAATGGTGGATTAATGAATTGGTTTCATCATAATTTGTTTCATTGATGACAACAAATTAGGAAATTAGGAATCATAATATTAATAAACAAATCAATAAAAACAAATTCTGGGAGAAAAATACTATACAGAGACAAATTAATAAAAATAAACAAAGACAACAAGCACATTTATATCTATTAACCTATAAGGAAAATGCAAAACCTAATTACAAGAAAGGTTTTTAAATGGTACCTTGCATTTTTTTTATTCCTCTATAAATATTGTAAAAAAAGTCGATTAAACCGAGTTTCTTTATAATTCTAATTTTATTTTATCAACTACTAGCAATAAAAGCTATGTGTGGACCTTGTATTTTTCACAATGCGTTCCCACTTGACTGCATGACTCATTTTTTATTTATTTTGTGAAAATTTGATTTTTTGAAAAAAGACTTGCAGTCGCAACTTATTTTTGTTTTATTTTTTAAGGAAAAAACAAAATAAGAAAGAAAAACTCTAAGTGTGACTCTTGAAGGAAAAACAGATATGTGGAAAACTGAGTTTAGGTTCGGGGGTCAGGTTACCTATTGGGAAGGTACGGTGGTGAACCATAGCACCCTTCTAAGCCCGTATACATACGGTCTCTACTAAACAAATTAAGGGAATTGTGGCAATTAACTAATTAATTATGGATACCAAGAAAAATAATCAAACAAATGAATATGTATAAGTCATAGTGAAAATCAATATACACAAAAATAATGATGAAATCTAATTATAAAAATACACAAAATAAATAATAAAACAGTTATGAAAAAATGATTTATTGAACTAAAAAAATATATTAAAAAAATATAGTTTTCAAGAAATTTCAAAGGATTTTATTAAAAATGATTTTGAATTAATGATTTCAATTTATTTATTTACAAAAAAGAATCAATTTATTTTCTCAATTTCATTTGTATTCAATTTTTAAAAAAGTTATTTACACTTATTGTATCAAAAGAATTTATTACAAAATTTCAATTTGGGCATAAAAATTTGTAGACCCCCCATACGGTGAAGGTTTTTGGTTGTTTTTTTATTATTTTATTCTTCTGACCACCCCGAAATTAAGCTGCATGGGGCAGCCAGATGGGACGGGTAGCAGGAGAGTCGAGGATGGCTTGTTGAGGAAGACACAAACAGGGAAAAGAAAAAAGAGATATCTAAGGGGGCTTTTGCTGGAGGGGAGGACGAGAGCAAGAGGAGGGGGGGATTTTTTTCAGAGAAGGGAGATAGAGAAAAGCTGAAGGGAGGGCGGCGCCGCCTTGAGCTTGGTAAGCATTCATTTTCTAGGACCCTGCTTCACCATTTGCCAATTTATACGTATTGTTTTGTTGTTTGCCTAGGTGTAGCATGATTATTGTGGGTAACATGCTCTGTTTTCTTTTCATTGTTGGTTCTTCCTGATACTCCATGCTCTTCTCCATAAGTGACCGCACTTCTCTTGGATTGGATTGGATGTTTGATGATTAAATCACGGGATCCTAACTTGCCCCATCAGTTGGCAATCCGTTCATCACTCATTGGACTTGGTTTTGCCATATAGTTCTCCAAATCTCGTCCTTGCTCTGTTTTCATCTTTATTCCTTTTTTTAGCTATTTCATCCCCCATGCACACGTGAACTGCATCCACTCCTACCCTCTATTTTTCCTCCTCATTTTCCTCCCGTTTCCTCACACCTTGAGCTTGAAGAAGACGTCAACTAGGACAGCAGCCGGAGATGCTCGAAACTCCAGCTCCATTTCGAGCCTAACGCCAAAGCTCCAAAAATCCTAGCAAATGGAGAGCCCCAGATGCAGTTCTGGGAGCACGAGGCTCTCTCGCGGCGCTCCGGCGAGTCCCATGCACCTCGCGTTCCACGTGAGGGTGTCGTCATCAACTCTCTCCTCGTCGTCGCCGTCTCTTGAAGCCACTTTACCCAGCCTGCCTGCTACAAGAACTCGGTGGCAGCAGCATCGTCGGCGACGCACATGGCGAACTCCCCCCTAGACGGCCAGGTTCGACGGAGGAAGCCCCTCACGCGCCTGTAAAGGCCGCAGCTGCTGGCTCCATCCTCGGACACAGACACCAGGCCGCCGCTGCAGGCTCCACTCCCAAACACCGACGCTGGAACGTGACGGCGAACGCAGCACGGGTGGCGATAATCGAGGCGGTGGCGCGGAAAGCGGGTAGCCTGGACAGATTTTGAGGCCCTCCGGCGTTGCCTCTCTCACCTTCATTTCCTCCGTCGCCGTCTCCGGAAGTGAGGAAGAAGAGCATGTGATGAAGAGATGAAGATTAACTTGGGCCTTAGTGGGCTGGACCAGTTGAAAACGTCCAGGTTTGTTTTGCTGGAAGTGAGTGCTTTGGGCTTAAGTTGTGGCACTAAGCCCAAATTCATGATGGATGATTGCTTTGGGCTTGCCCATGAAAGCATTAGACTTGGGCTTGGGTTGGAGCCCAGGCCCAGTTCGTGTGGATGAAAGGCTTCATGCCCATCCTTCAAAAAATCCTAAGCTTAATTTAATGCTTCAAAATACTTGTTTAAATCATATTTTTATAAATCGAATCATTATCCCGTATTTATTATTTATTCAAAGTCCAATCTACCAAAAATCATCATATGTCTTAATTTAATTCTTCAAATACTCTTTTAAACCTTATGTTCATCAATTAGAATTATTATTTTATATTCCCCTATCTATCTATGTCAATCCTTCAAAAATCCTAAGTTTTAATTTAATTCTTGTTTAAATCATATTTTCATAAATCAAATCATTATCCCGTATTTATTATTTATTCAAAGTCCAATCTACCAAAAATCATCACATGTCTTAATTTAATTCTCCAAATACTCTTTTAAACCTTATGTTCATCAATTAGAATTATTATTTTATATTCTCCTATCTATCTATGTCAATCCTTCAAAAATCCTAAGTTTTAATTTAATTCTTGTTTAAATCATATTTTCATAAATCAAATCATTATCCCGTATTTATTATTTATTCAAAGCCCAATCTACAAAAAAAGAGTCACTAATTCTCCAAATACTCTTTTAAATCTCATATTTATCAACTGGAATTATTATCTTATACATTCATTTATTATCTAGCTTAACCCTTCAAAAATCCCACGTTTTTAATTTAATTCTTCAAATTCCTATTGAAATCATATTTTCATAAATCAAATTATTATCCCATGTTTATTTAGTTATTCAAAGTCTAATCCTTCAAAAATCCCCTGTCTTAATTTAGTTTCTCAGTAATTCGTTTAAATCTTGTTTTCGTTAATTAGGATTATTATCTCATATTCGTCTATTTATTTAAAACCTAGTTCTTCAAAAATCTCTTGTCTTAATTCAATTTTCAATCCCAAAAATACCACTATCCATCTTTATTCGCCTAAATATTATTCTCGTTAATTAGCATTATAATCTCATACCTAACTATTTATTCAAAGTCATATCTTTTAAAAACCCAACGCCCTAAATCAAATTCTCAATTAGAAAAATTCCATTCATCTTTTCTTTTATTATTCGTTCAAACATTATTTTTGCTAATTAGTATCGTTATTTCATGTTTATTTATTCATTTATTTCAATCATTAAAATTCAATTCTTCAAAACCGGATTTCTAAGTTTAACCTTTAGACTCAAAAAAATTTCACTATTCACTATTCATTCGTCCAAATATCGTTTTGATTAATTAATAACATTATTCCATATTTGCCTATTTATTTCTCTTAAAAATCTCAATCATTAAGGTCTAATTCTTCAAAATTCCAATTTCTAAATTTAGCTATTTGAAACTCCAATTGTCCAATCTTCGAACTTAATTTTCAGTTTCCCACGCTCCAATTCCCGTATTTATCCCGCTACTTATTATTATCACTATTATTATCATCTTATTCATTATTTCTATAAATTCCGCCTTCGAATGATTTCTAAGATTTCCAATTTTTACACATCAACTTTCATAATTTCTATTTCTCAAATAACTTACGATTCTGATCTCTTTCAAAATTCAACTCCCAAAGTCTCAATTTTCGCAACTTAATATTCCTTTAAAATCCCGAACCTTCAAATCGTTTTCAAAATTCCAACCTCTTTCAAATTCAGTTTCTAAAAGTTCTCATTCTCACATTCAATCTCTAAAAGTCTAATATCCAAATAAGCTCTAAAACTCCAATTTTCTAGTGATCTTCGAGATTCCAATTTTTCAATTAAATTTCAAAAATCTAATTTTCTCCCGAATAGTTTTAATTCCGCTCTGGCTTTCAAACAATCTTCTGCTCCTCTGGACTTTAATAAGCAAGAACGAATTTTCCGTAATTCCGAATAATGGAATTTATGGGATTAATTCATGCAATATAAATCAGGCTTTGGTGGGGACCCCACATGCACGCTTTTATGATTGATTGATTAATTAGTTGATTTGATGGTCGTACGTGATTGAGTTATTCTGCTCTATGACATGCATGATATTATTTCTTAATTATGCGCTAACCCCCTGTGGACCCCGCATTTCGGCTCAATGCGTTTCCCACTCGAATGGCGAGCTCGATTTATTATTTGAAAAAAAAATGATTTTTATTGATTATTTGAAAATGACTTGGATTCGCCACTTATTTTTGTTTTATTTTTAAAGGGTAAACAAAATAAGAAAGAAAAACCCTAAGTGTGACTCCTTATTTTGGAAAAGGCGGTCTGTGAAAACCGGATCGGGTGCGGGGGTCAGGTTACTTATCGGGAAGGTACGGTAAAGACCGTAGCACCCCTCTAAGTCCCTAAAGTCGGGTCTCTACTACTAAAATGAAGCTGACATGGCAATCAACGAGAAAATCAATGAATACTCGAATCAATCATGCACATATGAGTATCAGAATATGCATAGAGAATAACCAAAGTGGAAGTGGACGCGTACCTGATCAGCAAACGGCAATGCGCTATCACAAAAGGGGGTTAGTGCACAATAATGATCACAACTATGTCACTTATGTCACCAAATAAAATAAAGAAAGCATCAATAGCACATATATCCTTTCATTCAAATTCGCTCTTATTTTGGCGAAAATTTATTTGATGTTGGGCCCCCACCAAAGCCCATTTATTTTGCATGAATCAATTCCATAACTTCCATCACTTGGAATTATGGAATTTAATTCTTACTTATTTTAAAAACATTTTAAAAATAAAGAAAATGCAAAAGTGGCTTGCCGGAAAGAAAGTGGCAACCAAATTTTATTGAAAATGGGATGTTGGTATCTAAAAACTCTAAGGATGGAAAATTTGATGACTTGAAATCATTTAAAAATCAGAAATTGGAAAATCACTTCAAAACGGGGTTGGAAATCATTATTTTGAAATCAAAGGGAAAGAGTTTGAGGGGGTGGTGAGAGGACAAAGTAATGGATGAGAGAATGAGTCATGGGATTAGAATAGTGAGGGGAACGTGGAGATTTAGAGAAAGAGAAGCAATGATGAGCATGGGAATAGTGATAGAAACAAGAGAGAGAGGAAAAGTGGCATGTAGAATATTCCTATAGAGAATCTGCCACATTCGGGTGAGTGCAGATATTTGACTGGAGGTGGGTACTGATGACTGCCATTACACACCTTTTCTCATTTATTCCATGCATTGAACCCTTCCATCCACGTACCAGCAGTGCCTTCTGTTCGAGAACCATATTAAATGGCCTCATATCATTTAGAATGGAATGAACTTTTCCCAGAGCCTTCTCTGATAAGGGACCATTAACAAAGAAGGATTCTTAGCAAGCATTATATAGTTTCTCCACAACGGGCATGACGAGAACAACCAATCTGGGGATTTTCTAATGTGCGAAGAATTTATTGATCAGCTATCCAAACCAAATAGTATCTCAAGCTTCTCTAGGTTACCGGAGAGCTTTCAGCAAAACCTAGTTTCTCTGGCTCAGGGACAGTTAAGGCATACTCCATAGTTTCAGCTTCAGCATCAATGTTCCATGGGTTAACTCGAATTGCCCCACTTAGTGATGGAGAACGCCCAATGAACTCCGAAACCATCAGCATGCTCTTTTTAGGTGTTGATGGATTTAATCCCAAGGTCTCATCAAGCTTCTCATTTCCTGTTACTAGCATTTTCCTTATCCGTGTTCAGCAGCGTGAACAGACTGATTATGAGAATGCCCTCTCTCCCAATCTAGAAGCAAATTTCCATCTTCCTCCTGATCAAATGATGCACCCATAGCGACCCATTCTCTAATCCGGTCATAGAATATAAACCCTCATCAGCTGTAAAGTATCTCTCTACCTTTGGCTCTGCAACGACACCTTCTGAACAGAAATGCAAGTCACTTTTTGTATATGAAGCAATATTTTCATTACCACTACTGCCACTTTCTGAAGATCTGGCAAGGTTATCAAATGCGTCACTTCTTGAGTGTAAGGTGGTCAGGTTCTCCGTCATGAACAGTCCAGCATCAAACTTCCTCCATAAATTCTTTTCAGTCAGCTCAGACGCTGCATATTGTGGCTGGAATCCATAGTTTTCAATCAATCAGTTCTCCATTCCGCGAATTGCTTTTGCACCATCAAACTGCTCATAGAAGGAATCTTCAGTGCGGGAGCCAAGTTCATCAAGGTGTTGACAATGTGGATTTCAAGCATACAGATCAACCAAAGGACCGAAACTGTCATCTCCATTCCTTTTTCCATTGTTTATTGGGTTGCCACCATAAAGCCCTTCAATTTGAAACATGAGAGCAACAGATGGGCATTTGTTATAGTTGCCCTTTTAAGTGAGCGTAGTCTCCATCAACTTGCAGCATGAAGAAGATATCCTTACTGTCATTTCCCATCATTGACCACCCTTCATCAGTAAACCCATTGAGAGCCTCATAAAAACCTCTGCTCAGCTTCTGGCTAAGAGCTCGCAATGCTGCAGGTCGTCTACCCCAACCAGTGACATTAGGCTGAGAAACCTCTTGAGCTTATCCTTGTCAATCCAACGAGCTCTGTCAATCATGACTAAGCTTGAAAGCACCCACCATGAGTAACGGACATCAGGAAGCTTCTCTGGCCAGCCATTTATCATCCAGGTTTGACTTGCCGTTCACACAACCACCACCCCAGAAGGTCCTTGTCAACATGACGTAGAGAACCCGTCAAAGTAGGAACACCAACTTGATAGAATGTCTGCCCTGCATGGGATTGGTGGTAGTGAAGAAAAGTAGCTGCATGCTCCTGGGCAAGCATAGGAATCAAGTCGGTGGGGGACAGATAGTGGATATTGAAGGATGATAAAGGAGTGAGAAATGGATATTATGGAATGGGATGTACGGGTGGATGGGTATGGATGAAATGGAATGTGAACGTATACAAGTGGTGGGTACTGGAGATGTGGTGATGGAGGGTTAAAGCAAACGGGTGTGAAATATAGACCTGCAGATGGGGAAGGAGAAAGGTGGCCAAGAGAGCGGGTATAGGGTATGATTAGGGAGAGGCTTGATTTGGAGTCATTTGCTCCAAACATTCTGCATGAAACACGTGGCTGCAGGGTAGCTAGAGTAGCCATGTTTTGGTGTCTTCTTCTTCGTGATGAAGTGACGTAGGGCAACCACCCAGAAGAACTCAGGGAATCCCACTGTAATCACCACAATTGGCATTTCCCGCATCTTTCTCCTTGCGAATCAAACTGTGCACGAGAATGAAGACAAAGATAATACCAAGGCTGTGAAGACAAATCTCGTCTTCAGTGGCATCATTCCTAATGATCACAGCAAAGAAAAGCATGGACCCCACTGAGCACAAGGTAAGCTTCCATGGTAAAAGAAAACCATTTATTCTTCAAAATCAACCCAGGGAATTTATTCTCGGACTGGCAGGGCATTTCTGAAGGGTCCATGAGGGAGCATTAGGCTCATGCTTGATGAATATAAGAGTACCAGTTTGGTGTGCAGGGTGTATGGCTATACCGAATGGTAAGGGCATGACGCACAATGCTCTCGGCTGGACGGAGTGCATTTGCTTCTGCCAGCGTTTTCTTCCCATTGATGGGACCATGGATTCCTGAAGCAGCATGCTTAACACTCATTCCAATCAGCTGCTTGATTAAGGTCAAATGACAGAGCAGAACCGTCTTTCTTCCTTGGCTTGGTGGAACGGGTGGTGGGATTTAGTGGGAGATGGGTTAGTGAGGTGGCAGGTTGGATGGATGAAGATATGGGTATGAAGGATAGAGAAATGGGTTTGGTAAGGTAGGTTTAATGAAAGGTGGATGAATTCATGAGAGGAAATGGGTATGAACGTGAGCATGGTGGGTGGAAATATAGCAATGAGAGAGAACGGGTATGATGAGTACAGTCACTGGGCATGCTAAAGTATGTGGATGAAAATGAAGAGCATGGGGATGAGTTTGATGTGTGCAAAGGTTGAGGTGACAGATTGGGTGACGAAGAGTAGTGGGAAGGTAATGAGGGAATTCCATTGTATACAGACATTAGAAGCCAATACTGCAACCAACAGATACAGTGTCCTAGATTGCTGAAGTCATAGCAGACGCTTTCAATGATACAAAGCTGATGATGAAGCCCGTAACTACAGGAGCAAATAACTTGCAGATTAAATCAATCAGTCTTAATACTGTATTCATCCTTGTCAGAACTTTAGGTGGGTGCCCTTCTGACATCACCGCTACATGAGCATCCCATGAATCTCAGTACTGAAGCTGCAGCAGCAGGCGACAAAACTTCCTCACCCATCCAGCATGCTACATATATCTTATATATCAATGTTGCACTCTGAAGCTTCCCCAGGTATGTCTGAATTTCCTTCCACAAGTGCTGCCACAAGAATTCCAATTTTCTGACTTCGTTATCACTCACTTGCATTTCAGAAAGGTCATCACGGTTGATCCAGAGTTGAGTGTTTTTGGGCAAATTATGAAGATTCCACTTATGAATAGGAGTAGGCACATGAGCGAAGGGCTGCAGCACCGACTTTGGGAACATTGACCTTAGGTCCATTTGGTTTCATTTTTGGAGTGAGTGCAGCCACTTGGCCATGAGGACAGATCCAAAGCCACGTGGGCACCACTTCCAATTGCTTCTAGAACAGCTTAAAACAATTCAGACTTAGAATTCTGGATATCAAAAGCTGATTTGTACAAACTCAGACTTTCTAGAGGGAATATACGCCTTAATGCAGTAGAGGTTTTGCCACAACTGGAAACCGGGGAGGTGCACTGATCATCTATGTCCAAGCAGGTATCGACATTATGATGTATGCCATCACAAGAAAGTCCACCATTTACGCTTAAAGCATTATCATCAGGAGATTTGCAGTCAAATGCATCTGAATACCTCACTTCAAGGAAGCATGATTGAAGGGAGAGGTTCCTTTTAAGCCTTGAAAAAGGAGACTTGTTGAATGCCATTCTCTTTCTTCTATATCCAGCAATTTGACAGGATGAAACCCAAGTTCTTTTGAGCAGTGCTCCAAGTGACCTCCAGTGAGAAAGCTGAGCGACCCCCTTCAAGCAAACATAGCTTTGTTTCCAGCAAATAGGTCCTGATATCTGCTCTTGAAATCATTCCCCTCTGATCAAATTGAATCTCCACAAACTTACCAAACCGACTTGAATTATTGTTTCTGACAGTCTTTGCATTACCAAATGCTCCTAGAACTGGACCCTTCCCTTTGACAGGCTCATCTCCATGAGAACCAAATTTTATGGGCTCGGTAACTCCAGGTTCTTGATCGAATTTCCCATTCTCCTTATCATGCAACAAAGCACTTTCTGCTTCAGTTCCAGCCTCCACAGGTGCCGGGGCCGCTTCAAATCTCACAATCTTCTCTAATTTGACACCATTCTTCATTTAAGGCAAAATATGCAAACATTCTTCACTAACAATTTCTTCATAGCGAACAGTAGTCGTCATTGCCTTGTGGGCAGGACTGTCAAGGTCCTTGTTCTCCTCAATAACTCTCCAGATTTGTCGAGCATCAAATGAAGAACCTGAAGTAGATACATCAGCTGACTGATCTCCAGCAGATTGCATTGAGGGAGATGATAAGTTTATGCCATGAGCACACCTTTCACGACACCTCAATGTATTCTCACTGTTATTGCCTCGGGCTCATGAGGAGGCTATAATGGACCTGCAGGATCTAGAGCAAACAAGAAGGATGAGGATACAAGCTGTTCAGTCGACATCCAGATGTTGCTATCCACACCAATGGGCAATCCAGTGCTCTATAATGATGCCGTTTAGTGAGGAAGCCAAACTGAGTTTTTCTTCAAACCATGATCTATTCTCATCATATCGGCTGCCTTAAAAAATAATCACTGTTTTGCCACATTATCAAGCAAAAACTCCTGGAATCCCAAAAGCTACTGATACCCCCTTCAGACATTTTCAGATTTAGATTCAGTAGCTGCCAACCTCCTCTTCATATCATCATCATTCTCTATCAGCCAATTCCCCCCAGATTTCTGGTCTTAAGGCTTGAAAGTCTCTTTAAAAGGAAACAGAGGAACAAGAGAAAAGGAAGCAGGAACAGAGCATGGAATATTTAACAAATATGTAGAAACCATTCCATTATTTTATCCATGGATATAACAATTAGTGGGTCAAGATGGAAGAGGTTTGCTGGGGTAAAACAATAAAAATGCAGCAAGCTCTCCAAACGTTAAACTAATAAATCATCAAAATGCAGCAACCCAACAAGCAGAGATGAAATCATAGAAAATAAACAGGAGAAATACGAAAGATGAGAGAATATATAGGAAAAAAACCATAAAGGGCCATACCTGAAAATACCTGTACTGCTCTCTGTGACCTCCTTGCTTCTTCTCTCAAGCTCAAAAAAATCCCCCTGAAGCCCTCCAGAAATCTCTATACTGTTTCTCTCTGCTCCCCTCGTCAAACTCCCAGTAGCCAAAATCTCTCCCTCAAAATATCTCTCCGGCAGCCTCAGCTCAAGGAATCCCCTTCCAGCAAAACTTTTCCTCTCCCTCTAGCTCTCTGTTCTCTCTAGAAAACTCTCACTCTCTGGTCCTCTTTCTCTCAAGTTCCCCTTCTCTCAAAAAAAATCTTCCTCCCTCTCTAGCTGCCCCTCTCCTCTCAAAAGCACCTTCTTACCTGCAAATCTCTCCTGACCCCTTCTGAAAAGCACCACCACCTCTCTCTTGCAGCTGGCAGCTCCAGATATCCTCAACGGCCAGACCACCTCCTTTGCAGCTGCCTGCCAGCTTTTTCAAATATCCTTTTTACAGCCCAACAGAAAACCCCCTCCTCCAAAACGGTCTGCAGCCTTTTGCATATTCACTGGACACGTGTCGCACACCCATTGGCCATTAAAAACACCACTCTGGTGCCCCTAATAACCAACCAGAGATTGACACGTGGCCACCCTAGATGGCAACACCTGTCAAAAATGGTTGCATAAAAGCAAGCCCAGAATGGGGGTCTACACCCCCTTTCTTGACAGCGCACTGATCGTTTGATGCCAAGGTATGCTCCGCTACCACTTCGATCGTTCTTACTGAGTATTTTGGTTTTCACATGAGCATGATCATTCTAGGTATTCATTGATTTATTCATCGATTGCCATGATTGCTTCATTTTATTAGTAGAGACCCGTTTTTAGGGACTTAGAGGGGTGCTACGGTCTCTACCGTACCTTCCTGATAAGTAACCTAACCCCCGAACCCGATCCGGTTTTTCACAGACCACCTTTTCCGAAACAAGGAGTCACACTTAGGGTTTTCCTTTCTTATTTTGTTTACCCTTTCAAAAAATAAAATAAAATAAGTGGCGACTCCAAGTCATTTTCAAATAATCAATAAAAAATCAAATTTTCAAATAAAAATCGAGCTCACCATCGAGTGGGAAACGCATTGAGCCGAAATGCGAGGTCCACAAAATTATTTTTATTTGCTTTTACTAGAAAATAATGATTTTTTACAATTTTATTTATAAAAGTATTTTGATTCATTTTCATTTATAAAAAAGTGATTTATACAAATTATTTTAAAAGAAATAACTTTGTTTGCAAAAGAAATTTTAATTAAAAAAAAGATTTAAATCCTCTATTTCTAAAAAATACTTTTAATCCCATTTTTATTAAGGAAAAAAATTCATTAAAAAAAACATTTTTTGGACAATTTTATTAAAAATTAATTTTTGGGACAACTTTATTTACAAAAAAAATTTTGGACAATTTTTATTAAACAAAGAAATTTTTGGACAATTTTATTAAAAACAAATTTTCAAATTCTATTAAAAACAATTCTTTTGGATTTTTCTAAATGCATTTTTCTTAATTTTTATAAATAAAAATAACTTTCTTTTATTAAGAAGAATATTTTAAAATTATTATTTTATTAAAACATATTTACTGAATTATTTCTCTTATTTAAACAAAATTTCTGATTTGCTCAATATCCAATTATGTACACAACAAATAAACATATATAAACAAATATTTACAGAACTAATAAAAATAAAACCAAATAAAAGTGGGAAATAATATATGTACCTCATAAATTCGTACTCAGCCAATATAATTGCAGAATGGGCCCATGCAAAAACAAAAATAGCTCAAATGTAAATATCTAGAGATGTACAAAATCCCAAACAAATATTCAAACCCAAATTCAAATTTCAAATTAGTCCTATAAATTTCGCCAATTAAAATGAACCCAAATTACTAAAGCTCTTAGCCTAAAACATCCAAATTAATAACCAAAAATACAAATACAATCAACCAAGCCTAAAATTGGATAAATTAAAATAAATTATACTAGGCCTAAATTTAATATTTCATAATCTAAGCCTAATTTAATATACACCACAATTGTCCCATGTCCAAATTAAATAGTTTAAATTGATCAAGCTCATATCAAATATTCAAATCATCCAACAAATCTCACCAACATTATGGGCCCAAAATTTATATCAATTAACAAGCCCACATTAATAATACGCATCAGTAAAGGAAACAATATTTCAAGCTCAGTCCAATAAACCCAAACAAATAACCAATAAGCAATAGGCCCAAATCCAAATTAATTACTATGCAAACCAAAAATAAAAAAATAAAACAAAAAGGAAATTTACCCTTTTTTTTAAAAAAAGAAAAACCTATGGATGGTCGGATCGCAGGGGTGGCTGGTCGATAGTGGCAATGAAGGTGGCAAATGGAGAGAGAGAGGGGAAAAATATGAGAATGAGAAAATGGAAGGAAAAAATCTGAAATAAATAAATAAATAAAATGTGGAGAGAAAAATGAAAAGAAAAGAAGAGAGTGGGGGAATTGAGGAAAGTGGCAATAGGTATTCAGAGGGAGAAAAATCCAAAAAAAATGGGGAAGAAAAAAAATTTAGGCGGGGGTCTCGGCCAACCATTTGGAGAAAATGGGGGCAAGAGAAGAGAAAAATGGAATGAATGGGGCGCCTGCCAGTGTGTTGTTGGGTGTTTGGGTCGTGTTACTAGAAGTGAGAGCCAGTAGAGAAGAAAAAAAAAAAATAGAGGAAAAAAAAAAGTGTCGGCTTATATGGGAGTTTGGGGGGAGCAAAAAAAAGAAAAAAGAAAAATGGAAGAGAGGAAAATGGGAGATGGTCGGCTGTTGTGTGGGTGTTTGGGGGGAGATGTCGGCATGTTGGAAGAAGAGAAAATGCCGAAAAAAAAGGAAGAATGGAGATGGAAGAGGGGGGGGGGGGGGGGGGGGAGGGAAATGGGGGTCGACCCACCTTGGGAATTGGAAGCAAAAAAGCTAAAAAGAGAAAAAAATCATAAGAGAAAGAAGATGGAAGAGATGAGAGAGGTGGAAGGTGACGTGGGAAGTATGGGTGTGGTATGGGGAATGGGTGAGGGTAGGTGGAGGAGAGAGGAGAGAGAGAAGAAAGAGAATAGGAAGAGAGAGAAGAGAGAAAAAAAAGAAAAAAAATGAAGAAAAATAATAATAATAATAAAATAAAACAATATACAAAATAATAAAAACTAAGAATTAAAGGGTGAGTGGACCAAAAATATCACATGTAATCGGGATTTAAAATCTGAGGACAAAAATTGGGCTCAAAATTAATGTAAAAATAAAAATTGGGACAAATTTTGGGGTCTACAAATATGCCCATCTTCGGTAGAGTTCACGAATAAAGTGAGTTTATACACAAATGAAACGAGGTGAACTTTGTCGAAGAACAAGAAAGATTACTAAATTTGTCCTAATATGACATGGGCTCTCTTAAACTAAAACAAGAACAAAGAGGCTCTAAAACCCTACAAAAATGAAATGGCATGAACGAAAACTCCTAAGGTGCCCCCAAAGTTACACTATGGATCTAGAACTCCTGAAAAGTCTCCAAAAGTGACTCGAAAAATCGATATCAAAGCCGAGTAGTAGTTGAACCACCAAAGAGCATAGGAATGAGTACAAATGGAAAAACCACACACACTATACAAGGACATGAGGTGAGGGGTACCAATGATAAAATCAAAACATAGAAGAGCATGATGAACAAGCGATAAGCATAAGGTAATGAAGTGAGGAAAATGAGGACGAATGTAAAATTGTGAAGGTAAGATGTGCAATGCCAGTGAATATGAATGCTAGGAGCTATGACTCTGAATGATATGGCTGAGGAAAAATGATTCTGAATGCCCAAATGAAGAAAGATGGTGACTCTAAATGCCTGAATGAGTATGCACAATGGCTTTGAACGCCAAATTGAAGAAGATGATGACTTTAAATTCCAAATTGAAGACATGGCTTTGAACGCCTAAAACTAAAGACATGGCTCTGAACGCCAAACTGAAGACATATGATGATGACTCTGAACGCCAAACTATGGAGAGATAGTGGCTCTAAGCGCTTGAAACTGGAAGAGATGAGTGCCTCTGAATGCCTAAAACTGATGAAAGGAATGGCTTTGAACACCTAAAACTAGAAAAAATGGCTCTGAACGCCTATGAAGGAAAATTATGGCTTTGAATGCCAATGGGAGATTTGAAGGCCTACGATTCTAAACAACCATGAAAGAAAGTAGTGGCTCTGAACACCTAAAGGGTGAAAATGGCTTTGGGTTGTGAGCTCAGGGCTCTGAATGCTAAGAATAACTTTGGGTCATAAATGAGAAGAACGACTTTGGGTCGCGAGCTCAGGGCTCTAAATGGAAAAAAATGACTATGGGTCATAAACAAGAAAAACGACTCTGGGTCGTGAGCTCGGGCTCTAAATAGAAAGAATGACTCTGGGTCATGAATGAGAAAAATGACCCTAGGTCGTAAGCTCAGGGCTTTAAATGGATAGTCGATCATGATGCTTTCCGACTCCTGGTGTTGGGTTGAGGCCACTCGCAAGTGGCTAGAATGATGAAAACGAAACATCTTAGGGATGTGAAGGATGCAAATGACTCTAGGTAATGAGCTCAGGGCTCGGAATGCTATGAATGACTCTAGGTCATGACGCAATGAGTAACTTAGGGTTACAATGAATAGCTTAGGGCTATGGATGGAATGAATGACTTTAGGTCATGATGCAATGAGTAACTCAGGTTTACAATGAATAGTTCAGGGCTATGTGAACAACCTAGGGCTATGAGCTCCAAGCTTTATGATTGATCGACTAGAAAGAGAATGTGATACACAAACTCCAGGTCATACCACTCATGGGCGACCAAATGATGAAGGCTCAGGTTAGCACTGGAAAGACTCTAGGTCTTAAATGAGAAAAATGACTCTGGATCGTGAGCTCAAGGCTCTAAATGGAAAGAATGACTCTAGGTCATGAATAAGAAGAACGACTCTGGGTCGTGAGCTTAGGGCTCTAACTAGAAAGAATGACTCTGGGTCATAGATGGAATGAATGACTTTGGGTCGTGAGCTTAGGGCTTTAAATGAAAATAATGACTTTGGGTCACAAATAAGAAAAATGACTCTGGATCGTGAGCTTATGGCTCTAAATGGAAAGAATGACTCTGGGTCATGAATGAGAATAACGACTATGGGTCGTGAGCTCGAGGCTCTAAATGGAAAAGAATGACTCTAGGTCATAAATGAGAAGAATGACTCTAGGTCGTGAGCTTAGAGCTTTGAATGCTAAGAATGACTTTGGGTCATAAATGAGAAGAACGACTCTAGGTTGTGAGCTCAGGGCTCTGAATGCTAAGAATGACTCTAATTCATAAATGAGAAGAACGACTTTGGGTTGTGAGCTCAGGGCTTTAAATGCTAAAAATGACTCTAGGTCATAAATAAGAAGAATGACTCTGGGTCGTGAGCTCAAGGCTCTAAGGCTAAAAATGACTCTAGGTCATAAATAAGAAGAACAACCCTGGGTTGTGAGCTCAGGGATCTAAATGTTAAAAATGACTCTGGGTCATAAATAAGAAGAACGACTCTAGGTCGTGAGCTCAAGACTCTAAATACTAGAGTGAAGAAGATGACTCTGAATGCTAAACTAAAAGAAAATGACAACTCTAAATGCTAGCAATGTGGCTCTGAACACCGATCTAAAAGAGAATAACAACTCTAAATGCTAGGAATATGGCTTTGAACGCCGAACTAAAGGAAAATGGTAGCTTTGAATGCCAGGCTCTAATGTCTCTAAATGCCAAACTGAAGAAATATGGTGGCATTTGAATGCCAAACTATGAACAATGGCTTTGAATGCCAAACTAAAGATACGATTCTGAATGCCAAGCTAAACAATGGCTCTGAATACCAAACTAAAAACACGACTCTAAATGTCAAACTGAAACAAACAACGACTCTGAACACCAAAATGAAGATGCGGCTCTAAACATCGAACTGAAAGAGATATGGTGGATCTAAACGCCTAACTGAAGAAAGACATGATGACTCTAAATGCTGAACTGAAGACATGGCTCTGAATATCGAACTAAAAAAGCTGATAACATTGAATACTAAAGACGAAGCTCTGAATGTCCAAACTGGACTAACAACTTTGAACGCTAGGAATGTAGCTCTGAACGTCGAAAAGGTGGCAATGAATGCCCGATCGTGATAGGATGATGGATTTGAACACCAAACTGGAGACGCTGCTCTAAACACCACACTAAAAGAGATATGGTGGATCTGAACGCCTAACTAAGAAGGACAACTCTGAACGTTGTAACTGAGAAGATATGGTGGCTCTGAACACCAAACTAAAAAAAACTGATAACATTGAATACTAAAGACGAAGCTCTGAATACCCAAATTGAATTGACAGCTCTAAACACCGAAAATGTGGCAATGAATGCTCGATCGTGATAGGATGATGGCTCTGAATGCCAAACTGGAGAGGTGGCCCTGAACACCAAACTAAAGATATGACTCTGAATGCCAAGTTGAACAATGGCTTTGAATGCCAAACTAAAAACACGACTCTAAATGTCAAACTGAAACAAACAATGGCTCTGAAAGCCAAAAAGAAGATGCGACTCTAAACATCGAATTGAAAGAGATATGGTGGATCTGAACGCCTAACTAAAAAAAGACATGATGACTCTGAATGCTGAACTAAAGATATGACTTTGAACGCCGAGCTATAAAAAGATGGTGGCTTTGAACGTCGAAACTGAGAAGAAATAGTGGCTCTAAACACCAAATTGTGAACATAACTCTGAATGCCAAACTGGATATGCGGCTCTAAACGCTAGGAATGTAGCTTTAAACGTTGAAAATGTGGCGATGAATGCTCAATCGTGATAGGATGATGACTCTGAACGCCAAACTGTGAGGGAATAGTGACTCTGAACACCAAACTGGAGATGCGACTCTAAACACCAAACTGAAAACATGGCTCTAAACCCCGAACTGAGAAGGATGACTCTAAACGTCATAACTTAGAAAATATGGTGGCTTTGAACGTCGAGCTGTAAAGAGATGGTGACTCTGAATGCCATAACTAAGAAGAGATGGTGGCTCTGAATGCCATAACTAAGAAGAGATGGTGGCTCTGAACGCCAAACTAAAAAGAGATGGTGGCTCTGAATGCCCAAATTGAGAAGAGATGGTGGCTCTGAACGCAAAACTGGGAAGAGATAATGGCTCTGAGCGCCAAACTGTGAATTGATAGCTCTGAATGTCAAACTAAACTGACAGCTCTGAACACTAAGAATGTATATCTGAATGCCAAAAATGTGGCGATGAATGCCCGATTGTGATAGGATGACGGCTCTGAACGCCAGACTGTGAGGGAATAGTGACTCTGAATGCCAAACTAGAAATGCGACTCTGATTACCAAACTTAAAACATGGCTCTGAACGCCAAACTAAGAAGGACGACTCTGAACGCCAAACTTTGAATGTCGTAACTGAGAAAATATGGTGGCTCTGAATGTCAAGCTGTAAAGAGATGATGGCTCTGAATGCCATAACTAAGAATGGATGGTGGCTCTAAACGCCAAATTGAAAAGAGATGGTGGCTCTGAACGCTCAAACTGAGAAGAGATGGTGACTCTGAATGCCGAAACTGAGAAGAAATAGTGGTTCTAAACGCTAAAATGAAGAACAATGGCTTTGAAGGCCAAAATGTGGAGAAATGGTGGCTTTGAATGCTTAATAAAAGACATGGCTATGAATGCCAGACTGCGAGAGGGTGATGAGAGGGAATATGCCTCAGTGTGACGTGTCGCCACAACTCTCGATCCACAAATCATAAAGCCTGAAGAAGTATCATAACAATTTGGATGCCTCTAACTCAAGATACTCTACTAGAGGAGCCTATCGCTGTCTCAAAGGAATGACCCACTGGGGAGTCTCAAGAAAAATAGTCCACTGGGGAAGCTATCACCATGTCAACATAACCATCTACTGAAGAGTCATAGGTATTGGGATGGTCAAAACTCAAAAGTTAGGCTCCTCTGAAGGCTCATCTCGGCATGAATTATCGATACTGTGACAAGTAATGCGAATAACTATCCCTCAGCTGAGTAAAGAAAATGGTAACAACTCCGTGAGAAGACGATCATCTCTACAACAAAAAAGGGAAAATATGCCCCGGTATAGCAACTGACGCATCCCGTCATGTAGGTAACCAAGGAAAATATACCCCAGTATAGCAACTAGTACATCTGGTCTGTCCTGATAACTAGAGAATAACTTAATGGGGATGTATAAGAAACCTAACATGTACTCCACTGAAATGATATGATGGGAGTCTATGCACCTGAGATGACTCCATCCAAGAATCATGACAATATCAGAAAGTATGAGCCTAATTGAATAACTCAAGAAATGCTCCATTGGAGAATCAGGACAAAATGAAAGCAAATCATCAGCCTGGCGTGCATCTCATAAATGAGGATGATCATGCAAATCAATGGAGATCTACAAATCTCAACCAAAATGGAAATATGCCCCAGTATGGCATCAGATGTGTGGAGGTCAAAAAATCAGATGACAACAAATCATCCATCACCAAGTGTGTAATCCTAGCCATCCATGTCTGCAGCTGAATCAGGTCAATAGATCAAAGAATCATCTTCTAGAAGAAGAAACATGATGATATCTAAATGCCGAAAATTGTGAGCCTAACTAGATGGCCCAAGAGAGACTCCACTGGGGGATCATGACAAAATAACAATAGACTATCAACTCGACATGCATCTCGTGAGTGATGAGGATCACGTGACTTCATGAAGATCTACAAATCTCAACCGAAAGGGAAATATGCCCCAGTATGGCATCAAATGTATGGTAGATTGAAAAATTGGATAACCTCAAATCATCCATCATCAAATGCGTGATCCCAATCATCCATATCCATAACTGAATTGGGTCCAAATGTCAAAGAGGTGTCTCCTAGAAAAAGAAGCATGATGATATCTAAATATCAACCAAATCTCAAACACCTGTCTAAGTAGGGGCTATTGAAGATGACATCTGATCCCATAGCCTTAGGGTGGTCTTAAGACACGGGACGTAACGAAGGTTATGGTGATAAAGTAATAGAAATGAAGGGAAACTAGGCCCAAATATCCAATGATAAAAAACTCATGCCCTCATGTATAAAATGCAACATGTATAGAAAAGCTCGTGAGCCATGGACTTGAGGGTGCCCAATGTGAATATAATATCAATAATGAGACAATGAAGCAAATCAAACTAATAATGAGATACACAAGAATGATGCAAGGGAAATATCAAACCTGGAATAGGTTAGTGTAAGAAAATAACAAGGGGGTGAAGCGAATGGGATGAATCACAAGCAATGACAAGGATGATAGTGAAACAATGAATATACGAAGAAAAGTGATGATCAACTCAAATCAAACATGGAGTGAAGTCACATCAACAATGAATATAATGATAGAAAGGATAATGACTCTAAGGCCCTAGGAAAAGGTCACTCATCTCACTCTCAAAGAAATATGACAAAGTGAGTACAAAGAAAATAGGATCTCAGAAAGCTCACATACGAACTCTCAACAACAAACATACTCGATAAAATGACCCTCAGATATCAATATACATGCTCAATGATGGAGAATACTACGCACACACACATGTGCTTATTTTTTTTTATACATATATACAAATACACATACCCCGAACATAAACAAATGAACCCCAAAGATGATATCAATAATGGATAGACACACTCTCAAGTGCTAAGGTAACAAACTCTCTTTAACGAGATGACCTTCTCAAACTAAGGATCTCTGAATCAGTGTCCATAGGATAGATAGGGGAAATGATGTGACTATCCTCCATGTAATGAACTGAGGAAGATCACCACTCAGGGTGGAGAGAATATGAAGCAAAACAAGTAATAGATGGAATAAAGAAGAAGAGATCAAGAACATGACTAATGAGATGTGATGAAATGTAGTAGTGTGATGGTAAGAAAAAATAATGAGAGAAAGATGCACTTGTAAGCCCAAGGCTCATGAAACTCCCGAATGAAGCATGCATACACTAAAGGGCCTCTATCCCGGTGTAGAAGTGTAAGCAAGGTAATAAGAAAGAAAGACTCTAATGCACATGCGAGGCTTAATGGGCTAGCAACGGTTTGTTTGTCAAAAGGGAATAACAAGGTATATGGCTAACCGAAATGATGGCCACCCATCCTACGACCATAGTCTCAAACATAATACTTATCCAGCTGATCTACGTTAGTTGGCTCAAAGAATCAGTTTCCATCTAGATCCATCAACCATGCAGCGCCCTCTGGGATCAGCTCCCTAATGAAATAAGGTCTGCTCCAATTGGGTCTAAACTTCCCTCTTGGATCTCTGATCAATCCTCTAATGACCCTCAAGATCATCTCAAGCTGCTGAGTTAGATACCCTCAACTGCTTAATACGCTGCTCAATATGATCCATGTATGCGTGAGTATCGTCAAGGATTGTGGTCTGTACTACTGCAGGTGGGGCAACCTCAGAATGACCATGTAATAGATAGGGTGGGGCTTATGGCACCTTCAGACCAAGTGGTGGTGGTGGAGGTGGCAATGAATCATAAGGCGTCTCATCCTGAACTACGGGTTGTCTACTCTATTGACTGTCTATCTCTTGTTTGAGACTGGCTAAGGCCTCTTGAATAGAAGCCATGGCGGTCGTGAACTGGTCAACTGTGACAATCTACTGATCCATGCTTGTTTGATCAATGATGCAAAACGGCCTATCGTCAACTTTGACTCAAGGTGGCAAACTCAAACTGAGATGAAGAGCAAATACTATAAAGCATGGGAAAACGAGATAAGACACGACACGAGAAAAGCACAAAAGAGATTCTAAACTAGACTAGAAGAAACAAGTTAACACAATGCAGAAGAGTGGTCCAATTGAAACTCAAGCTCACACTGATCTCTGAGCACTCTCTATTGGACATCAAAAGAGGGAGTACTGGATCCGAACTGTAACTAAAGAGGCTCTGAAGGCCCTCAGATGCACCCACGTGTAGGAGAGGAAATCCTAATTGAGTGATCTAAGGTTCAACTTACAAGGTCAAGGTGACTCTAAAAAGAATAGGGTTGGACTTTAAAGGATCCCTAATAGAAGCGATCGTACCCTCTGATGGTACGCAACGCTCTGCATGCCTCTAAAGAGACAGGGCACTTCCATGCAAGGTGGTCATCACCTCCACACATGCACTACCTCGACATCCCAAGGGGCTTCCTATAGCGAAAGCTCTTGCAACTCTTAGCACTCAGTAGTTAACTAAAGTGCACAGTGAGTGGTGTGGGTGCATTCGAACCTATGAAGCTAAAGCAAAAAAAGAAACACACTGATCACATAAATATCTTTGAAACCTAACTTTGGGCTATACAGGTCTTCAAAGATTGGACTCCAATCAGCATCAATGTGTCGGCCTCCTCCAGAATGCTCCCAAACATCGATATAGCCCGTCGCTAAACCCTACTCCTAATCACTAGCTTAGTCAAGGAGCAAACAAAGTAACAAGTCTCATATCAAATACGAGATCAAGGGAAACAAGGTTGACCGAGACTAAGGAGTTGGAGGTAAGGGGATAGATATGTGTTCCACACAGACAAACAATACATGCAACACATAGAAGAATAGCAGTCCTGCACCAAGTAGTCATGTAAATGACAAGTGTATCACTCATATCTACACACAAGCTAGGCAAGAATATGACAAGCAAGATAAGTATATAACAAGAATAAACAATATGTTGAGATGAGCAAGATAATATACAATAAAGAAAATCAATCACACCAATATGAACGAAATATACAAAAATGAGAATATACATGTCAATGAAAGTAAGATAATCATACAACAAGAAGAGTCACTATGCTAAAGCAAGCAAGTGAATCAATCGATGTAGTCAACATGTTACTATTACAAATGAACATAACAATCAAACATGTATCACAGATAAACATATCAAAGTTCTCAACGTGTAATCAACAACCAATCACACCAAGACACATAGAGACGGGTATCCATTTATCAAACTTATTTTTGTTTTTATTTTTGAAGGGAAAAACAAAATAAGAAAGAAAAACCCTAAGTGTGACTCCTGAAGGAAAAACACGTCTGTGGAAAATCGAGTTTGGGTCCGGGGGTCAGGTTACCTATTAGGAAGGTACAGTGGTGAGCCGTAGCATCCCTCTAAGCCCGTATACATACGGTCTCTACTAAAAAAATTAAGGGAATTGTGACAATTAACTAATTAATTATGAATACCAAAAAAAATAATCAAGCAAATGAGTATGTACAAGTCATAGTGAAAATCAATCTACACAAAAATAATGATGAAATCTAATTACAAAAATACACAAAATCAATAATAAGAGAATTATACAAAATGATTTATTGAACAAAAAAAAATTAAAAAAATATAGTTTTCAAGAAATTTCAAAGATTTTATTAAAAATGATTTTGAATTAATGATTTCAATTTATTTATTCACAAAAAAAAGAATCAATTTATTTTCTCAATTTCATTTGTATTCAATTTTCAAAAAAGTTATTTACACTTATTGTATTAAAAGAATTTATTAAAAAAATTTTAATTTGGGTACAAAAATTATTTTTACTTGCTTTTACTAGAAAATAATGATTTTTTTACAATTTTATTTACAAAAGTATTTTGATTCATTTTTATTTAAAAAAAGTGATTTATAAAAATTATTTAAAAAGACATAACTTTATTTGGAAAAGAAATTTTAATTTTAAAAAAAAGATTTACATCCTCTATTTCTAAAAAATACTTTTAATCCCATTTTAATTAAGGAAAAAGAATTCATTAAAAAAAAACATTTTTTGGACAATTTTATTAAAAATTAATTTTTAGGACAACTTTATTTACAAAACAATTTTTGGACAATTTTTATTAAACAAAGAAATTTTTGGACAATTTTATTAAAAACAATTTTTCAAATTCTATTAAAAACGATTCTTTTGGATTTTTCTAAATGCATTTTTTTTGAATTTCTATAAATAAAAATAACTTTATTTTATTAAGAAGAATATTTTAAAATTATTATTTCATTAAAACATATTTACTGAATTATTCCTCTTATTTAAACAAAATTTCTGATTTGCTCAATATCCAATTCTGTACACAACAAATAAACATATACAAACAAATATTTACAGAACTAATAAAGATAAAACCAAATAAAAGTGAGAAATAATATATGTACCTAATAAGCTTACAATAAACTCAATGTCTTCCTATAACTTTTTTATTCTCACTTTCTTCCATGAAATTTCGTACTCCACGTGTCATAAATCCGTATTCAGCCAATATAATTGCAAAATGGGCCCATGCAAAAACAAAAATAGCCAAAATGTAAATATCTAGAGATGTACAAAATCCCAAACAAATATTCAAACCCAAATTCAAATTTCAAATTAGTCCTATAAATTTCGTCAATTAAAATGAGCCCAAATTACTATAGGTCTTAGCCTAAAACATCCAAATTAATAACAAAAAATACAAACACAATCAACCAAGCCTAAAATTGGATAAATTAAAATAAATTATACTAGGCCTAAATTTAATATTTCATAATCTAAGCCTAATTTAATATACACCACAATTGTCTCATGTCCGAATTAAATAGTTCAAAGTGGTCAAACTCATATCAAATATTCAAATCATCCAACAAATCTCACCCACATTGTGGGCCCAAAATTCATATCAATTAACAAGCCCACATTAATAATACACATGGTCAAAAGAAATAATATCTCAAGCCCAATCCAATAAGCCCAAACAAATAACCAATTAACAAGCCCACATTAATAATACACATGGTCAAAAGAAATAATATCTCAAGCCCAATCCAATAAGCCCAAACAAATAAACAATTAACAAGCCCATATTAATAATACACATCCCCAAAGGAAACAATATTTCAAGCTCAATCCAATAAACCCAAACAAATAACCAATAAGCAATAGACCCAAATCCAAATCAATTAGCATGCAAACCAAAAATAAAATAAATAAAAATAAAATAAAGCAAAAAGGAAATTTACCCATTTTTTTTTAAAAAAAAACTATGGATGGTCGGATCGCAGGAGTGGCCGGTCGGCGGTGGTGGTGAGAGTGGCAGATGGAGAGAGAGAGGAAAAATATGAGAATGAGAAAATGGAAGGAAAAAATCCGAAATAAATAAATAAATAAATAAGTAAAATATGGAGAGAAAAATGAAAAGAAAAGAAGAGAGTGGGAGAATTGAGGAAAGTGGTAGTGGGTCTTCAGAGGGAGAAAAACCCAGAAAAAAATGGGGAAGAAAAAAATCTGGGCGGGGGTCCTGATCGGCCGTTTGAAGAAAATGGGGGCAAAAGAAGAGAAAAATGGAAAGAATGGGATGTCTACCAGTGTGCTATTGGGTGTTTGGGTCGTGCTACTGGAAAGGGGAGACAATAGAGAAGAAGGAAAAAAATGAAGAAAAAAAAAAGGGTGCTGACCTATGTGGAAGTTTGGGGGAGCAGAAAAAAGAAAAAAGAAAAATGGAAGAGAGGAAAATGAGAGATGGTCGGCTGCTGTGTGGGTGTTTGGGGGGAGATGTCGGCATGTTGGAAGAAGAGAAAATATCAGAAAAAAAAAAAAGAATGGAGATGGAAGGGAGAGGGAGGGGGACGGGGGGAATGAGGGTCGACCTACCTTGGGAATTAGAAGCAAAAAAACTAAAAAAGAGAAAAAATCATAGGAGAGAGAAGATGGAAGAGATGAGAGAGGGGGAAAGTGACGTGGGAGGTATGGGGAGTTGGTGAGGGTAGGTAGAGGAGAGATGAGAGAAAGTGGAGAGGAGAAAGAGAATATGAAGAAAATAGGAAGAGAGATGAGAGAGGAGAGAGAAAAAAAAGAAAGAAAAAATGAAGAAAACAAAAAATTAAAAAATAGAAACAAAATAATAATAATAATAATAATAATAATAATAATAATAATAATAATAATAATAATAATAATAATAATAAATAAATAAATAAATAAATAAAACAATATGCAAAATAATAAAAACTAAGAATTAAAGGGTTAGTGGACCAAAAATATCACATGTAAACGGAATTTAAAATCCGAGGACAAAAATTGTGCTCAAAATTAATGTAAAAATAAAAATTGGGACAAATTTTGGGGTCTACACTATGTTTAGAAGAGTTCAACTTCAACTAAAAATAGGATTCAATGTATTTTTTTTTATAAATTAATTAAAATAGAGTTTCTTTAAAATTTTTATTTTAGTATATGAAAAAATTAATAATTAAATGTTTAAATATAAGTTGCAATCTCAAGATACGGATAGTCTTTATAATCATATGCGTTTGAAATAAGTTTTATAATTATAATTTTTGCCTAATTTCTCTTTGACAATCATATCCAAAACACCTAAGTTTTTATTAGGATAACTTTACTTTGAAAACCACGTGCAACCCACCTAACACGTCTTTGAGATTAAGAAAAAACTAAATGATGTAAATTCTTTTTATTGGAAAGTTTTTAGAAACTTGTAATGAAGTTCATAAAATATGAAGCAAACTACTTAAAATACTAAATAATTATAGTTTTCTATCTTATATATATATTTTTAATATTTCTCAAAATAAATTTAATTCATATTTTTAATGAGATATATCTATGAGCACCCAACATACCCACAATCATTGACAATGTCACCTATTATCTTCTTTAATCATCCATTTATAAAAATATCAATATGCATAAAATATACAATGTTGTTGTGCAATAACATTCACTCAATTTATGTTATTTCATCATTACATAAGATGTCAATTAAACACATAACATACTTTACCATAAACTAAAGAAGAGAGGTATATCATTCCCACCATGTGGTACTTTTAATATACTTCAGTATTACTTTTTTTTTTTTTTTTTAATAAAAGAGTGGTACCCTTTTTTTTTTTTCCAGAAAATCAAAGAAGAGTAGTACATCCTTTTATTATAGTGGTATTTTTGACACACTTTAGTTTTATATTTTTCATAAAAGAGCGGTATCCTCTTTTCCAAGGGTTATGTCAATTGGCGTGCAACTTTAGTATGCAAAAATTCTATTTTTTTTAAACAAAATTAAGAGAAAATAATATAAATGATTAAATATATTTTTTAATGAAAAATATATGTTATTTTTATTTTATATAATTAAAAAATTTAAAATGTTAACAAAGAAAAATGTTAAAGGTTAAAACCATAATGAAGTTTTTATCTTCTTTAATTAAAAATATTAACCATTTTAGCTAAGAAAAAAGTTAAAATCGAGATCAAGTTAAATCCATAAACAAAAAAAACTAAAACCATAATCGTCGACTTTGAATTTCACATGAAAATTTTAAAATTTTTTAAAATAAAAATAATAAAATAATATGACAATGTAATATGATTTATAAAATAAATAAATATTTTCTTATAGGAATATAGAAAATCATGTCCTAAATCTCGAAATTTGTTCTTATGTATTTATTTTTATATTAAATTTGTTTTCATGAATGATTTATTATATATTATTATTTTATGTTTCAAATGTTCATAAATAATTAAAATCAATAAATATGAAAAAAAAATGAAATTAAAAAGATTTCATAAAGACAACATAATTAAAAAAAAAAAAAAGGTGGAGGTATTATGGAGGAGAAAAAAAAGAAAGAAAGAAAAATCATATGGCATGGTTGGTTGCCACATGTCCATTTTTTTTAAAAAAATAATCATGATGAGCTATTTGACTTGTGATGTTAAAAAAAAAAAATGGTGGCAATTTGCGACCAGATGAGAGGAGGGTTAGAGGGTAGTTTTGGCATGTTGATGATTTTTCACTATTAGAGTGCATGTCTTAAGGATTATTTTCCCTAAAATGTATGCACTTTGAAAGCCAAAAGTCAAACTTCTTATATATATAGATATTGCATAGTGCACCATTGCATGATTCTTCCCATCCTTCAATGATTAAGAAACTTAAAAGTTGGAGTAGAAACTTAAAAGGGATGGTGGAGAGGTTAGAGCCCAAGTTTCTACTGTAATCCTCTCTTAAATTTTTTTAAGAAGAAAGGGTTTAAGACTTGACATTTAGTCCTCATAAGTTTGAAATTTCATCAACACTTCCTTTATCATTTTCATTTCTTATTTTCACTCATCTCCTATCTCACTCAAAATAAGGGAGGTGTATGGTGAAATTTCAAACCTATGGAGGCTAGATATATTTAACCAAAACCTTAAAGGAGGTGAATGAAATTAACCCATGTTTTATATCATGTTTCATGGGTTTGCTCTTTTGAATGCTTGTTTAATCCATTTTATGATGTGATATTTTTTTTTTTATATATATAATACATATTATACAAAATATTTGAGGGTCTTTTATATGGTTGCTTATAATTATTAAATTATGGTTGTATCTTTTTCTCTCTTCTATAATTATTTGTTGTATACTGGAGATATTTTTGTATGTACAAATTTCGTAAAATTTGGTCTTGCAAAATTAGCAAAACAAATAGGAAAATAATGTAAAAAAAATATTTATTGAAATTAAAAATATTGTGGGTACAATCTAAAAAATAATATTCTTTCCAAAAGAATATTTTCCCTCTGATTCTTTTGCCTTGATCACACTTTGGAAGACGATGATGACGTTTTCTTGATTTTGAAGATCAAGTGAGGGCCACAAGTGTCTTATTCCTGAATGAACTGGTTGAATGACAAAGAACGCGTGTAGCAGTTCTTTTGTCATTTACCGAATTTGTAGGGAGATTTGATGAAGTTTTTTCTTTTGTTGTGAAGCCTCTTTTCTTGTACGAAATCGCCTTTGGATTTTCTCCTTAAGATTTTCCTTTCTAGATTTTTCTGATTTCTAAATTTCTTCCCTCCTTCTTGATAGAAGACACCTCTATTTATAGGTGAAGATAGGGAATTTGAATTTCAAATTCCCGAATTTTAGTTACTTAATTCAAGGGATTTAGTTCCTTGATTTTAGCAAAGTTTCTTCTCCAAGGAGGTTTTAACAACAAGATAATAATAATAATAATAATAATAATTTTCTTCTTATTATTATTATCCTTTTTATAGTTGGAGATTAGGAAAACTTGTCCATAAGAGGATATATATATATATATATTAATTTATTCATTTTGAATACCAAATTAATGGTAATTTAATCCACTAATTTTTTATGTCTACAAATGCCCTCACTTCAAGACGCATCACATACATGCATTGTCATGTGGATGGGGTGAGTCATGAAGTATTTTTTTTTTTCAAAAAAATATTTTAATAGGAAGTTTCCTATTTTTTTTCCAAAAAATATTCCTTTCCCATTTTTTTTCCAAACTCCACTTCTTTTTCTTACTTGCTTTACACTTTGAATTCTCTTCCAATTTGTTTTCCTTCTTGCTTTACACTTTCAATCCTTTTCCAATTTGTCATCCTTATATATATAAAGGGGACAATAGTTGAGAAACTTGACTTGAACTTTTTTAGAGAGCTCTTTTGATCTTTGGGTGTTCTTCAACCCAATTTGAGAAACCCGACTTGAATTCACCGTGAGAAATCTTCACCTTTTCAAACTTGTAAGTGTTTTTTTATATGAAAAAAAGTCAAACTTTACCATGGATAAACGTGGGTGTAGCATATGGCTTGTGGGTCTTTGATACCCATTTTCTAGTTTTTATATATATAAATATATATATAATTGACACGTGAACCTACTTTCCAATTTCCATGTACATATATATACATGTTGATACGTGTTCTCCTTATTTATTCATTTTTTTTTTACTAACCTTCTTTTTTTTTTCAAGGAAGAAAAAGACTTACCTTTTTTGAACATGTGTTGGCCTTCATTATTCGCAAAGACAAATTTGATTTCAGGTTAATTAATTAATTTTAATTACCTTAATATTTGAGAGGAATTTTTAATAAAATTAAATATCCATAAAAAAATATGAATATTTAAAATTTGACCATCGTGTAATCAAGTTGTAGCCCTGATGCGAAACGGTGTTGTATTTTCGACACTTATGTGCTAAAGTATTCACCCATGCAAATTAGCTTGACTTGAATGCATAGTAGTGTTCAAGTTTTAATATTTAATTAAAACCGGAATAATACTTAGTATCTATGCAAACAAGTTATAGCCCTGATGCTACGCGGTGTTGTATTTTCGACACTTATGTGTTAAAGTCTTCACCTATGCAAATTGGCTTGACTTGAATGCATAGTGGTGTTTCAAGTTTTAACATTTAATTCAAACCAGAATAATACTTGGTATCTATGCAAACGAGTTATAGCCCTGATGCTACGCGGTGTTGTACTTTCAGAACTCAATATGACTTAAGTGCTAAGGTCTTCACTCATGCGAATTGGCCTGACTTAAATGCATAGTGGTATATAAAAACTTATACCTATATTTTATTCATCTCTTTTTCTACATTTTTTTGTGTGTAGGATGACGTTCTTCAAATGTTTCAAAGAGAAGATCGTAACCATTCTTGAGGATGATAGTGAAGATTTTGAGGAAGGGACTACTTTGTTAGTGTATAAGTTACTTACTAACCTTCAATCTTTGTCAGTGCCAGTGACAAAGGACCCATTACACATTTCTTTCTGGTCCCGAGTTGCATCTTGCAAGCTTATAAATATCAGCAATTCAAAACTTAATAAGGTGAAACTTGTTTATGATGTTCTATTGTTGAATTCCTCTCACCCAACTACTATTGAAGTTCATGATGAATTCGGATTATTGGGTTCTCATGTTCGTGACGGAGAAGCCAAATGGGGAAGCTCATTCAAAGTACTTGGGGAATCCTTCTTTATCGAAGGATATTGGGAATGGGTTGAGAAGGTATTGGGTTGGCATGGATCATTTCTTAAAAGATGTAAGCTTTATGAACTATTTTTGCATCCTTATTCAACTATGATAATCATGCCTTTATGATTAAGGCCTTTTGCGAACGTTGGTGTCCTACCACTAACACTTTGCATACTTCCATTGGAGAGGTTTCCATCTCTCTTTGGGACTTGTATCGTATCATTGGACTACCCATCATTGGATCATTTTATGATGAGATGGTACCGAGCGCAAAAGAGTTATCTAATGATGCAACAAAGTCCTCACTCCCACCAAGTTTTCGAAACTTATTCTTTGCATATCATCGAATTTGCTTTGAGACGAAAGGAAAGTCTTCAGTCAAGTTAGCCTCTTGGGTGTTATTTTGGTATAAAGACTCCATGAAGTATACAAAACCTCTAAAGAAAAGTACTAGGAATAAGGCACAGAGGCCTAAGGAGACTCATAACCCCTCTGGGGAAATTGATCCTATTAAATATCGTACTCAATCAGAGATGGAAGTTTTTAACAACCTTGGCGTAGCTAAGGCAGATGTTAAAGAGACTTACTTAGCTGCTTTCTTAGCATGTTGGTTGTGAAAGTTTGTTCGTCCTTGGGGGGGTGGTGGTGCCAATTTGATTTGTCTTGGATTCTTTAAGGTAGTTAGTAGAATGACTCAAGGTGACACATTTAGCCTTGCTGTTCCAGTGTTAGCAAGCATTTACAACGGCTTAAATGAAATCGCTTGTTTTTCGAAACCTGGGACTAATGCATCTATTTTCCCTATTCATTACTTATATAGATGGTTAGGTGAATATTTCAACACCCATTTCATTTCTCCTTATTGGAACCATTCCCCATGGATGAATTATTATGCCGGTGAGTTTTTTGCTAAGTGTTTTGATGATTTGTAAACTCAGGCTTTGATAATGTCTTGCAAAGGCGTAAAGTTGGACCACTTGGCATTGCGCCACAAGGATCATGTGCATTGGACTGATAATGAATCTATTAGTGTTACAAAAAATTCTTATCTCATAAGTCTTTGCTCTAGCTATTTATCTTTGTGACAAGGTAACCATCGGGTGATCCAACTGTATTATCCTCATCGGTTTTCCAAGCAATTTGGGTATCCTCAAGACCTTTTGGGGGGTTTGCCAGAGATTTTTTGCACTGGAACTTTAGAGGTGGTGTATCAACATTGGGAGTCATGCACTAGGTTAGTAACTACTCTAAAGTTACTATACCAGATTATCATAGTCTTGAAGAGTTTTCAGTCACCAAGGCTTATGCGGATTTGTAGATCAAAGTGCGTAGTCCTGATAAGGAAATTCTTACTACTGTTTGTATGGAGCCCCCTCCTGATTCTTCTCGAAAAATACCCTCAAATATTTAGAGAGTAGAACGTGCAAGGATGACTCAAGTGTTTCTACTAAGGAGAATGTTATAGACAATGTTGAGAATGATTTTGATGATTTACCTAATGATTCAAGAGCTTCTTCTAAGCACTCAATGGGTGGACATCAAACTAATACCTCTACACACTCAGAGCATGAGGAAACTATTTTCAATTATGGTAGTACTCATTGTCACAAGACTTTTAAGCAACATAACAATGCACAAGGTCTTTATGTATCAAACTACGACTCTGAAAATACAAGTGGATGTCACTTCAAACACCGAAAGATTAGACCCAACCCTGTGTACTATGATGAGACTAACTCTCATCATCTTGATGCAGATGTCTTCTTTGTTGACGTCCCAAGTTCTACTCAACCGATGGAACTTGATGGTGAAACGGTAATTTTTTTTTTTTTTTTTTTTGCATTGATACTAACAAAAATAAATATTTGCCTTAGGTGGTGGGTGACAACCAATTTGTCAATGAAGGGGATGAGTCCTTTCTTGAGGATTGGTTCAAAAATGTAGTTGCTACTAGGGAGTCAACGCCCTTTACCTTGACTATGCAACGGGATAATCACTCTATCATCCCATTACCTTTGTCTTATTCTCGTTTGGGTGATGAAGGAATTACTAACATCTTAAGTGATGTTCTGATTGAATCTCAAGGTCAAAAGACAACAATTGGAGATACAAGATATGATGAATTGACACTTTTAGAAGTTGCAGGTTTAATTTCTGAACAACAATCTCCATGCCCTACTATGGTTGCTCATTCTACTTCCTTTCACACATTCGACATCTAACAAATCATCCTTAATGCCCAAAGCCAAGCAACACTTATGATAGAAGAAGACATTAAGGTGATGATTATCAAAACTTGCAATGAGTGTCTCCCGTTATTGAGAGGAAAAATTGATGACCTTGTCAATGCTATCATGAAGATTGGAGTGGACCCTTCACCATTGAAGTCTCAGATTGAGAAGTACATGAAAAGTGTAGATCACCTTGATGCAGTGCAATGCATCCATTATATGAAGATATCTTCGAAAGTACAAAGTGAACGTTTAGCTATTGTTGCGTCTCAGATGATGGATGCTCTAAACTTTGAGGGTGTATAGGTAAACCGTCGTCAATCATTAAAGATTGACTTAGCTACTCTTGATGCTAAACAAGAAGCACTTAAGAAGGAATTGGAGCAACTAGGTATACAAAAAGAGCACATTCATAACTCAATCTTGGAGATCGATGAGATTATAGCCAATAAACATAATGATGTTTCTCACTTGAGGAAAAAACATGTCATTATCGCCCAAACCCCCGTGCTTACTGATGTCGATGTCAAGATTTTAGAGACACTTCAAGAAGCCTTAAAGACTCAATGTGATGAGCTTGCATGCTTGGTGTGGATGTGACCATTGTACTTTTTTACTTAATTTTAGCTCTCATTCTTTTCCCTCATTCATTATTTTTATTTTTATTTTTATTAAGATGTAATAGAGTTTAACATTTGTTAGCCAGATTTATTTATTAATAAAAATGATATTGTTTTTTTTTTGTAGTGACTGAAATCAAGTGGTTTCCCCGAGTTGCCTACGTATCCTTCAAAGAGAGGGGATCAAATGAAATGTAGTTCCATTTATTTTATTTTATTTTTTATTTTTATTTTTTACGCTCTAACTTTTGCCAAGACTAAAAGAAAGATTTAATCTTGCGAGCATATGTTCTTACTTTTCCCTAAGTCGCCTTTTCAGGTTTTCAACTTAGCGGACTTTTTTTTGGCACGTCATACATATTTTATGCTCATGCGGGCCAGGAGCGTAATGTGACTCAAGCATAATAACACTTTAAGAATTTGCCATTGATAGGGCCAATTCTTAATCCATCTTTAGCAATGATCTTATAAACACCATTGGTGTAATCTTCTACCACATAAGGTCCATCCTATTTTGATGTAAATTTGTTCCCAATCTTATGTGTGGTGATGATGGGTTTGTGAATGGAAAGAACTAGATCACCGACTTGAAAAGAACGAAGGTGAACCTTTTTGTTAAAAGCTCTTGGAAGACGTGCCTGATAACACTCTAAGCGTTGTTAGGCTTCGAGTCACTTTTCATCTAGTACTTCTAACTCTTGAAGACATAACTTGTCATTATCTTCATCAGTTAGTCCTTCATGTATAACAATCCTTAATGAAGGGATCTGACGCTCAAGGGCCAATACAACTTCTACACCATAAAAAAGGGAATAAGGGGTTGCTTGTGTAAGCGTTCGATATGTTGTTCGATATGCCTAAGGTGATTCTCTTACTTGTTCATTCCAATCCCTCTTTGACTTATCAACAATTTTATTCAATAAGTTGCAAAGGGTCTTGTTCAATGCTTCTACGAGACCATTAGCCAGTGCATTGTACATTGATGAATTGTGTTGTTTGAAACTGAACTTCTCATAGAGATTGCTCATCAATTTGTTATAGAAGGGTTTCCCATTGTCAATGATCATGTATCGTGGCACCCCATACCAATAAATAATATTACTTCGAATGAAGTTCACTACATTTTCTTTCTTCACTTCTTTAAGTGACACAACTTCCACGCATTTAGAAAAATAATTTGTTGCTGCCAATATGTAAGCATGCCCAATAGATGATTTAGGAGTAATGGGTCTGACCACGTCAAGTCCCCATGCATCAAATAGCCATGATGCAATTGTATGATGGAGTGACTCAGGGGTTGGTGTATAAAATTTGAGTGGAGTTGGCATGATTGCCATTTCTTTGCATATTCCATACAATCCTTAACCATAGTTGGCCAATAGTATCTCATTCTTTTGATTTAAAAATGAAGTTTTGGCCCTGATTGGTGAGCCCCACCGATCCCAGAATGAGCTTCTTCAATTGCTTGATTTGCCTCTTCTTCTCGTAGGCATTGAAGAAGTACTCCATCGTATGAGCGTCGATAAAGTGTTTCTTTGTAGTAAATGAAGCATGGAGCTTGACGTCGTATTTCTATTTGATGCCTTAGTTCATCAAGTAACTTCTCATGCTCTAAGTAGTTAATTAATGGTTGTCGCCACTCTTCGTTGTCAATAAGGAATACTGAAGTAGCATTTACTTCTTCTTGTTGTAATATTGGCAAGGGTGGCAGTACCCACTTATGGCAAAAAGGGACATATATAGTCTCGCCCTTAAGCAGTGTCAAACTTGTAGCTAGATTAGCTAGAACATCTGCCATTTGGTCTTCTTTTCTTGGAATATGAACTAAAGAGATTCGCTAGAACTTTTCCATCAGTTGGGTAGCATATGGGAAGTAAGGAACTAAGTCATCACTTTTAACCTCATACAAGGCCAAAATTTGATTGATTACCAACTTAGAATCCCCACATATCTCTAAGCTTGTGATTTTCATTTCAATCGCCATTTGTAGCCCAATAATTAAGGTTTGGTATTCAATGACATTGTTGGAACATCTTTCACTAAGAACAAATGAATATGGTAGTATTTGTGTTTGTGGTGAGACAAATACAACACCTGCACTTGTTCCATCATAGCGTGTTGACCGATCAAAGAACATCATCCACGAAGAAAAAAATGTCAACATAAAAGATCTCCTCATCAGGAAAATCGTCTGAAATTTCCCATGCTGTAGGGATATGATGATTTGCCAAGAAGTTTGCAAGTGCTTGTCCTTTGATTGCCTTTTAAGGGATGTAGATTATTTCATACTCAGTGAGTAACACCCCCCATCTTGCTAATTTTCTTAAAAGAACTAGCTTTAATAGCACATACTTAATGGGATTAGCGTGTGCTATTAAGGGTACTGTGTATGCCTGCATGTAATGTCTTAGCTTTTTTGTCGAGAAGATTAAAGCAAGACAAGTTTTCTCTATTGGGGAGTAATTTAGTTCCATCCCATTAGAGTTTGACTTAGGTAATATAATGTCATTTCTTTGTTCTCCTCATTTTCTTATGCAAGTAATGCTCCAAGAGAGCATTCTTGTGCGACGATGTAGAGTATCAATGGCTTCCCTGCCATGGGAGCACCTAAGATTGGTGGATTAGCCAAATAATTTTTTATGCTCTCAAAGGCATTCTGACAAACTTTGTCCCTAACAAATGGGACATTTTTCTTCATAAGTCGGTTGAAGGGTTGACATCGTCCTACAAGGTTTGAAATAAACCATCAAATGAAAGCAAGACGTCTTTGAAGACTTCTAAGTTCTTGAAGATTCCTTGGATCTGTCATATCTCGAATGGCTGTGATCTTAGATTGATTTACTTCAATGCCACGGTGTCGAACAATAAACCCTAGAAACTTACCAGAAGTAACACCAAAAGCACATTTGAGCGAGTTCATTTTGAGTTGGTACCTTCTTAACCTATCAAACACCATACGGAGATCTCGTAAGTGGTCTTCTCTCTTCCTAGACCTTACAACCAGGTCATCAACATAGAACTCGACATTTTTATGGAGCATGTCATCAAATATTTTATGCATAGCACGTTGATATGTTGCATTTGCATTTTTTAGTTCAAAAGGCATCACTTTGTAATAGTAAATACCCTTTGGGGTACAAAATGCAGTAAACTCTTCATCCCTTAGCACCATTCGTATTTGATTATACCTTAATGATCCATCCATGAAGGATAAAGCTTCATGACCAGTAGTTGCATCAACCATAAGCTCGATGATCGGTAATTGGAAGTCATCTTTTGGGCAAGCATTGTTTAAATATTTGAAATCCACACAAACACGGATCTGCCCATTCTTTTTCTTAACTGAAACGATGTTCGCAATCCATGCTGGGTACTTTACCTCCTTAATGAAACCGACTTCAATCAATTTGTCAATTTCGGTTTCTATTTGCGAAATAAGTTCTAGTCGAAATCGTTTTTTGGCTTGCTTAATCGATCGAACACCATGCTTCACTAGGAGTTGATGTACTACAACTTTTGGATTAAGACTTGGCATTTCTTTGTATGACCATGCAAATAAAACTTTATAATCGAGTAACAACTCAAAATAACTTTTCTCTTCAGAAGAACTTAGAAGCATACTTACATAGATTGGCCTTGGGTTTTCATTTGTTCCTAAATTGAGCTCTTTTAACTCATCTACAGTGGCTTGCCCCCCATCCTCAAATACTTGAGGCACTTCCCCTGGTTCATCATCTGAAAATTTTGGATTAGAGTCAACTTGCACTGTAACATGGTAGCTAGTGTGCGTTGAACTTTCTTCAACATCTTTAGGGCATCCCTTGTTTGTCTGCTTGGTGATCACGATGGTACGTTGTTTTACTTTTAACGAACCATAAATATAGATTTCCCAAGTTGAATGGTGCTTCATCCTTGATGGGATTAAACTCTTTGTATTTACATCCTCCTTTAGTTCAATACACTACTTTTTATTTGGATTTCGTCACCATGACTTTCAGGGTAGAGTCCCAATCCTTTGTTGTATTGACCTTAGTGGAATATGTGCTAAATTACATTCTACTTGGTTAAAATCGCCCAACCTAGTGAACACTGAAGCTTGTGTAATTGGAGCTTCAATCCGATCAAATATTGAAATTTGGGGAGGAGAATTTGACCCACTACTCTCCTCCATGTCTTCTATAGTGATATGTTGTGTACTTACCTTAGTCTTCTTAGTCTTAGCTAAAATTTTGATAGGCTCGAAAGGTACAAACCCTAAACTTGCCCTAGAAGGTTTGATTGCATACCCTTGTTGTTTCAACTTCTTTTGAGTTTCATTAAGGCCATGCAACTTTTCACCTATAGTCTCAGCGCTAAGTTCTCCTAATCGTGATGACGAAGTGAAGTCATGCCCTGTCTTGGCTAACAACTTGTAAGCCTTAGGGTTGAACCCCTCATCTATTATTTTACCAAGAAAGAATTCTTGCTTTGTTTGATCTCTTAAGGATTTGACAGATTTTTGTGTTTCATCCCTAGAGATAAGTTGTAAGTTTGGAAGAGGAATGGTTGCATCTTCTTTCAAGACCTAAAGGTCCCTATTTTCTAATCTTCGAGGTTGTACTTCATTTTTGTCTTCTATGAAAGGTGGTTGACCCTCACTTCGTCGAGATCTTGGGATGTACCTAAAAACTGGGAAAGTAGTGACAATCATCAAGTCCAATTTCGATTTTTTTTTAGGATTTCTCTTTTTCTTCGATTCGAGTCATCATTGGTTGTGAAATTTCCTTTGCTAATGTCGACTTACACGACTCAACTTTTCCTTTAAGTTTAGCCTTCCTAGTGGATGGAATGATTATAGGAAGGACTTCCTTCGTAGCATCATTTTCTTGTAAAATTTAGCGCTAGCAAAATAAGATTCGACTTCTATAAATGGCTTAGTATCAACCTCTACTTTCTTACCCCCTCTCTATAGAATTTGAAACATTGGTGTAGTGTTGAAGGAATTACCCCATTCTCATGATGCCATGGTCGCCCGAGTAATATGTTGTAAGATGTTTTTGCATCGATTACATGAAACAATGTGTTTGGACTCAACTCACTTGTAACAAGCTCTAGGTGAATCATGCCAATAACTCATTGTCCTCTTTGATTAAAGCCTTGGATCATTAGACGACTTCGAGTTAGTTCTTTCATAGCAATCTCGAGTCATTTCATTGTTGCTTTGGGCATGATATTTACTGCAGACCCTCCATCAATTAAGATGCGAGTGATATTTTGTTCCTGTATGTACCTGGTAACAAACAAAGGTCGATTATGTGGTTTTGACCCTAACTGAAGGTCTTCACTGGTAAAGGTAATGGTTGCATAACATTTGGCACAATTGTGGCTTTCATTCTCAAGCCTTTTTACCCCCTTTATTTTGGTGGCATAGAGTGTCAGATTTTTAAGTACTTAAATCAACACATTTCGTATCTCATTAGGAAGTTGTAGCATTTCGTGGCTACTAAACGGTGAGGGTAGGTGTTGTTAGCTTGCTACTACCGCCTCTTCTTCCTTAGTTTTTCTTAACTCAACACTAAGAATGCTTTTCTCATCTTCACTTAAACCTTCTTCTTTTGAAGTCTCATTGCAAGAGACTATATGAGTTGATACTGTCACCCTTTTATAAAAAAACCCTAAGGGGAAGTATTCTTCTAGGGTGATAGGGGTGATGAGTTTCTGGATAAAAAGGTCATCTATTTGTACAATCGCTTGTTTTCTTTCATGATTCTTTTTTTTTCTTCTTCTTTAGATGTTGACGATATTCCACTCATGTTGTCCTCTCCTAGGAAGGTTAGGGTATGAATGCAACACTTGCTTCTTGCGAGGTCTTCTTCGTGTCACCAATGTCCAACCTTCTTCATCATATGACATTGATTTATTATCAGAGCAAAGGTGAATAAGGCTATCCTGACATGACACTTGTGTTTGCTTTGGTTTCAGTGACTCGCATTGAATAGTACTGACACATGCCCCCAGTTTCTTAAGTAGAACATGTAATGGAATAGGATCAAATGACCCAAATGTGATTGTAGCATGATTTGACTGTACTACTTCATCCAGATCTAAATGAATTCTTCCTTGCTTTGCAAGTTTCATTATGAAATCTTTTAAAGTGAAACATTTCTTCATAGGATGACCGACAATTCGATGGTAATGACAATAGTTTGGATCATTAACACGACCCATTTATTTTGGATGCTTGCACTCAAGTAACTCGATAACCTTTTTCTGGAGCAAGTCTTCCAACATGTTAGGCACATCAGAGTTAGAAAAATGATACTTATTCTCCTCTAATTCCTTCAAGGTGAACCGACACCTCTCATTTTCTCGGGTTGGTCCAACCTCTTTTACTTTTTTTTTTTTTATCTCTTGCTGAGATTTTAACGGGAGCCATATTTATCGTTATTGACTCCTGGATATGTTTCTTCTAGGTCTTGTCACTCATTTTCTCATCATGTATCTCTCTTTTCCGATCAATGGTAAGGTCTTTCTTAGAACCATGGTTGGCTATGCTGAGTTTCATGTCATGTGCTTGAGTAGCTAATTCTTCAAAGGTACGGGGTTGTATCCCTTGGAGAATGTATAAGAGACCCCAATGCATTCTTTGTATGCACATCTCCACAACTGATACCTCAAATAATCTATCATTGTAATCAAGGCTTAAGGAACACCAATGGTTGATAGTCTACAACCAGCTCGTCTTTCCATTGCTTAGTGTTAGTGAGTTCCATCATGCTTACAGTTCGTTAGGTGCTATAGAAACGGTTGAGGAATTCACGTTCCATTTGATCTCAACTATTGATACACTCAGGTGTAAGGTCATGTACCAATTGAAAGAATTCCCTCAGAGAAAATGGACTAATTGTTTAACTAATAAGTCACCATCTATACCTGCATTGTTATGAGTTTCAATGAAATGGGCAACATGTTGTTTTGGATTTCCTTTCCAGTAAAATGATTGAAATTTTGGAGGTTGATAACCCACAGGAATACATAGGTTATCAATCCTCTTAGTGTAAGGTTTAGAGTACATGAGCGTCCACTGTACTGCGCTCTAATGGTGTTAGTGATCATGTCCTAAAGTTGTTGGACAAATAATGACGCCATTGAGGCAGATTCCGCCGCTTGTCTCTCAACTTGCATTGTCCTATACATATGTGGTGCATCATCAAGAGGAGATGCAACATTCGGAAAGTGGTTGAGTCTTTAACTTTACTCACCTGTATTTTGTACTTGTGCCTCAACCTTGTTTATGAGGGAGGCTATTTGCATATCCTTCTCCTTGACCATCTTAGTGAGTTTGGCGATGACATAGGTCATCTCTGCTAATTATTCCTCTATAGATGCAGTGTCAGTTGACATTACTGGCATAGTCATCGAGAAGGGAGAAGTAAAAGAGTTGGAATGATTGGAGTAGTTTTCCTCATTTAACATTCTAGTTGGCGATTCGGAGCGTGAGCTAATGCTAGAGTTGGCATTAGTAACAGAGCAAGGAGATTTACCCCCAAAGTCTTGTAGTGTTGAAGGGAGTTTTCCCCTGCTGCAAGGACTATGGCTCTTTACCCCTAGAGAGACCAAGGTAATGAGTGGTTGGTGCTCATCACATGTTCTTACTTGTTTTAGCAAACAAGCAAACTCACTTGTTTGTTATGTTGAGAGTGAAGATGTTGATTTTGCTTTGCTACGAGTCATGGGGCCCGTAGTGGCGTCATGTGTCGATTGTGCAATGACGATCTTGTCATTGCCCTTGTTGACATGCACAACTTGAATTCTTTTGGGTGCCATCGATGTAGTGGACATCAATCTTCTAACAAAAGAGATGATAGGTAGAGAGGTCTCACCGGGCGTGCCAAAAATTCGTATGCACAAATTTCGAAAAAAATTGGTCTTGCAAAATTAGCAAAACAAATAGGAAAATAATGTGAACAAAGTATTTATTTAAATTAAAAATATTGTGGGTACAATCTCAAAAATAATATTTTTTTCCAAAAAAATATTTTCCCTCTGATTTTTTTACCTTGATCACACTTTGGAAGACGACGATGACATTTTCTTAGTTTGGAAGATCAATCGAGGGCCACAAGTGGCTTATTCTTGAATGAACTCATTAAATGGCGAAGAACGCGTGTAGCAGTTCTTTTTCCGTTTACTGAACTTGTAGGGAGATTTGCTGAAGCTTTTTTTTTTTTTTTTTTTTTTTTTTGTGAAGCCTCTTTTCTCGTATGAAGTCGCCTTTAGATTTTCTCCTTAAGATTTTCCTTTTTCGATTTTTCTGATTTCTAAATTTCTTCCCCCCTTTTTGATAATAGATACCTCTATTTATAGGTGAAGATAAGGAATTTGAATTTTAAATTCTCGAATTTTAGTTGTTTAATTCAAGGTATTTAGTTAATTGATTTTAGCAAATTTTCTTATCCTGAGAGGTTTTACCAACAAGATAATAATAATAATAATAATAATAATATTATTATTATTATTATTATTATTATCCTTTTTATTGTTGGAGATTAGAAAAACTTATCCACAAGTGGATATCTTTTTTTTTTTTTTTTTTTTTTAATTTATTCATTTTGAAGACTAAATTAGTGTTAATTTAATCCACTAATTTTTTATGTCTACAATTTCCCAACAAATTTTGAGTCTTAAATCTTTCATGATGGTCTCTAATGCAAGCATCATGATCAATCTTAGTTGTCAATATGTATATGAGTGTATCATAGGTCTAAAGTCTAAACTAACTTGGTTTGCGTGGAGATTCAAATTTAAATTAGTGGTTAGTTATTTATAGAGGGAAACTCAATTTGAGAATGAGTTGAGTTATCTTCATCATCTAAGAGCTTCTTCTTCAGAGGTTTTTATGTACTTCATTATTTAAGATTTGCACGACGATTTCTCCTCTTCAACTCAATTTACTTTAGTTTTGCATTTGAGTTTCTCATTCAAGTTTTCTTTGCCATTTGGGAGCTTCAAAGTGAGTTTGAAAGCTTAAGAGCTCGTTTGGCGATGTTATTTAAAAATAGTTTTCTTGTTTTAAAAATAGATAATTGTTTTTAAAATTCATAACACTATTTGGTTGTAGTTATCTATTTCTACTTTTTGAAAAGTAAGCAGAAGTTTTCACCAATTTTTAAAAATAAAAGGAAAACATAGAGAAATTTCCAAAAAAAAAAATATTAAAAATAAATAGAATTAAGTATGATATGATTTTTCTTCTCTTTTAACAATCCAATAGCAATATAAAAAAAAAAATCTCTAAATATGATATTCCCTTAAATTAGATGTGTTTTTCTAGATTTCTTTTAACTTCTATAAAATTTTTCATTAAAAAAATAAATTTCAAATTAAACTATACTTGATATATAAAATTTATTAATTTTAAAATATAATTTGAAACTCAAAAATCAATTTAATTAGTACTAGAAAGTAATGGAACTCAATGATATTAGAAAGTCATTAGCCAAAATTTATTTTAAATGATTGAATTAGTTTACTTATATATCATATTTTTACAATTTTTTTATTAGGCAAATAAACTTCAAATCAAGTAAGATTTAATGTAGTTAGATTCATTAATGAGTCCACTAATTTTTAAAAATAACTTAAAACTCAAACAATGATCTAATTATATTGAAAATTTATGGACAAAAATTAGTTTGCAACAACTTTATTATTTCTCTTTTAGATAAAATTGTGTATATATATTTATGCTAGGCAAATAGACTTCAAGTAAAACAAGACTTAATGTTTTTGGTCAATTAATTAGTTTAGTAATTATTAAAAATAAGTTGAAACTCAAATAGCAAACCCATTGATATTAAAAATTTATGGATAAAAATTGGTTCACATATTAATCGTATCCACTCGAATGAGTTTGGGCCGTAGGCATGCAAGGCTCCCACTTACCTCTTCACATACCTATGAAGCTAAGGAAAGTGGGATACAATATAAACCCACTAACAGTGTTCATCCCTTTTCAATGCGGGATTGACACTTTTATGTTATTTTCACTTTAAAATACATAATCTCACACACTTCACACATTAGTCAAGTACTTTGCACAAATTTGATGGAAATGTCAACTCATGTCTATTAAACTAAAACTCAAGTTATAAAGAGGAGGTGTTACAACTTATGTTTTATGCTAGATTTTGTTGAATGAAACACTGTAGACATGCCAAAAACTTCAACTATATGCTAGTGAGAATATTATCTGTCCCTTTAACACATGTTCTTTGATCATACTACATTAACCTAGAATTTAATAAGATAGATATCAAATCCAATAACTTAGAAACCTGTTATTAATGTACATACATTTATATGATGAATAACAACGTTGTTAAATAGATGATGATCATAAATCAGGTGATGTAGCCTGTGGAATATTGAACTTCTTGGTGTTAAATTTCAATCTTTGGATTTGTAATATTTATAGAGTGACGACTTGATCATTATTCTCCACTTCATTCTCTTGATATTATAAAGATTGGATGACTCCAAATATTTGACAATGTTGTTAAAAAGTAATAAAAATAATTATTAGCCTTGGTTCATCATATCACTTCTATGAAATTAAGAGATGCCTACTATCTCTTCTTAGTTGGATGTTTAAATATTTTAATTAGTTTAGTAAGCTAAACTTCTTTACTTTCATTTATGGATTGCTTTTTTAGAAAGATGTTCGAAATCAAGTCAGCAACCTTTGTGGGTACCCCCATAAATAGGGGTAATGGGCCTATCTAAGATTATCCTTTAAGTTGGACCAACTTGGGCTAGGATTAAAGCCTGACTAGCTTAAATGGCCCAACAAGAAAATTGACAAAGTAGAATGTGGAAGAGTTATCCATGAGGAGTAGTGGAGATAGTTAGAGCTTGGGATTGTAACGGTTTGAAATGACAAAGAAAGTGCCCTTAGAATCTCCATGCCTATCGATAGGTGAAGGATATCTGAATGCAACTGGCTAGGCCACAAAAAAAAATAAATAATAATAATAATAATAATAAAAAGAAAGAGAAAAAGAAATAATGATACCAAAAAATTATTCTTTCTTTTAGAAAAACCCCAATTGACTTAACCATCGGAGGAGGTTACCCCAAGGTAACACCAAGTAACCTTGTGTGGCAGGTAAGACAGAAAGCGCGGTGAGAAGAAGACTACTGCTTAAAAAATTTTCAGCTCCAACAACCCCCACACAATCATCATATGTCTCCACCTAATACATTGGTAGTAATTTTGTTTCTCCTTGTTTGATAATTTAGTTTGTTTCCTTCATGTTACGTGTACCTTCATATATGTTCCAATAAGAGAAACTAAGCAATTCTATATAATCAAGTTGAAACATATTAGCATATAAGTTTAATTATATATTTATTCATAAAATAGTTATGTCTATCAAATTTTACAAACCTTAAACCACTTCCATCTTGAATTCATTTTTTCATATACAAATTTAGGGCTTCTCAAACAATCTTTTTAGTAGAACAATGGTTTTATAACACTTATTGAAATATTTATCATTAGTTTGCCCAAACATCTTATAAAATAAAAAATTCAAAACCAAAATCAATACCTACTAGTTTCTACCTATGTATCAAATAAAATAAGCAAACCAATAAGTGAAATTTCTAGTTAGAATTAAATAATAAATTTCATACCTTTTCCGACTCCACTCATGCCATTTGGACTATTGTTATAATTATCGAACCTAATCCATAAAAATAAAAATAAAATAAAATAAAATATTGTATCATATTTATAATAATTGCATATTTGCATATAAAAAAACTAAAAAAGAAAAAAAAAGGCTAGAAAGAAAAAAAAGAGTCAAGCATCAAAGAAAAACCATTAGAATTAACACCAACAGATCTTCCTACCAATATTCTTAGTTATATCACATGTATTATATCACATGTATTAAAGGTTCATGGGTTCCTTTTCTTTTCCACATTTCATCTTTAACTCAACATCTTTCGATTATTGCAAACCCCTAAGATATGCAATTGCTTAATATCATTTTCTTTTTTCACATCTTGCTTTGCAATTAAAACATTAACACATAAAATAATTAAAATTCACAAAGAAGAATGCTACTGGAGCAATTTCGTATGCCAACATATTCTCTATTAATATTTGGTTTTTCTTTTGAAGTGAACATTTACGGTATGTATGGTTCCTAGAAAGTAATAATATATAGATTATTAAGAAAAAATATTTTCTTATATTTGGTTTCATTATGAATAATATGAAAGAAAATAAAATATAATTAAAATTAATTATATATATATATATTTTAAAATTATTTATTTTTTACATAAAGATGAAAAAATATGATAAATGAATTTGAAGTAACATATTTACAAGAATGCAAAAGAAGTTACTATAGTTATCATTTGTCCCAAACAACACCAATTTTTTTTAAAAGAATAATTTTCCCAGCACTCTGGTCTTTGGGACCGGGAATCTTCACTTTCTTTCACTATTAAACTTTTCAAAGGAATTGTATCGAGAATAAAAACAAAAAAGAAAAAAGAAAAAGAAAAAGACAATAAATTAATAAAACAAAAACTAAAAAAAAAAAAATTAATAAAATAGGCATTGAATCATGCTTCCTTCGCCTAGAAAAGCAAAATTTAATTAATTAAAAATATAATAAAAGGATCTCGAATTTATAAATTTGATTAGTAATGTGTAGAAAAGTTGGAGAATATAATAATCACTTCAACAAAAACAACAACAAAGCTTCATATGACAACTAATTCAGGCCATGGAAAGCAATTTGAAGCATGTGAATTGTATCAGGCTTGGTTGTGAGCTAATTTTGTTTATCATCTTTGGAATGGAATTGATGGCTGTATTTGGTTTGGAATTGAACTTTCTTTTCTTGCCAGCCAAACGGAGTATAAAGGAAAACAAGGAATTCAAAACGCGTTTCAGCAGTCGAAAGGGGTTAGAAAAGATGAAAGGAACAGCTTCCTTTCTGTTTGTCTAAATGCAATTTTATAATGCTAAATAAGCCCTTGGACTTCATCCACATGGTTCTTTATAGGAAGTAGAAGGTCAAAAGATTCAGTCTTTTCTTGTGATCCGTGCTTGCTTTATAAGCCTTAAATTGTAATTTTTGTGTGGTCAGGTACCTCTGAAGTTTAGTGTTTTTTGAGCCTTGAACAGCAATTCACGGACTTGGGTATCTCTAGAGTTGACTATTGAGTGTCATTGTTCATGCACTTAACTGTGCCTTTTGAAATTGAAACAGAAACATCTTAAAAGTTTCTCGGTAATTCACAGCATGATAGGAAAGGCATGGAGTCTATTACTACATGACTTATTTTTGTTGAGGGCTTGATGACTGAATCTTTTATGTGATTAGACCGTCCTTTCTGTTTCAGTGGCCTTAAGTAGTAGGCAAGTAAAAGAAATCTTAAATGTCTTGTTGCTGTGTGAATTGTTATCTACAGTGTCATTGCAGCCTATATAAGAGAACTAGTTGAAGCGAGGGAGGACGTGGATCTACTATGCAAGTTGATTATGTTGCTACTTCTTAAGCAACAAAGGAAGTTATTTAGCTTTGGAAGTTCCTAATGGGACTTAGGGTAGTACCTTTTGTTATATTGCCCTTGGTATTGTTTTGTGATAACAGTGAAGCGATGACATAGTCTAAAGCAATGATGAAAATATCGGTAACTACGGATATATCGGTAATTTGATTTTACGGATATATCGGATATATCGAAGAAATATCGACGGATATTTTGGAAAAAAATTTTTAATAGGCAAAAAATTGATCAAAACTCATAAAAATGTAAAAAAAAAAACCTCATAACAATGTAATTAGAAGTATAATAGATAATTTAAATTTATTTTGTTGAATAATTTGATATATATATATTATATGATTTACGATATTATATGTAATTATATTATGTGGGTCAATAAAAAATGTGAATTTTGTAATTATGCATTCATTATCAAGCTTCATAAAAAATTTGATTTTATTAAATACAAATAATTTATATATATTAACTTGATTTTATTAAATACCAATAATTTATATATATTATCGCATAGCTGTTGGGGTTCACTTTGGATCGTTGGATCACATCCAAATTCACTTTGGACCATCACCATGGAGTCATGATTTGTTTCCATTTTTTTTTTTTTAATTTTTTTATCTCTACTAAATTTTTAAAAAATCAAAAGGCCACCCATCTGAAAAGCCCTTTGCTGAAGACCCACTTCTCTCACTCGGGCATCAAAAAGCCCTTGGCTGAAGCTGCCCTCCGGACGAGAGAATCGGCCCCAATTTCCTCTTTCACTCTCAATCCTCGCAGGTTCTAATCTAATCATTTATTACTTTTTTTTTTTTTTGCAACCCCTGTTTGATTCCTAAGAAAATCCATCCCCCATTCAATTTCCGGGAAAATCCATCCCCCATTCGATTTCCGGGAAAATTCATCCTCGTTTGATTTCCGAGAAAATTCATCCTCGTTTGATTTTTGAGAAAATCCATGCAAAACCCTCAAGGAAAACCAAAAAAATTGTTTTTTTTTTTTTTTTCTCCCTGTGTTTTCTGATCTGTTCTAGGGTTGCTTTGCTTTTGTGCCATTGGATTTAAATTTCACGAACCCTAAATCCACGATTTTTGAGACAGGCTGAAAAACAACCTTTGCCTGCAAGTCATGATCAGATTACCAAGGAACATCTTATATTTTTTTTTTTAAAAAAATAAAAATTGGATAGATTTTGTATCCTGTGCACGGGTTGGACTGGTAGGAAATATCGGGAAATTTCCCGAAAAATCGGCGATACAAACCGAAATTTCACCGATTTTTTGCTTGCAGCCATGTTTCGGTGATTTTTTCGCCGATTTTAACAGAAATTTGGCGAAATTTCTCCCGTCAACATTTCGCCCCCCTCTTTCGTATCGCCGGCCATCGAAACCCGAAATTTCGGCGAAATTTCCGCCAAAAAAATGGAAACTTTCATCCTTGGTCTAAAGAACCAAGAAACCCCCGAAAGGGTAAGCACGTTGAGAGGAAGTATCACTTTATATATGAGATAGTAATAAAAAGAGATGTGGCTATGTAGAAGATAGCTTCTTCGAAGAACCTGACAGGCCCCTTCACGAAGACTTTGTCTACTAGAGGCTTTGATAGTCATAGGGATAGTTTAATTGTCAGATGTGTTTCTAACATGCTTTAGGGCTAGTGAGAGTTCATTGGAATTGATCCTTAGAAAGCATGACATGATGTAATAAATTGAGATTCATTTATAAATTTATTTATCTATGTTTCTTGGTTTCCCATTAATTATCTCATATTCTTAAAAAAATAATAAATTTGAGTGAAGTGTCATGTGTGCCCTTGGTAGTTTCTTATCCCGTTTATTGATGCATGTGACATATTTTATGCTCATTATTGTGCACTAACCCTATTTCATGATAGCGAGTTATCGTTTGCTGCTAAGGTACGCACACACTCTCACTTTGACCATTATCTATGCATGTTTGACTTCTAGTATATGATAATTTTGGGTATCCATTGATTTTTTTACCAATTGTTATATTTCATTTTATTTAGTAGAGACCCATTTTAGGGGCTTAGAGGAGTGCTACGGTTTTTACCGTACCTTCCCAATAAGTAACTTGACCTCTAAGCCCAGATTCGATTTTTTTTCGCAGACCATCTTTTCCAAATAAGGAATCACACTTAAGGTTTTCTTTCTTATTTTGTTTTTCTTTTAAAAATAAAACAAAAATAAGTGTTGACTCCAAGTCATTTTCTAAAAAATAAATATTTTTTAAATAAAAAGCGAGTTTGCCATTGAGTGGAAGCACATGTGTAGAAATACGGGGTCCATACCTTTATATATATATATATTTAAATTATTCCACTATAATTCCATAATGTTTTTTTACTTCCAATTATCATTTAAAGATAATTCTACACCAAAATGATTCTATAAATGGTCAATAGTAAAAAATAAAATAAAAAATGGTGGATTCCTGAATTGGTTTCATCATAATTTGTTTCATTGATGACAACAAATTAGGAAATTAGGAATCATAATATTAATAAACAAATCAATAAAAACAAATTGTAGGAGAAAAATACTATACAAAGACAAATTAATAAAAATAAACAAAGACAACAAGCGTATTTATATCTGTTAACCTATAAGGAAAATGCAAAAACTAATTACAAGAAAGGTTTTGAGATGGTACCTTGCATTTTTTTTATTCCACTATAAATATTGTAAAAAAAAAGTCAATTAAATTGAGTTTCTTTATAATTCTAATTTTATTTTATCAACTACAAGCAATAAAAGCTATGTTTAGAAGAGTTCAATTTCAACTAAAAATAGAATTCAATGTATTTTTTTTATAAATTAATTAAAATAGAGTTTCTTTAAAATTTTAATTTTAGTATATGAAAAAATTAATAATTAAATGTTTAAATATAAGTTACAATCTCAAGATAAGGATAGTGTTCATAATCATACGTGTTTGAAATAAGTATTATCATTATAATTTTTGCCTAATTTCTCTTTGACAATCATGTCCAAAACACCTAAGTTTTTATCGGAATAACTTTACTTTGAAAATCACGTGCAACCCACCTAGGGATGACAATGGGGCAGGTTTTTTCGGGTACTCGCCCCGCCCGCCCCTAATGAGACGAGGTTCAAATAAACTGGTTTGGGACAAGTTTGTGAATTTTTTTAAAACCCGGATCAGGTTCGAATATTGCCCTATCCTATCTCGCCCTACCCCGATTATATATAAAATTAATTTAATTTAAATTTTAAAATTAATTTAGTTTAATTTTTATTTTACTATTTTTAATATATAGATAATAATAAAATATTTTTAATAAAATAAGTTATAATAAATATAATAATTTAATTATTTATAAAATATATTTATTTTAATGTAATTAAAAATTTTAAAAGTAATTTAAAAAAAATTAAAATTAAAAAAAAAAATGTTAAATAGGGCGAAGTGGGGTGGGGTGGGGTGGGGTGGGTATGTGAATTTATCATACCCGCCCTGCCCCACTCTGTTTAATTTTTAAAATGGGGCGGGGATGGGAATTTTTTGAATAAACGGGGCGGGATTGGGATGGGGGCGACCCGTCCCAAACCCGCTCCGTTGCCATCCCTAAACCCACCTAACACATCTTTGAGATTAAGAAAAAACTAAATGATGTAAATTATTTTTATTAGAAAATTTTTAGAAACTTGTAATGAAGTTCATAAAATATGAAGCAAACTACATAATATACTAAATAATTATAGTTTTCTATCTTAGATTTTTTTTAATGTTTCTCAAAATAAATTTAATTCATATTTTTAAAGAGATATCTATGAACACCCAACATACCCACAATCATTGACAAAGTCACCTATTCTCTTCTTTAATCATCCATCTATAAAAATATCAACATGCATACAATATAAAATGTTATTGTCCAATAATATTCACTCAATTCATGTTAATTCATTATTATATAAGATGTCAAACACATAATATACTTTATCATAAACTAAAGAAGAGTGGTATATCCTTCCCACCATGGTGGTACTTATATATATATATATATATATATATATATATATATATATATATATATATATATTTAAATAAAAGAGTGGTACATCCTTTCTATTATAGTGGTATTTTTAACACACTTTAGTTTTACATTTTTCATAAAAAAAAGTGGTATCCTCTTTTCCAAGGGTTATGTCAATTGGTGCACAACTTTAGTATGCAAAAATTCTAATGTTTAACAAAATTAAAAGAAAATAATATAAATGATTAAATATATTTTTTAATGAAAAATATATTTTATTCATTATAATTAAAAATTTTAAAATGCCAATGAAGAAAAATGTTAAAGGTTAAAACCATAATCAAGTTTTTATTATCTTTAATTAAAAATATTAAACATTTTAACTAAGAAAAAAGTTAAAATTGAGATCAAGTTAAATCCATAAACAAAAAACTAAAACCATAATCATCGACTTTGATTTTCACATGAAAATTTAAAAATTTACAAAAATACAAATAATAAAATAAAATGACTATGTAATACGATTTATAAAATAAATAAATATTTGCTTATAGGAATATAGAAAATCATGTCCTAAATCTCGAAATATGTTCTTATGTTAAATTTGTTTTCATGAATGATTTATTATATATTATTATTTTATGTTTCAAATGTTCATAAATAATTAAAATCAATAAATATGAAAAAAAAATGAAATTAAAAAGATTTCATGAAGGCAACACAATAAAAACAAAAAAAAAAAAAAAAACAAAAAGGTGGAGGTATTATGGAGGAGAAAAAAGAAAAAGAAAAATCATATGGCATGGTTGGTTGCCACATGCCAATTTTTTTTTTTTTTTTTAAATAATCATGATGAGCTATTTGACATGTGATGTCAAAAAAAAAAAAAAAATGGTGGCAATTGGCGACAAGATGAGAGGAGGGTTAGAGGGTAGTTTTGGCATGTTGATGATTTTTCACTATTAGAGTGCATGTCTTAAGGATTATTTTCCCTAAATTGTACGCACTTTGAAAGCCAGAAGTCAAACTTCTTAAATATATATATATATATATAGTGGGTCATTGCATGATTCTCCCTTGATTCTTCCCATCCTTCAATAATGAAGAAACTTAAAAGGGATAGTGGAGAGGTTAGAGCCCAAGTTTCTACCGTAATCCTCTCTTAAATTTTTTAAGAAGAAAGGGTTAAAGACTTGATATCTAGCCCTCACAAGTTTGAAATTTCATCAAACACTTCTTTTATCATTTTCATTTCGTATTTTCACTCATCTCCCATCTCACACAAAATAAGGGAGGTACATGGTGAAATTTCAAACCTATGGAGGCTAGATATATTTAACTAAAACCTTAAAGGAGGTGAATGAAATTAACACATGTTTTATATCATGTTTCATGCGTTTGCTCTTTTGAATGCTTGTTTAATCCATTTTATGATGTGATATTTTTTTATATATATAATATATATTGTACAAAATATTTGAGGGTCTTTTATATGGTTGCTTATAATTATTAAATTATGGTTGTATCTTTTTCTCTCTTCTATAATTATTTGTTGTATACTAGAGATATTTCCCTACAAAATTTGAGTCTAAACAATTTCATGATGGTCTCTAATGCAAGCATCATGATTAGTCTTAGTTGTCAATATGTATATGAGTGTATCATAGATTTAAAGTCTAAACTAACTTGGTTTGCCTAGAGATTCAAATTTAAATTAGTGGTTAGTTATTTATAGAGGGAAACTCAATTTGAGAATGAGTTGAGTTATCTTCATCATCTAAGAGCTTCTTCTTCAGAGGTTTTCATGTACTTCATTATTAGAGATTTGCACGATGATTTCTCTTCTTCAACTCAATTTACTTTAGTTTTGCATTTGAGTTTCTCATTCAAGTTTTCTTTGCCATTTGGGAGCTTCAAAGTGAGTTTGAAAGCTTAAGAGCCTGTTTGGCAATGTTATTTAAAAATAGTTTTCTAGTTTTAAAAATAGATAATTGTTTTTAAAAATTCATAACACTATTTGGTTGTAGCTATCTATTTCAATTTTTTAAAAAGAATGTGAAATAGAGAATACTTTTTGAAAAGTAAGTAGAAGTTTTCACCAATTTTTAAAAATAAAAGGAAAACATAGAGAATTTTTTTTTAAAAAAATCATAAAAAATAAATAGAATTAAGTACGATATGATTTTTCTTATCTTTTAACCATCCAGTAGCGACATAAAATTCTTTAAATATGATATTCCCTTAAATTACATGTGTTTTTCTAGATTTCTTTTAACTTTTATAAAATTTTTCATTAAGAAAATAAATTTCAAATTAAACTATACTTGATACATAAAATTTATTAATTTTTAAAAATAATTTGAAACTCAAAAATCAATTTAATTAGTACTAGAAAGTAATGGAACTCAATGATATTAGAAAGTCATTAACCAAAATTTATTTTAAATGATTGAATTAGTTTACTTATATATCATATTTTTACAAATTTTTTATTAGGCAAATAAACTTCAAATCAAGTAAGATTTAATGTAGTTAGATTCATTAATGAGTCCACTAATTTTTAAAAATAACTTAAAACTCAAACAATGATCTAATTAATATTGAAAATTTATGGACAAAAATTAGTTTGCAACAACTTTATTATTTCTCTTTTAGATAAAATTGTGTATATATATTTATGCTAGGCAAATAGACTTCAAGTAAAACAAGACTTAATGTTTTTGGTCAATTAATTAGTTTAGTAATTATTAAAAATAAGTTGAAACTCAAATAGCAAACCCATTGATATTAAAAATTTATGGATAAAAATTGGTTCACATATTAATCGTATCCACTCGAATGAGTTTGGGCCCTAGGCATGCAAGGCTCCCACTCACCTCTTCACATACCTATGAAGCTAAGGAAAGTGGGATACAATATAAACCCACTAACAGTGTTCATCCCTTTTCAATGCAGCAAAAAACATTTATGTTATTTTTCACTTTAAAATACATAATCTCACACACTTCCAACACACATTAGTCAAGTACTTTGCACAAATTTGATGGAAATGTCAACTCATGTCTATTAAACTATAACTCAAGTTATAAAGAGGAGGTGTTACAACTTATGTTTTATGCTAGATTTTGTTGAATGAAACAATGTAGACATGCTAAAAACTTCAACCATATGCTAGTGAGAATATTATCTATCCCTTTAACACATGTTTTTTTTTTTATCATACTACATTAACCTAGAATTTAACAAGACATATATCAAATCCAATAACTTAGAAACATGTGATTAATGTACATACTTTTATATGATGAATAACAATGTTGTTAAATAGACGATGATCATAAATCAAGTGATGTAACTTGTGGAATATTGAACTTCTTAGCGTTAAATTCCAATCTTTGGATTTGTAATATTTATAGAGTGGTGACTTGATCATTATTCTCCACTTCATTCTCTTGATATTATAAAGATTGGATGACTCCAAATATTTGATAATGCTGTTAAAAAGTAATAAAAATAATTATTAGTCTTGGTTCATCATATCACTTCTATGAAATTAAGAGACACCTTCTATCTCTTCTTAGTTGAATGTTTAAATATTTTAATTAGTTTTGTAAGCTAAACTTCTTTACTTTCATTTATGGATTGCTTTTTTAGAAAGATGTTCGGAATCAAGTCAACAACCCCTGTGGGTACCCCCATAAATAAGGGTAATGGGCCTATCTAAGATTATCCTTTGGGTTGGGCCAACTTGGGCCAGGATTAAAGCCCGACTAGATTGAATGGCCCAACAAGAAAAGTGACAAAGTAGAACATGGAAGAGCTATCCATTAGGAGTTGTGGAGACAGTTAGCACTTGGAGCTGTAACTACTTGAAATGACAAAGAAAGTGCCCCTAGAATTTCCACGCCTATTAATAGGTGAAGGATATCTGAATGCAACTAGCTAGGCCATAAAAAAAAATAAAAAAAAAAGAACAATGGTACCAAAAAATTACTCTTTCTTTTAGAAAAAATCCAACTGACTTAACCATTGGAGGAGGTTATCCCGGGGTAACACTAGGTGAACCTTATGTGGTAAGTAAGAGAGAACGTGTGATGACAAGAAGACTACTGCTCAAGAAATTTTCAGCTCTAACAACCCCCACACAATCATCATACGTCTCCACCTAATACATTGGTAGTAATTTTATTTCTCCTTATTTGATAATTTCGTTTGTTTCCTTCATGTTACATGTACCTTCATATATGTTCCAATAAGAGAAACTAAGTTATTCTATATAATCAAGTTGAAATATATTAGCATATAAGTTTAATTATATATTTATTCATAAAATAGTTATATCTATTTGTGCAAATAAAGGCTAAACTTAAATAAGAAAAACACCTAAGAGGGGGGTGAATTGAGGTTTTCAATTTCTTTTTTCAACACAACAAATTCAAGCACAATAGAAGCAAAAATAAATAGGTAGAGTTAGAGAAAGCAAACTCAGATTTTATAGTGGTTCGACACTTCTTTGCCTACGTCCACTCTCCTCAATCTCTTAACCGAGTGAGGGTTCCACTAACTTGAAGCTTCAACTAAGCTTCCAATCTCCTTTATACTTGGATTCCGGCTCCAATGGGCTCTTACAAAATATTGTCAAGATTCAACTCACTTGAAGGCTTTAACACTCAATTTTTACAAGAATGAATCCCTCAACATAGCTCAATGATAGTTGAAATACAAATCAAAGCTAGGATGAAACACAAAGGTGCACTAAAGGATATGCAAATGTAGATTTAATGCATCAAGAAAGAAATGAGAGCTTTTAAGGCAAGAACAAGTGGGTAGAAAAATTTAATGCAAGTGTACTCTATATCATAAATGAATTTGAGCTCTCAATTTATAGGTTTCTAACCTTGGGAGCCAAGAAAAACAAAAAGTAGCCTCAACTGGTCGAGCTAGGGGTCGACCGGTTCACTAGTCGTTGGAAGATTTAATGCTTTGGCATGTTACCATTGCTTTGACTAGACCTCGATTGGAAGCCGACCGGGAAGGAGGGTGTTTCAACCGGGAAATGAAAGCTACTGAATGAGAGAGACTGTTTTTAACACTCCTCAACCGGACCTTGACCGGACAAAGGCAACTGGTCAACCAGTTCCCTGGCTGGTTGGGCTAGTTGGCCAGTGCCTCGACTAGTTCAGCCTTTTGGCCCCGAAAACCTATCTTTTTCAGTTTTTTTCTTTTTTAACACTTAGGCAAGGTCTTTAGGTAAATTAATATGCTAAGTTTAAAATGTTTTGCCTAAGGTACATTTGATAAAACTCAGGTTTTAATGAAATTGTAACTTTAAAGAATAAATCGAGTTTTCAAAGATGCATGAAATGATATGTAAAACCTAAGTGCACCCATGCATTCATCTTCATTTATTTCCTATGATTAAAAGTCTTTCAAATGTCTCGATCTTGTATCCATTAGATCCTTTGATGAATTTCCAAATTAATACTTGAGATTCTTTACAATTCAAACCAATTAGTAACTTAACCATGGTTTGTTATCATCAAAACCTGATTAGGAGAATCCTTGGGCTAACAATCTCCCCCTTTTTTATGATGACAAATCTTAGTTATCTAGGAGAAAAAAAAAATATCCCCCTCAAACCAATCATGGATCAATCACTCAAAATTTATGATATTAAAACAAAGATAATCAAGACATGCTAATTTTCAGTAGGAAACGATGTAAGTCATGAAACATATAGCATATCATATATACAGTAAAGTCAAATGTACACGAAACATAAACATAGAAGCCAATCCAAACAAAGGATATGATAATGATATGCATGTGAGTCTCCTAGATCCTAAATATCTCTCCCCCTTTTGGCAACATAAAAAAGAAACGAAGGGGGATCTATATGAAATCAAGGCTGGGAAGGTGGAAGTGGAAATAAAGAGCGTAGGTAAGCCATCATCTCCTCATGCTGACTCTCCTGGTAACTCTCAATGCGCTCAATCCTCTATTGGAGAAGCTCAACCACAACCTACTGTTGATCCATGGGAGCCTCGAGACTCTCAAAATGTGAGATGAAGCTAGTTTGATACTGTTCCATGCGATCCTCCATAGAGTAGAATCGAATATCACTGACTACTGTAAGCTCCTCCATGTGAGTGTCGAGAGAGCTAATCTAAGCAGACAGATCCATCCAAGGTGCATGATCATGAGCGTGAGGTGCCTGATAAGGTGGTGTCTTTGTGTGAGAAGACTTAGTGAATGATGGCTGGGAAGATAGTCCCGCTGTGTAAGTCGGCTTAGACATCATCGGCTCCTGAAATGTGGCCTCAAACTGAACACCCTCGGACTGGAGTGGAGGAATGTCAAGCTCGGGCTCTCTCTGTTGAAAGCCTCTTTGAGGGTCTACTCCACTATCCATATCTCGTATCTCGACCTCCTCCTCTACTCCGAGATACACATGTCCCTGTCCCCGGGCCTGTGTTGATGGTCTCTCTGCTCTTCTAATCCAGGAACCATCGGGGGCCTTGTCAAATTTCATCCGCCCCAAGGACTGCTCATCATATGTATCATAAGTGTTGGGGGCCTCAAAATCTATCTCTCTACTCAAATCGACCCCAACATCCTTGAATACTCTAGTGAGGAAGCGACCATAGGGTAGTACGTGGGTCGTGCTCTCGCAGCATGATATCATGTGCATCATCATCAAATACCCCACGTGAATCCATCTTCCTATCAAAATGGAGTCCATGAGGAATGCCTCAAAATAGAAGACCTCATCTCGGTGTCCGCCTAGTGGCAACAAGATGGAGCTGATCATGTGGTGTAGTACTCTGCTACTCATGGTCAAGCTATGGGCCGATGGTTTGCCCATCCCCTAGGCATCTGCAAGTCCGTACATCCTCTGAATGACCTCTCTAGGCTCAAAACCCGACACAGTGGGCCTTGAACTTATACACCCTAAATCCAATTGGAGCAATATCTAAAATGTGGCAGATGCTCTCTAGGTCTAGCTAAATCTCAACTTCTCTAACGATGGAAATAATTGGGCCACCAAGTCCATATGTCACCCTCAAATAGAACACTCACACCAATGTCGAAAAATCGGCTCCGAAATAGTCACTACGGGCAACCACCCCATTCGACTGAAAAATCCCTCAAACCTAAAATACTGGAGTTGGGAGAAATTGATACTTCTCCCTGGAATTACTTTCCTCTAAGCAAACTTTTGCTTGTACCTCTGATAATCCTCTACGGAATTGAAAAGGGTCGTGTCAAACCTCGCTTTTCGACGAGCCTCCGTTTAAGCAAGTTGAGATGACTCAACTAGGTGGTTGCCTTGTGCCTTAAAAGCAGTCGACTCTTTCCTAGGAGCCATGAGAAGTGCAGAAACAGAAGAGATGAGGTTGATAGAGAGAGAAACACACACTCGAAACCCTAGGTGTGCGGGAAAGAAGAAAACCCTAATTGTGGTATGCGAGAGGGAGAATGTGCAGTCAAAAGCTAAAATCCTAGCCTCCAATCCTTTCAAAAATCCAATCTAAAGCCCTCAATATGTTGTAATGGCCTTAAAAATCACTCATTGGCAACTAAATCGGCAGAATTCTTGAAGAACCAAAGAAAACAAGTGAGAAAATGAAGTGCGGGAAGGTATTTAAATCGCCAGCCCCGACGAACCAGTCGACCAATCTTGATCGGTCGACTGCCTGGTCAACGCGGTCAACTTTTCAACTTTTGTGCATTTTCTCGTCTCGTGATACTCCCTTTGCCCTTTTAAGTTGAAATCCCCAATTTTTATGCTTAATACTGATGGAATTTTGATTTTTGGTCAAAATTTGACCATTTATCTAAGTATATGTCTATATGATGCATATGACATGAAATTCATGCAATCAAAAGGCATATTCATCAAGAATTCATTAAGCAATCATTAGATCTTAAAGAAATCACCCTAGTTGTCTTCTAATGTCAACAAATTATTCTTCACTTAGAGGTTTTGTAAAAATATCGGCAAGTTGATCTTTTGTGCTTACAAATTCAAGTGTAATGTCACCCTTTTGTGCATGGTATCTAAACAAATAATGTCTAATCTCTATATGCTTTGTCCTAGAGTGTTGCACAAGATTTTTTGAAATATTTATGGTGCTAGTATTATCACATTTAATAGGAACATGCTCAAAAGATAACTCAAAACCACTAAGTGTTTGTTTTATCCAAATAATTTGTGCACAACATAAACCGACTGCTATGTATTCGGCTTTCGTCATTGACAAGGCTACTGAATTTTGCTTCTTACTATGCCATGAAACAAATGAGTGTCCTAAGAAATGATAAGTGCCACTAGTGTTTTTTCTTTCAACCTTACAATCGGAAAAATCGATATTCGAAAATCCAATTAATTCAAAGTTATCACTCTTAGGATACCATAAGTCTATGTCCATTGTCCCTTTCAAATATCTAAGAATTCATTTTATGGCACTTAAGTGAGATTCTTTGGGACAAGATTGAAATCTAGCACACAAGCATACACTATACATAATATCAGGTCTACTAGCGGTCAAATATAGCAAAGAACCTATCATACCTCTATACATAGTCGAGTCAATGGATTTACCTTTTTTCATCCTTATCAAGCTTGATGGATGAGCTCATTGGAGTCTTCATTACTTTGCTTGATTGATGAAGGTTCCTTCCTTTAGTTGCTTGATTTGAAGTCCAAGGAAGAAGTTGAGTTATCCCATCATGCTCATTTCAAACTCACTATGCATGCACTTAGAAAATTCTTCACAAAGAAAAACATTAGTAGCACCGAAAATGATATCATCAACATATATTTGAACTAAGAGCATATCCTTTTCTTTGGTCTTTATGAAAAGAGTTGTGTCAATTTTTCCCATTTTAAAACCCTTTTTCAAAAGAAATTTACTCAATCTTTCATACCATGCTCTAGGTGCTTGTTTAAAGCCATAAAGTGCCTTTTTAAGTTTAAAAACATGGTTAGGAAAGTTAAAACTTTGAAAACCGGGTGGTTGTTCAACATATACTCCTTCATTTATAAAGTCATTCAAAAAAGCACTTTTCACATCCATTTGATATAAAGCAAAGTCTTTAAAGCATGCAAATGCAAGTAGCATCCTAATGGTTTCCAACCTAGCCACGGGGGCAAAAGTTTCTTCATAATCTATCCCTTCTTCTTGATTAAAATCTTGGGCTACCAATATTGCTTTATTTCTAACAATTATGCCATTTTCATCCATTTTATTTCTAAAGACCCATCTAGTTCCAATAACACTTTGATTTGAAGGTCTTGGCACTAATTCCCATACTTCACTTCTTTCAAATTGATTTAACTCTTCTTGCATAGCAATTATCTAATTTTCGTCAACTAAAGCATCATTTATATTTTTAGGCTCAATTTGAGAGATAAAAGCAAAATTATTGCAAATATTTCTAAGAGATGATCTAGTTCTTACCCCACTAAATGGATTACCTATAATTTGATCTTATGGGTGGTTGATGAAAAATTTTCAATCTTTAGGAAGGTCTTGACTTGATTCACCTTGCACTTGTTGAGGAGGGGGTAGTGCCAATGGTGATTCTTCTTTCTTGGGATCCTCTCTAATTTCTTCTTGTTGCCTTCTATCTTCAATTTGCCAATTTTCCTATGGAGGTCTCCAAACCTAAATCATCATCAAAACTCTCTTTCTTGGAGAGAATTGTTAGATTCATAAAATATGACATAGATGGACTCTTATACAACCATGGTTCTTTTGTTAAAAACTCTAAAAGCTTTACTTGAAGTTGAGTAATTAAAAAAAATTCCAACATCCGATTTTGCATCAAATTTTCCAAGATTGTCTTTGGTGTTTAATATAAAACATTTGCACCCAAAGACTTTGAAATAGCTAATGTTGGGTTTCTAGTTTTTCCAAAGCTCATAGGGAGTTTTCTTAAGAATGAACCTCAATAAAATTCTATTTAATACATAACAAGAAGTGTTAACCGCTTTGGCCCAAAAATATTTTGGTAAATTGTTTGCATTTAACATGGTTCTAGCCATTTCTTGAAGAGTTCTATTTTTCCTTTCAACTACCCCATTTTGTTGAGGAGTTCTAGGAGCTGAAAATTTGTGGTTAATACCATGCTTATTGCAATATTCGTCAAAATTAGTATTTTCAAATTCTCTCCCATGATCACTTCTTATACAAGTAATTGTAAAACCTTTTTCATTTTGAATATTATTGCAAAACTTTGAAAACTCATAAAAGACTTCATTCTTTTGACTTAAAAACAAGAGTCATGTATATCTAGAGAAGTTAGCCACAATAACATATGCATAAGACTTCCCTCCAAGACTTGATGTCCTAGAGGGACCAAATAAATCCATATGCAACAACTCAAGTAGGCTAACTGTGGAAATGAAGTTTTTGTTTTTGAAAGAGTTTTTGATTTGTTTTCCCACTTGACAAGCTTCACAAACTTTGTCTTTTTAAAAATTAATTTTGGGAAAGTCTCTAACAAGTTCATCTTTGTTGAGTTGGGAAATGAGGTCCATGTTAGCATGTCCTAACCTCTTATGCCACAACCAACTTTGATCATGCATACATGAAAAGTATCTATCATGGCCATCATATTTTGAAATATTTATAGCGTAAACATTAGCAAATCTATGGCCCATGAAGATGGTTTTATCATTTTGAATATCCTTCATGATGCAATGAGAAGCTTCAAAAATCACTTTAAAACCTTTGTCACAAAGTTGAATAATGCTCAGAAGGTTATGTTTAAACCATCCACTAATAAAACACTTTCAATAAGAGAGGATGTGTCATTACCAATGTTGCCTTGACCAATGATTCTTCCTTTTGCATTGTTTCCAAAAGTAACATCTCCTCCATTTCTCTTTGTAAGAAAAGCAAACTTGGATTCATCTCAGGTCATGTGTCTTGAGCATCCACTATCCAAGAACCACTTATCCTTCTTTGAACCCTATAAAATAAAAATCAAGTTGACTTAGGTACCCATATCTTTTTGGGTCCTTGAGGGTTAGTGACCTTGGATTTTTCAATCTAAATATTTTTAGCTTTTGCATTTGAACTCTTTTGAGAACCATTTCTTAAAGGACATGTACTATTAATGTGCCCTCCTCTTCCACAAAAGTTGCAAGTAGTGGAAGGATTTGTACTTGTGGATTCTTTTATAAAATAATTTTTAAAATACTTTTGATTTTTTGAAGATTTGAATCCTAGCCCTTGTTTGTCAAAAACACATTTTTGGCTAGCTAGAATCATTTCAAAAGATTTTTGTCCATAAGAAAATATTGAAAGAGAGGAGGTCAATCATTCATTTTTCTTTCTCAAAATCTCATATTCTTTTTCAAGATGAGTTTTAGAAATTTCAATAATTGAAAATTTTTCTTTCACTTCTTCAAGTTCTTGAATTTTCTTTTTAAGAGAATTATTTTTCAAACCAAGTTTTTCAAAATCCTCATACAATTCTTCAAAAACATCATGCATATCTTCATCACTAAAGTTAGAGTTTACCTCATCAAGTTCATCTATTGCCATGAAGCACATGTTTGCCACTTCTTTCTCTTTTTCTTCTTTGGAGAATTCTTCACTTTCATTCCAAGTGGCCATCATTGCCTTCTTCATTCTCCTCTTGGCTTCACTTTTTTAAAGAGGACAATCATATTTAATGTGTTTTGGTTTCTTGCATTTGAAACACACCAAATCTCTTTTCTCTTTCCATTTCTCCTTGTCACCATGAGATGAAGATTCCTTTTTAGAAAGGTCTTTTCTAGAGGTGAACCTTCTTCCTCTAAACCTTTCACCCTTCATGTATTTGTTGAGATTTCTTGTGATGAGGGCTAAATCATCATCTTCTTCACTTGGTTTTTCTTCTTCAACATCTTCTTTTTCCTTAGTTGTAGCTTTGAGAGTTATGCTCTTCTTCTTTTTGTCTTCACCTTCTTGTAGCTTCTTTGCCAAATTGATCTCATATGTCATTAATGACCTTATGAGCTCCTCCATAGGTAGCTTGGTCAAGTCTTTTGCTTCTTAAATTGTGGTGGCCTTTGTATGTCACTTTGATGGGAGTGACCTCAATATTTTCATCACTTTTTCGGATTCCTTGTAGGTCTTTCCTAAAGCTTCAAGACCATTGACAATGTCAGTGAACCTAGTGATCATCTCAACAATAGTTCATTTTCTTTCATAAAAAACAATTCATAGCTATGAACAAGTAAATTTATTTTTGACTCTTTCACTTGATTTGTTCCTTCATGAGTTATTTCAAGCAATCTCCAAATTTCTTTAGCCAATTTGCATTGACATATTCTATTATATTCATTTCTATCCATAACACATTAAAAAGTGAAAATGATCTTAGCATTTAATTGAATTTTTCTTCTATCAAGCTCATTCCATTCTTGCTTGGGTTTTGGAACCATGACTCCATCAACTAGTTTTGTAGGAAAAGTTGGGCCATATTCAATGACGTCCCATACATCTAAATTGGTTGATTGTAAATACCAAGTCATTTTAGTTTTCTAATAGGGATAGTTGGTTTCCGTAAAAAAAAAATGGAGCTCTATTTTTTGCAAAACTTTCAGTTTGAGATGAGCTTGATGGAATAGTCATTTCCTCTTAGACTATTAAGTCTTAAACAAGAGGCCTAGCTCTGATACCAATTGAGAAAATAAAGGCTAAACTTAAATAAGAAAAACACCCAAGAGGGGGGTGAATTGGGTTTTTCAAAATCTTTTTCAACATAACAAATTCAAGCACAATAGAAGCAAAAATAAAGAGGTAGAGTTAGAGAAAGCAAACTCAGATTTTATAGTGGTTCGACACTTCCTTGCCTACATCCACTCTCCTCAATCTCCTAACCAAGTGAGGGTTCCACTAACTTGAAGCTTCAACCAAGCTTCCAATCTCCTTTACACTTGAATTCCGACTCTAATAGGCTCTTACACAATCTCTTCAAGATTCAACTTACTTGAAGGCTTTAACACTCAATTTTTACAAGAATGAATCCCTTAACCTAGCTCAATGATAGTCAAATACAAATCAAAGCTAAGATGAAACACAAAGGTGCACTAAAGGATATGCAAGTGTAGATTTAATGCACCAAGAAAGAAATGAGAGCTTTTAAGCTAAGAACAAGTGGGTAGACAATTGAATGCAAGTGTTCTCTATATCATAAATGAAGTGGAGCTCTCAATTTATAGGTTTCTAACCTTGGCAGCCAAGAAAAACAAAAAACAGCCTCAACCGGTCGAGCTGGGGGTCAACCGATTCACTAGCCCTTAGAGCATTTAATGCTTTGACAGGTTACCGTTGCTTCAACTGAACCTTGACTAGAGGTCGACTGGGAAGGAGGGTGCTTCAATCTGGAAAGGAAAGCTACTGGATGAGAGAGTGTGTTTTTAACACTCCTCAACTAGACCTCAATCGGACAAGGGCAACCGGTCGATTGGTTTCCTGACAGGTTGAGCCAATTGGCCAGTGCCTCCACTGGTTCAGCCTTTTAGCCCCGAAAACCTATTTTTTTTAGTTTCTTTCTTTTTTAACACTTAGGTAAGGTCTTTAGGTAAATTAATATGCCAATTTTGAAACGTTTTGTCTAAGGTACATTTGATAAAACTCGGGTTTTAATGAAATTGTAACTTTAAAGAATAAATTGAGTTGTCAAAGATGCATGAAATGATATGTAAAACTTTACACCCATGCATTCATTTTACATTTGTTTCCTATGATTAAAAGTCTTCCAAATGTCTCGATCTTGTATCCATTAGATCATTTGACGAATTTTCAAATTAATACCTGAGACTCTTTACAATTCAAACCAATTAGTAACTTAAGAATGGTTTGTTATCATCAAAACCTGATTAGTAGAACCCTTGGGCTAACGCTATCAAATTTTACAAACCTTAAACCACTTCCAACTTGAATTCATTTTTTCATACACAAATTTAGGGCTTCTCAAATAATATTTTTAGTAGAACAATTGTTTTCAAACAATTATGGAAATATTTATCATTAGTTTGCCCAAACATCATATAAAATAAAAAATTCAAAACCAAAATCAATACCTACTAGTTTCTACCTATGTATCAAACAAAATAAGCAAACCAATAAGTGAAATTTCTAGTTAGAATTAAATAGTAAATTTCATGCCTTTTCCGACTCCACTCATGCCATTTGAACTATTGCTATAATTATCGAACCTAAACCATAAAATAAAAAATAAAATAAAACATTGTATCATGTTTATAATAATTGCATATTTGCATATAAAACCAAAAAAAAAAAAAAACTAAAAAAGAAAAAGAAAAAAAAAGGCTAACAAGAAAAGAAAGAGTCAAGCATCCAAAAGAAAAAGAAAAAACATTAGAATTAATGTCTTCCTACCAATATTCTTCATTATATCACATGTATTAAAGGTTCATGGGTTCCTTTTCTTTTCCACATTTCTTCTTTAACTCAACATCTTCCGATTATTGCAAACCCCTAAGAGATGAAATTGCTTAATATCATTTTCTCTTTTCGCATCTTGCTTTGCAATCAAACCATTAACACATAAAATAATTAAAATTCACAAAGAAGAATGCTAATGGAGCAATTTCATATGCTAACATATTCTCTATTTATATTTGGTTTTTTCTTTTGAAGTGAACATTTAGGGTATGTATGGTTCCTGAAAAGTAATAATATATAGATATTAAAAATATATATATTTTTTCTTATATTTGATTTCATTAGGAATGATACGAAAAAAAATAAAATATGATTAAAATTAATATATATTAAAATTATTTATTTTTTACATAAAAATGGAAAAATATGTTAAATGAATTTGAAGTAACATATTTAAAAGAATGCAAGAGAAGTTACTATAGTTATCATTTGTCCCAAACAGCACCAAATTTTTTTTTAAAGAATAATTTTCCCAACTTTAAGATTGTGTTTTGTTAAAAAGATATTTGAGTTGTATGAACTTATTATCCAACATAAACAATGGTGCCATGCCATCCAACGTCAACATATAAGCATAAATTTTGAAGCTTAAGGATGAAGGGACATCAGACAAATGCCAAAAAAACCTTGGCTTACCAGTCATGGGAGAGCTAGCTATCATCTCAGTAATTTTTTAATAAATTAGTAAATAGTAAGGAAGATCACTTCTTTTAAAATGCAATTTAATAATATTATATCAAGATAAAGCAGACATGCTTTTTAGGTGAATTTAAATTTCATGATTATTTTAGGGTGAATTTAAGAATGTGTTTAGTATTGATTCTAAAAAGTGTTTATAACAAAACTTAAAAAATAAAAACTTTTAAGTGTTAAAAAAGTTAAAAACATTTCCTAAAATCACTGTAAAAAATACTTTAAATCTCATGTTTTTTAGGTTTATTAAAAGAAATATTTGTATCAAAGGAATGATAACCTTCCTTGTAAACCTGTTTTTAATGTGAGATGAGTAAAAAAACATTGAGTAGTTATTTTTCATATCGAAAAAATGCAGGCTATTTTGGGCATCTTGATTGAAAATTCAAATTGCCCAAGCAAGATTCAAGATATACTCCATGTTCACATTTTTACATTCCAAATCTCATAATAATGAGAAGTCATAAACATAACTCAACATAATAATAACTTAAGAAATTTTAAAAAAATTACAATCAAATAACGTAAGTCACATTATTCACATTCAATATTCTAACAAATTCATGACATAATCCCTTTTCTTCTTCATTGGTAATGTGAAAAACATTCTTAATAAGTCATGTTTGATTGCTAATAGGCACTAAGTTTTGGAAAAGTTTGATTCCTTAGAGCCTTCAATGTTCTTAACTCTTCCTTTTAAGTTGAGCTTGCAATTCAAGGACTTCTTTATCATTTGAAAGTACATTAATCAACCCATCATACTTCTAATATTTTGATTCATCTCTTGCCGGCACACCTTTTTCTTTACAACAATGATTTGAAATACTTGGTTGCTCAATGAATGACTTGGCAGATTCTTGGTGTCCCAATGTCTTGGCTTTCCATATTTATAATACCACCCTCACTCCGCACATTTACCCTATTTTCTCCTACAATATTCTTGTCCATGTTTGCACCTTCTCTCCTTATTTCCTCCTCCTTATCATCACCATTACCAACATTTACACTAATGCACGATTTTTTCCATATATTTCATCCAATACATAGTAGTATGGAAATGGTTTACCATATAATCCACATTTATCTTTAACATTGTTAGGACAAAGAGTCTACATTGTATGTTGGGAATTTTGTTCAAATAATTTTTTGGCTTAAGAAACTTCTTTAAATAGTGACTTACTCTCTATTGAAGATTTAGGGTTGTTGTTCGCTTAATAAAAAAGTCACAAGTAAGTCTAAAAAGGGTTGAGTAAAGACACGTTAGTTTTTCTAATAAAATAAGATTGAATTGAAAGTTTTAATTGAGCTATAATATTTTAATTATTTGGAAAAAATTTTAAATTGAAAAGTTAAAATGAAAAATCTTTTTAAATAATAAAAATAATTTGGAAAAGAATTTTATATTAAGGATTTAAAATTAAGAATTTTAAATAGAAATTTATTTCAAATCTTTTTTAATTTAAAATATGAAATATTTGCAATTTTTTTTTTAAAAAAAACTCTTAAGTTTCTAAATTGTTTTTAGTAAAATATGATTTCAAAATTGATTCTAATTCCAATAAGTTTTCTCCTATATATACTCTACCTAAATATGTTTTTTTTATTTTAGAACACATGGAGAGATACTCAACCTAACTTGCTTCAACCATGAGCTTAATGATTGGCAAAGGAAACTCATTTTTTAGACCAACATTGTTTAGATCTCTAAAATCTACACAAACGTGGATTTGTCCATTTTTTTTCTTGATTGTGATGATGTTTGTAATCCATGTTGGGCATCTTACCTCCCTAATGAAACCAACCATGATCAATTTGTCAATTTCTACTTCTATCTGTAAGACAAGTTCTAGTCAAAATAACCTCTAAGCTTACTTAATTGCCCGAACTTCCTGTTTAACCATGAGTTGATGCACTAAAACTTTAGGATTAAGACTTAACATTTCTTATATATAAGCAACAATTCATGATAACTTTTCCCTTTCAAAGGACTTAAAAGCATACTACTAAAGAATGGTCTTAGGTTTTCATTCATACCCAAATTAAGTTTTTTTAACATGTCTATAGTGGCTTGCCTCCCATGCTCAAATGCTTGAGATGCTTCCTTTGATTCATCTTCTAAGGATTCTATGTTAGACTCTACTTTTACCATAACATGGTAGCTAGTGAGTGTCGTGTTTTCTTCAATATCTTTGGAGCATCCTTTCTACGACTACTTGGTGACTACAATGGTATGCTATTTTATTTTTAACGAACCACTAGTACAAATTTCCCAAGTTGAGTGGTGTTTCATATGTGATAGGATTGAACTTCTTGTCTCTGCATTCTTCTTTAGTTTAATACATCACTTCTTCTTGGAATCTCTTCACCATAACTTTTGGGATAGAGTTTCAATTCCTTATCGTGCTAATCTTTGTGGAATAGGTGTTGAATTGTTTTCCACTTAGTTAAGATTACCTAACCTAGTGAACACTGAAGCTTGTGCAGTTAGAGCCCCAATTTGATTAAACACTGAAGTTCGAGGAGTAGAGTTTAACCTACTATTTTCTTCAATACCTTTAATAGTGATAAGTTGTCTACTTGACTTGGTCATTTTGGTCTTAGCTGAAATCTTGATGGGCTCAAAAGGTACAAACCCTAGGCTTGCATTAGAAAGTTTAACTATACACCCCTATTGGTTTAATTTCTTTTGAGTTTTATTAAGACAATGTTTCTTTACACCTATGGTCTTAGGGCTAAGTTCTCTCAGTCGTGTTGATGAAGTAAAGTCATACCTCGCCTTAGCCAATAACTTATACGGCTTAGGGTCAAACCCCTCATCAATTTTTTTGTTAAGGAAGTACCCTTGCTTTGTTCGATCTTTAGAGGGATTGGCAAATTTTTGTGTGTTATCCCTAGAGATAAGTTATAAGTTTAAAATAAGAATGATCATATCGTCTTTCAAGATATGAAGACCCTCATTTTCCAATCTTTGCAGCTGTATTTCGCTTATGTCTTCTACAAAAGGTGGTTGACCCTTCTTATGTCGAGATCTCGGTAGATACCTAAAAATTGAGGAAGTAGTAGCATTTCTCAAGTTTGATGTTGATCCTTCAGAGGATTTCATTTTTCCTTCAATTAGAATCATTCCTAGTTGTGACTTTTCTTCTACTATTATTGGTTCAAAGTACTCAATTTTTTTCTTAAGTTTAGCTTTTCCAATGGAGGAAATAGTTGTAAAGAGGATTTCCTATATGACATCATTTTCTATATAGAATTTGGCATTAGCAAAGTAAGACTTGACTTCTGTAAATGGTTTAGAGTCAGCTTTTACTTTCTTTACTCTTCCTTTATAGAACTTGAAACATTAGTGAAGTGTTGAAGATATTACCCATTCTCATGAAGCCATGGCAGCCCAAGTAACACATTGTAAGATTTTTTTGCATCAATTACATGAAAAAATGTGTTTGAACTTTACTCGATAGTAATAAGCTCTAGATGAATCATGCCAATAACTCATTGTGCCTTTTGATTAAAGCCTTGGATGATTAGGCGACTTCATGTTAACTCTTTTGTTGAAATCTCGAGTTGCTTCATTATCGTCTTAGTCATGATATTTAACATAGATCCTCCATCAATTAAGATGCAAGTGACATTTTGTTCTCACATGTATGTAGTAACAAATAAGGGTCTATTATGTGGCTTTGACCCTAACTAAAGGTCTTCGTCAATGAAGGTGATGGCTACACAACATGTTGCACAATTGTGGCTTTCATTCTCAATTCTTTTTACCCTCCTTTATTTTGGTGACATGGAGTGTTAGATTCTTAGAACATATGGTGCATTACTAGGAGGAGACTCAAATTTTGGAGGGTGATTGAGTCCTTGACTTGATCGTGTTTTATGCTTATGCCTTGACCTTGTTCATGAGGGATGCTATTTTCAAATCTTTCTCCTCGATTATCTTGGTGAGTTTGGCGATGACACGAGCTATCTAAACTAATTGTTCTTCCATGAATGTAGTGTTTGTTATCATTACTGGCATATTCACCAAAAAGAAGTAAAAGAGTTAGAATTGTTGGAATTATCCTCCTTTGACACCCCAGTTGGTGATCCAGTATGTGAATCAATGCTAGAGTTGACATCGGTAACAAAGTAGGAGGACTTATCCCTAAAGTCCTTCAGTGTTGAGTGAAGTTTTTCCCTACTAGGAGGACTATGGTTCTTTGCCCCCAACGAGGCCTAGGTGATGAATGGTTGGTGCTCGTCACACGTCCTTATTGCTTTTAGCAAACAAGTACGTTGCTTGCTTGTTTTGTTGAAAGTGTAGTAGTTGATTTCGCTTTGCTATGAGTCATGAGGCCTGTAGCAATGGTGTATGTCAATTGAATAATGACTATCTTGTCATTGCCTTTGTTGACATGCACAACTTGAGTTCTTTTACATGTCATCGATGTAGTAGTGATCAATTTTCTTAACAAAAGATATGAGAGACAAAGAGGTCCCATCGAGTGTGCCAGAAATTTGTACACAATTTTTTTGTTTCACAAAATTAGCAAAACAATAGAAAAAATGCAAACAAATTTTTTTGTTAAAATTAATAATTATAGGGCACAATCTCTATGATAATATTCTTTACAAAATAATATTTCCTCTTATTACTTCACTTTTATCATGATTTAAAGAACAAGAGCAAAATTGTTTTCTTGGATTTAAAGATCAATCGAAGACTTAGAGTGACTTTTCCTAAATGAACTTCTTGAATGATGAAGAACATTTGTGCATCACTTTTGCTATTTTTTGGACTTGTAGAGAGATTTTCTGAAGCTTTTTTTTTCCTCTCTCTTTGTAAAGCTTATTTTCCCATATGAAGTTTTTTGTTGATCTCATTTTTCCTATCCTCTTTCTTGAAGGAAGTCGCCTTTATTTATAGGTGAAGATAAGGAATTCAATTTTGAATTCCCGATATTTTATTTCTTAATTCAAGGAATTTGCTTCCTTTATTTTAGTAACTTCTCTCCTTCTAGAGGTTTTATTAACAAGATAATATATATTATTTTTGTATTATCTTTTTTTAGTTAGAGATTAGTTTTGCCTTTTTTTAGGAAACTTATCAGCAAAAGAATATCTATTTCTAATTCTCTTTTGATTTGAAGACCTAATTTCATAGTCTTCTAAATTGTGTTACGTGTTACCTTTTGAGTTGCATGCCACATGTTCAATTTATATTAATATATGTCAAGTTTTCTAATTACATAATAACCAAAGTACATGTTTTCAACACAAAAAACGTAAATCATAAGCCTTAAAATATATTCATATAATATAAACATAATACTCTTGTGTGTAGGTTTAGGTTACGGTTTGGACAACCTGAGCTTAATATTTAATATTTTTATAATAACTATAATGTACATTATCCTATATAAATATTATTCATTTTCTTTTGGATTTTTTTGAAAAAATATCAAAATATAATTATATTATAAACTTTTTCAATTTTTTAGAAAGATATATAAATTTATTTTTACTGATGAGTCACTATCTAGAAAACCTTTCTTAAAAAACATTGTGGATGAATTTTTAATCATACAACCTAATCAACCCTATCTCAACCATGTTAGGAAGTGTCCCAAATTTAGTAAAAAAATCCTTTTCAATTTAGTAAAGATTCCCTTTTGTAAAGAATATTGTATAATATATTTCCTAAGTTGATGCATTATTGTAATATTAGATTTCCTTATAAAATGAGGAAAGTTGTTGGAAATATCTTTATAAATCGGTCGAGGGGAAAAAATTATAAGATAAAGATAGGCTTGTATAGACTATATAAGGTGGACAAAGATGTAAGGAAGAATGAGAGGTACCTGATGGAGTGAGGGGACTCGTGGTTCAAGGTGTGGATACAAAGAGTGGAGAAACATAAAAATAATTAAAATTAAAATATGTTCTTTAAAAATACTCCATATTTTTGTTTTTCAAATAAGAAAAAAGATTTATTATTAAATATGTTTTTTTTTTCCTGGAGAATAGAAACCTGTTGTTGATAACAATTGCCAAACTATTGTTGATAACAATTGTCAAACAACCCTTAAATGTGTTTTTCCCATTGTTCAAAAAAAAAAAAAAATACTATTCACAAACAATTGTCATAAGCACCTTAATCTTTTAACTTCATTTTTCAATTTTCTTTCCCTTGCAACTTTTAAGAGTGAGAAACAACTTTTGATGTTGTAAAGATGAAAGAACCTCTTGGCTTGAAACGCCTTTTATGACAAAAAGGCAAATGGCAAAAAGGAAAGTTTGTAGGAGGTCATGGATTCAGAGGGAGAACTAGAAATTTAGAGACATTTGAAATAGGAAAGCAAATTCCAATAGTCTCATTGCCTTACTTTCACTAGGACTTCCTCCAATCACAAATTTAAAAGATGGGGTAAGAAGGGTATGTTTGGATGTCAAGAAAAAAAGAAGATAAAAAAGTGAAAAATCATTAAATGTTATAAAATTATAAAGTGAAAAGAGAAGAAAACAAGAAAAATCATAATGTAGGAAGAGAATAGAATGCACGAGAAAACTCTATCTTAAATTTCATTAGGGGTCTCTCCCTTTTATAGGGAGTTACAAGAGATATTTATGGATGATCATCCACAAGTTACCATAGTGGTACAAAATCTCATATTTTATAACACTCCCCCTTGGATGATCATAAGAATATGCCTCATTAAAACCTTACTAGGAAAAACCCTAGTGAAGGAAAAAGAGTACAATATTCTTTTGGATTACTATAACTGCCTCGTGAAAAACCTTGCCAATAAAACCTAATGAGACAAAACCTGGACGAAGGAAAAAAGAGTGCAGTATATCCATATTATCATTCTCCCCTTCATGTAAGCATGATTATAATTTCTTCAAATTTTCAAATGGTAGATCTCTCAATCTTCGCATTCTTAAGTCATACCTTAACTTTTTCAATGCGGTCGAAGGTAACACCTTTGTGAATAGATCTGCTAGATTATTGCATGACCAAATCTGTTGAACATCGATCTCACTTTTCTTTTGGAGCTCATGAGTATAGAAGAATTTAAGGAAGATATGCTTAGTTCAGTCACCTTTTATGAATCCTCCTTTAATTTGTGCGATACAAGCAGCATTATCTTCAAGTAACTTGGTTGCATTGCCTCTGATGGAAGGTAGTCCACATGTTTCTTGTATATGTTGGATCATTGACCTTAGTCATACACATTCATGACTTGCTTCATGAGTTGCTAGTATTTTTGAATGATTTGATAATGTGGCCACCATTGTTTGTTTGATAGATCTCCATGAGATAGTAGTACCATTGTAATTAAACACATACCATGTTTGTGACTTACCTTTATCTAGATCTGAAAGATATTCTGCATCTGCATATCCAAGTAATTGTTGCTTTAATTCTCTTGAGTAAAATAGGCTCATACTAGTAGTTCCGCAAAGATAACGCAATATATGTTTGATACCATTCCAATGTCTTCGAGTTGGAGCAGAACTATATCTTGCTAATAAATTGACAAAAAAAAAAAGTAATGTTTGGACATATACAATTGGCAAGATATATAAGTGCACCAATAGCACTAAGATATGATACTTCAAGACCAAGTAATTTTTCATCCTTTTTTGCAAAGATGAAATGGATCTTTTTTCACATCAAGTGATTAAACAACCATTGGAGAACTTAAAGGATGCACTTTATCCATATAAAAATGCTTCAAAACTTTCTTAATGTATGTTGATTAATGTACTAAAACTCCATTTGGAAAATGCTCGATCTGCAAACCGAGACAGAATTTTGTTTTTCCAAGATCTTTCATCTCAAATTCATTTTTCAAGTAATTTGTTGTTCTTGTGAGCTCTTCAAGAGTTCCAACAAGATTTAACTCATCAACATACACTGCAATAATTGCAAATCCGGTTTCTGATTTCTTAATGAAGATGCATGGGCATATAAGATTATTCATATACCCTTTCTTTAGCAAGTATTCGCTAAGGCGATTGTACCACATGCATCCAGATTGCTTTAATCCATACAAGGATTGTTGTAACTTGATTGAGTACATGCTACGAGGCTTTGTACAATTTGCTTCAGGTAATTTAAATCCTTCAAGGATTTTCATGTATATATCATTATCCATGGATTCATATAAATATGTTGTAATAACATTCATGAGACGCATATCTAGTCCTTCTAGGACTACCAAATTAATTAAGAAACGAAATGTGATTGCGTCCATGATGGGAGAGAATGTTTCCTCGTAGTCAATACTAGGTTTCTGCGAGAAACCTTGTGCTACTAATTACACTTTATATCTTATGATCTCATTATTTTCATTGCGTTTTTCGTACAAATACCCATTTGTACCCAACAAGCTTTACATCTTTAGGTGTTTAGACTACAGGTCCAAAAACTTCTCATTTTGTTAAAGAGTTTAACTTTGCCTATATAGCTTCTTTCCATTTTGGCTAATCATTTCTATGTCGGCATTCTTCCATATTTTGTGGTTCAGGATCTTCATCATTTCTTATGATATCGGAGGCCACTTGAAAAGTGAAAATATTGTTAATAATATTATTTTGATCTCATTTTTCTCCCGTGTATACATAACTTACTGAGAGCTCACAATTTTCAGGTACTTGTGCCTCTTCAAGGGCTTTTCATTCAATATATGCCTCTTCAAGGTCTTCTTGTTCAATATATGTGCCTCTTCAAGGGCTTTTTGTATTATTTGTGCCTCTTCTAGAGCTATAAATTTATCAATTTTAAACTGATCAGTTATTTTTTATGGCCTCTTTTAGAGTGCCAAGTTTTTATTGGGTTCTCCTCTTCCGGGGAGTTACATCCTTTGAGCCGACAAGTCTACCACGCTTCAAGCATATCTTAGATTAATTTTTTAACTGTCCTATAGGGACATCAATCCATGCTGGAGTATTTGCAGTCGGGATATATGACTTTGTCACTTTCTTTGTATGATGAATGCATCTTGTAATTGATTTGCAAGATTTTGCAAATGAATGATCCTTTGAACTTCTAGTTCACATTGATTTGTATGAGGATTAGGATGAGTCAAAGTCAATGCATTCCAAATAATTTCATGTCATTTTTCTGGAACTGACTCTTCTCCCCCTAACGGTGATAAAATTGTCTCATTAAAATGATAATATGCACAACATGTCATTCTACCTTGTAAGTGTATAGGTAGACTAGTCACTAATTAAAAACTTCTAGTTTTGTAATGTACATCCATATGACCTTTTACCCCGGGGGACCAAGTTGGTCTTAAAAGATTCGTCTGGATCTATCGTCATATAAAGTGTCATTCACATGGAATCAAATACTACTAGTGACATAGTATAAGCTATTTTGGAGCCTTTAATTAGGTTTCTATCACCTAATATAGTATTAACATTGTTTGTCATCAATGTTGTGCAATTAATGAGACAAGAGTTTCATCAAAGTAACAAGTCATAAAACATTGTCATAAAGGCTTCATCTTTATAGAGTTGAATAAATATCATTATAGAGAAAAAGTTAAAATCAATGGAAAAATATTAGTCATCGATGATAACTTAACTTAATAAGTTGTGTAAAAGCAATGAGAGCACATATAACACAATAAAACAAATATGAAAAGATAATTTAAAGTTATATATTTCGTAAGTATCTCACACATTTGATTTTGTAAGTGTGGACCAATTTATACATGAAATAACTAGAAAGTATTTCAATAATCAAACTAAATGTAGTGATGGATCAAAGTATGAGAGAGATCCATGTATCTTCAACTATAAATAAAGAAAATAATTTAAATGATAAATAATAAAAGGTGAAATAAACTATAAAAGATGAACAATAAAGAATGTGTTCAAAGATGATAACAAAATAAACCTATTTGCAAATAACTAAATAAAAACATAACGTTTAATCATAACAAATATTTTCATCACCAATTAGATGGTCAATTTTCCTATTAAGATTCTCAAAGAAATTTGAAACATCTAAATGGGTTAGATCCACTTGGCCATCACTATCAATGAAGTTCATTTCAACTTCCTTTCATTTTATTGATGTTTGGTAAAAGTCGACCAAATGTTTGGGCGTATGATAGGTACGCGACCAATGTCCCTTCATACCACATCTATAACAATTATTCTCATGGTTCTTAAAAGTTTTATCTCGTAAACACTTCCCATTTTCTTGTTTTACCTCAGTATTATTCCACTTCTGGTAGTGCAATGAGACTTTCCTTTTCTGAGAATTTGGTGAATTATTACTATAAGAGTCATGGTATCGAGGATTTCTTCCACGTCATCGTCATCGTCCATGAGTTTGGGACAATATTGCATTCACTTTAGGGAATGATTCAGATCTAGTTGGACGAGACTAGTGATTTCTCATCAAAAACTCATTTTTGTTAAACCTTCATGGAGATGATGACAAAGGAAAATCAGTGTTTTTGTGCGATCCTGCAGGGATGCTTGATTTCCTTCTTTGATCATAGCTCCAAGATTCATTGACAATTTTGTTTTGAATAACTTCTAGCTATGAAACAATTGTTAATAAAAATTGTTTTCCATAATTCCTGTTGTGAAAAATAAATGAGTACGAAATAAAAATTAAATCCAATATTTTTCATAACTTTGAGTTATGATTATTTTGTCAAAACAAGAAAATATTCAAATTTGTACATGGCTATGAACTAGTTATGTATAACTTCTAGTTACACAATATAATTAAAAGAAATTAAAAGTTAATATCTTTCATAGCTTCAGGCCATGATTATTTTGTCAGAACAAGAAAATATTTAAATTTGTACATAACTTAGGCTATGAACTATTTTTTATATAAATTTGTATATAGCTTCAGGCTATAAACTATTCATTGGGTAGATTTGTGCGTAACTTCGGGCTATGAACTTTCATTATGTAGATTTGTACATAACTTCAGGCTATGAACATTTATTTATTTTATAGCTTATGGCTATATAATATTGTTTGGTATAACATCCAGTTATACCGTATAATTAAAAATAAATAATTAGAGATCATATACATAACTTCTGGTCATGTATCTATAATTCTGTAATTTTTCCTCATAACTTCTGGTTATAAATTTACCCCATAACTTCTGATTATAGGGATTATACATATTTATGTATTCAAATAAAATAAATGAAAATAAATATCAAAGGGTAATAAAATAGAAAATCATGATATAAGTTTATCACGTACCTTTTTATGAGAAAGAAAAGAGAAGATCTTTCTATTTTTCTGAATAGAGAAAAATCCTTCTATTTCTTTTGTAGAGACTAGTCGTGCTGATAACGTGTCGTAAAATTATAAAGTGAAAGGGAAAGAAAACAAGAGAAATCAGAATGTAGGAAGAGAATAGAATGCACGGGAAAACTCTATCTTAAATTTCATTAGGGGTTTCTCCCTTTTATAGGGAGTTACAAGAGATATTTATGGATGATCATCCACAAGTTACCATAGTGGTACAGAATCTCATATTTTATAACATTAAAATATTTTTTTCATTATTCTTTTTGAAATGAGAATAATTTCTTTTAAAAAAATATATAACTTTAATACTTTTAACTTTTTTTTTTCTTTCTCTCAAACAATTTTTAGACAGTAAAATAAGAGTAAAGTTATATAATTTTTCAAAATGTAACTTAATAAAAGACTAAAAAAAGAAGAGTGTTGAAGCATGACATAATTGTGTATTCAAATCTTAATCACTTAATTTTTTTAAACAACTTGATTGTTTAACATGACACAGTAAAATTGTTTTATTTACTCAAAAACATTTTGTAAATTAATTAATAGTCGTTTGACAATATTTTTGAAATAGTTCTTAAACACTTGGAGCAAAATTTTGTTTGAAAGTTCAACATTGAAAAATAATTTTTAAAATTTATTCTTTATGAAATTAGTGTGTACAATATAAAAATTTTTAAAGCATTTTTTACCATTCGACTTCCAAAAAGGATTACTAATCCTTAACTTTTTGAGGAATCTTTTATTAGTGGTTGTGAATGACTAACCTATTTGGGAATTTCCGGATCTATGCTTATTTTCAACCTTGAAACATTTGGTTACTTACTATGCCTTTCCTTGTCTTTGAGTGCCTAAATATTCACCGTAAGCCTTGAATTTTCATTTTATATCTCTTCATAAATATCTTCTTTAATATCCTCGAAACAGATCCGATGAAGATGGGGTGGGCCTTGTAGCTCAAAGCATTAGAGCACGTGGCTACGAAATTTGTAATTATTTCTCCTAATAATTTGCAAAATATGAATCAAAATAATAAAAATTCATTCTAAACAATAACAAACTAGTGTTGAATAAAATTTTAAAAGAAATTGTTTTTACTAAACAAATCCATCTAAAAAATTGTTTTTATTTCGAAAAGAGTTTCTAGAAGGGGAAGTAGACTGTGGGGACAAGGGTGTGAATGGAAAAATGATGGGTATATAGAGAACCCCTTTTGCAAATTTCATTGGGTCACCGAGTCCAGCAAGTGGAAGAGAGCGGTATGGATAGAATTCTATACTTTGGGTTTTACTTTGACATTTCTCTCTCACCAAGGCATCTAAACAAGAAGCAGGAACACTGTATTTGGATTTTCTCATCATTATCTCTCTACTCCATTTCTTCAATCAGGTTTACTTTTTTCTTTCACTAAGAAGTATTCCTTTTTTTTTTTTTTTTCTTTTTTTCTTTCCAAAAGCAATATAAAGTAAGAATATTTTGCTCTGATTTTAGTGAGGCTTGGTTGATTTTATGGACTCTTGTTTGAGTAGCTGCTTTGAAAATAGCTGATCAAAGGACTCATCTCTTATCAACTGAAAATTGAACCCATTATTGGAAAAAGCTGAGTGTGATTTTGGGTTCTAGCCCTTTTTTGTTTTTCGTCTGAAATGCTTATTATAGCACCATGTCTATGCAAAATTTTGTTTTAGGAACAATATTTGTTGCAATGATTGTTGATAAAATATAGTTATTTATTTGGCTAGTTAAATTCTCTATTCAAAATAGACTTATGTATAATTAATTAAAATGCATTATTATTATTATTATTATTATTGTTATTGTTGTGATGGTGGTGGAGAAGGAGAGGAGGATATATTTAATGGATTTTTCTATGGTATAAAAAAAGTACTACCTTATCAAATGGAGACACATGGTTTTCTTTCTTCCTTGTAATGATCTCATTTTTTCACTCGCAACTCTTATTTCTTTGTCTTAGATTACATTTCTTATTACCTTGGTCTTATTTCTTCATCCATAGCTTTCAATTCTTTATGTCTTTGTTAATGATCAACATTTAGCCATTGCTGGGACTTAAATTTGAAGTTCAATATGATATCTTATGGATACTCTAGAAATTTCAAAACCTAATATATGATTAGGAAGAAATGAGTGTCTTGGTATGCACATGAGAAAGTGTGTTAAAATTTTAATTTATTTCAAGTCCCATGAGATCCCATTTTGGTTGGGGTTATTGTGTAGATTTTGATGTTGATGTTTTCTTGGTTCCTTTGTTGAATAGAAAATGATTTAGGAATATCTTCGAATATTTTTATGTTGAGACCTTTAAATATTATAAAGGTATGATATATTTTCATGTCTTTGATACAGAGATGGGAAACATTTAGTACATCAATGAAATATGAGACTACTTTTAAATTCATGTTTTCCAAGCAATTTTTCTTTTTCTTTTTTGTACTCTTTCTTTCTCTCTATTTTTTTTCTTTTTGTTATTTTTTATAATAATGGATATATTTATCTCATCTAAGGATATCGGCACACTTATTTTTTTTTAAAGTAAGCAAAAATTATGTTAATAGCACCCGTCAAAAAGAGCACATTGGAATACATATTCAATATCATATATATGGGGCATCGAAAGACAAAAGTACAAAAAGGAAATTAATATAAAAAAAAAAAAAAAAACAAAAGCAATAACACTTGCCTTAGATAGTACCTAACCAATCAACTAAGTCTATGATTGACATAAATACATCATTTAAGCCCATCCTTAGCCACTCTAAAAACAATCATAAAAAAAGAGTTTCTTCATTTGACCCATTTATTCCATGTCCCCAAAACACTTATTATTATTATTATTACTATTATTTTCAAATAGTCCAAAAAATACATAAGGAAATGACTACCTATGTTTTCTTTTATTTCTTCCTCATAAAGGATCCACGCCAACTTAGAGGCCCCTTTTAATTGAAGCTGACATCACCTATTCTAATACGATAAAATTGAAAACTAGTTGCCATAAGATTTTTATTTTTATATGATGAAGAAAAAGGTGATTTGTTCATTCTTCCTCATTTTTACACAAAAAAAATAAAATAAAAAATAATAATCTATTCATCATGGCTTAACCTCTCATTTTTCATCTAATCAATGGTGAGGATTCTACTATAGAGAATCTCACTTTTGTTGGCACCCACATATTCATAATAACATTTTTTTGGAATTCAATCATATCTTTCCAACATAAAGAAGTAGGTTATGTTTGGTTTTTGAAAAGTACTAAGGAAATAAAAAAATGCTAAAGAAAATGATTTTATCATTTTTTATTGTCCTATAGAAAATACCCAAAAAAATAAAATATAATTAAAATTAATAAAAAAAATTATATATTTGTAAATTATTTAATCTTTATATCAAATTTAAAATAAATGAAATGAATTTGAAGTAACATATAAAAATAATCTGTTGATTTTAAATATATTTTTTATTTTCCTTCACTTTTTCTTTCCTTCCATTTTTCTCTCTATTTTCTTTCAAATTTTCCTAGAACAAAACATAGTTGTACAAAGATTATAATAAGAACCTTACCCTCTTCATTATTAACCAATTCATCATATCCTCACCATTCTTGCTTATAGCTTCATTTGCAACCTTGAAAGAAATCCTTCATTCTTTGGAGCTTCCAATTATGCAACTATCTTACAAACTTAGGGCTCCAACATACCCCTTCCCCTAATTGCTCATATATCCATTACCTATTTGTCTTTTGAAGTAGCTATAGTAAAAAAAGAGGGAAAATAATCACTTAAGGTGATTCACCATAGCAATTATGCTTTCAAAACTCCACCCTGCTTTAGTCTCTCACTTTGAAACTAGTTTTGTTTTTAATGATATCCCATCCTGTCTTGATTGCCTTCCATAACTCCATTCCATAACCTTCCTTGCTCTTCTACCCCAAATTCCTTTATTATAGTCCTTTTCCACAAAGCCACCCTTTCTATTGTGAACCTCTAACTCCATTTGTCGAGTAGGACTTTGTTGAACACAGACAAATTCCTTATACCAAAACCCTCACTTTTCTTCTCCATGCAGATAATTAACCTATTTACTAGATGAGGTGTGCTCTCTAATGACCCCCCTCATCGAAAATCTTTTTTAACCTTCATGAGATTCAAATTCACTCTTCTTAGAATAATGAACAAGGATATTTTGTAAATTTGTAAACTTGACAAACTATGCTTAATCGTAGTGAGTCTCCTTCTTTTAGAAAGTTATTGTCTCTTCCCAATCACAAATCCTCTTAGGAGTCTCTCTTTCACCACATTCCACATCGAAGTTGATTTATAAGAGACACTTAAAAGGAGTCCAAAATATGTGGTGGGAACAATACTTCCCTCCAGGCTAACACCAAACTAGCTCTTCCACATTCCTTACTCGTCCTATTAGCTTGTTTTTTTGTAAATTAGTTTTTTTCTCCCTCCCACCTTGAAAGTTGAAACCTAAGATGAAACCCCTTTCACTTATCTTCTTCAAGAGACAACCAAAAACATCCATGATCAGGATGGACAAATTAGAGGAAAAAGAATCTCTCTACCTCAAACACATTTAACTCTAAAAGAAGCCAATCGAAATCCAATTTACAGAGACTAAGAATCTATTAAGAGAATTATTCGAAAAAAGTTATAACTAGTTGGATTTGATTCCAACAATGATCATAATGACACAAGAAATTAACTTGTAAGTCACTAATTTACATTACATATATGACAAAATATAATGTCTTCTTTTTGGGTTTCTACTTTTTGAGCATACAAATGTTCATTTATGGAGTTCACCAAGTTGGGTCTTCCACCACTTGTAAAAATCATAATTGTTCATTTAAATTTTTTCTTTTTTTAATTTTTGTTAATATTCTAATATGTTGTTGGTGATAGAGAGATGGTTGTGTTATTTACTATATTTCACACAACTCTTAAGTGGTTAACACCTTGACCGAATCCTCCACCAGATCGTCTCACTTCCCTACAGTTTAGGAACATGTTCCACAAATTACTGATAGTGGTGGCAAATCACAAACAACGTGGTTTGATGGGAAGCCACAATTTATATATATTAGTCTTGGTCCCAAACTCATCTCTCTGCTGTTTTTCTTTCAGTAATACACTATCTCATAAGAGAGATCAGAGCTTGGAAAATCAAAGATCTACAACAACTAGTTAGTATAGAATTCAAAAACAATGGTTGGAGCTAAGTAGATGATCCTAAGTCTTTTTCAGATTTGATTCATGTGGCAAAAGTTCATATACTTTGGATTGAATATATTGCATGTAAATCTTACATTTGGTATCAGAGCCATATGAATCTTGCCTCTGCCTTGCATTAATTTTGCACCAGAAACTTAGTTTTTTTATCTGCATAAGATATTGACATTAAATCAAAAGTGTTTCTATACATAAGGGCAATATGATGTATACATGTTGTATTACTGGTATAAATTTCGTTTAGCCTGCCAAATGTGCTTTCTTCAATGACCGAAAAAATAACAGATAATAGAACAAACATTGAGAACCCATTTGATGGAGTCTCGACGAGCCCATTTTAGCCAGCTTTGGTTGGTGATTGAGTGATTATCAGAAGACATAGTGCTTTTAGTTTCTCTTTTGACCAAACTTTGTATATATTCATCATCTGATTGGGAGTAAAGACATGGGTCTAAGTTCATATACTGGTCTTATTCTTCCTCCCCAAAGCAAGCTTCATTTTCTTGGCACAAGAGACTGGGAGAGAATATGAAGTTTCTGAAGTGTCTGAGTTTTCCATTGATCTTCCCTTTGCATCTACCAAGGGGCTCACAGGCAGACTCCTAGTGAAGCTGGGCATTGAGGCGGAGGATGGTGGAGTCGGGTCTGTCTCCGGTACACCCATTTCCGAAGAAGGCCACATTTCTGTGGATGATGCATGCTAGGGCATTGAGAGGCACGGATGTGACACCATTGGCCCATGGGACATACCTGACCAGTTGAAACCACCTGCACATGGCTATAGAACCCATGCACCTTACGGTAGTGCTAGTCCGAAGGAAGGCCGCCGTGCGTGAGGTTCTTCCTGGCTGGTGATGCCACCGCGTGTGGAAGCATCGATGAAGGTTGTTCCTGCCTGGTGTTGCAGGCGGCTGTAGGGCACCGGTGAAGGTTGTTTGCGTGTGATGCAGGCGGATACAAAGCTGGGACTGTTGTCGGTGTTGGAAGGCTCTCGCGTTGAGTTTCGGTGTGGTGCAGCCTGTGACGGTGCAATCAACGCGGGTCGCGACAAGCATGGCATTGTCGGTGATGGTGCAGTCCATGCGGGTGGTGGCAAAATAGGATCTTGGAGGTTTCGATTGCAGGTGATATTCAGATGATGAAAAACCTAGAGAGAGATTGGGTTTCCAATGAAGCCCACTAAAGTTTTTGGGCCTTAAGATAAATGGCTATTGGGCCCATTAGGCTCAATGCATGAGCAGTGGCCCATTTTGTAAAAATAAGGGGCATTAAATGTTGGGCCATGGGATAAATGTGAAAATTGGGCCAGTTTAGGCCCTTATGGCCCGGTTTGAATTATTTTTTATTGGGCTTGGAACTAATTGTGTTTTTATATGAACTTGGGCACCCAATCACAATCTGAAATCCTTTTAAATTAATTTTAAATTATTATGTGATTTTTATACATGAAAATTAAATTATTTTATTCTAATTTATATGTTTGTATGTGTAAAAATGTAAACTAAAATGTAGACTAAAGTTATAACATATAGTTTTAATGTCTAGTGAACCATATAATTTTAAATAATCAAGGAATAGCCACATCATCCTTAATTATATAAAATTATATATTAAGTGGATAAGGATCACATAATGGACATTAATTGTAATTAATTATATAAAATGACGATTTTACCCCACAGGGATTTCATTATGTTTATATAATTAATTAGAATAAAATGTTAAAATTAATTTTTCTTAATTTACCCATAGGAGTTAGGAAGAATTAATTTAATGGTTTATCATAAAGCTTATAGATAGAAGATATCAAACTATATTCATAGCAAATTTTATAAATTCAGTAAAATACCTTTCTAAAGGTCTTTTTACTCTGTCTATCAGCAGCGACAATCCCCCTACATTCTCTAACCACCAACTCAACTACTAGTTTAATCCTTAGGAAGTGAATAGACCGGTCCACTTTTTTCCTTGAACATGTTGAAAGCTTCATGATTTGACAATGGTTTGACATTGATTGGCTCATCAGATTCTATGTCCTTATAGATATCACGAAGCCTACTCGCCAACACTACCTTGCTCTCCGGGTGGTCTTGGATGCCCATTACTTCATGTAGATCAATAAAGTCACAAACTTCATTTAGAAGAATCAAACACTTCTTTCCCTTCAACTCTTCAAAAATTCTCCAAGTGTTTTCCTCAATGCCAACATTGCTCTCTATATTCAATTTTGATCGCTGCATGATTGCACCTTGCAACTTTTTTAAGTTCCACTCCTTTGAGGCGGTTACCTAGATGATAATATAAACTATTTTAGCAATATATTTATGATTATTCAAGTTTTGCATTATGGTGGTTTTCCTAGTTCCCATTGTTCCCCAGATTCCTATTATTCTTATTTTCTTATGCTCTTGAAAACTCACTACATCTTCTATAACTTTGTGTAGAGATGAGTCGTGTTCTATCTTTGATGCATATATTTTCCTAATAGGTTCTGTTAATTCCGCTACCAGGATTCCTATTTTAAGATTTCTCTCTTCCAATAGACCTTGAACTTTCTTACACTTCTTTGCCATGTCTTTGCTAAGATTTGAATGCAGCCAAATGCGAACTAATCTCCACAGATGCTTCCTTTCATCATTGTATTTACTTTCTAGTTCTCACACTTCACTTCTGATCATCTTGACCTTAACAATCCATTCTCTTGTGATTGGGCTTATCTTATGTCTGTTTATTTCTGTTTCTATGGCATCATTTAGTTCCTAGAGCTTTTTTGCTTCTTGTACTAACTTTTTATAGTTTTTTTTTTCAAATCTTTCACATAGGCAATTTTGGAATTGGTAGAAGTTAATAAGCTTCTTCCATCTTTTTAAACCTCAACTATTGGTGCACCTGCTGCCCCTGTTGCTACATCAACCTGTAAGATTTACATTCAATATATTCAATCCAAGTATATGAACTTTTGCCACATGAATCAAATTTGAAAAAGACTTAGGATCATCTACTTATCTCCAGTCATTGTTTTTTAATTTTTTACTGACTAGTTGCTGTAGATCTTTGATTTTCCAAGCTCTGATATTTCTTATGAGATGGTGTATTACTGAAGGAAAAATAGCAGAGAGACGGGTTCAGGACCAAGACTAATATATATAAATTGTGGCTTCCCATCAAACCACTTTATTTGTGATTTGCCACCACTATCAGCAGTTTGTGGAACATGTTCCTAAACTGTAGGGAAGTGAGACGATCTGGTGGAAGACTCGGTCAAGGTGTTGACCACTTCAGAGTTGTGTGAAATGTAGCAGATAACATTCTCCCACTTGGTCTACACCTTTAACCTAATGTCTCATCTTAGTCTATCAATTATCCGCATTAAGTAACAAATACATGAATCATGGCAATAAGTCCTCTATATAACGAGTGTTACCTTCCATGTATTAGAGTGTATTCATTTCCTAACATTATACTTTATGTGACAATATTACTTAATGAATAAACCCTATGTTCATTCTTGGTCCAATGAAGTTGAATTTCCTTAAAATTAAATAAAGATGCACATCAATATGAGAAAACATCATAATAAGAGTTTGTACAATTGAAACTACATAAGGGAACTAAGTCCCATGTTCACTACATGATCCTTGAATTTCAATGGTGGCATGCCCTTAGTCAAAGAATCAACGATCATCAATTCAGTGCTAATGTGCTCACTAACCACTTTCTTTTCTTTAACATGATATTTTATGGCTAAATACTTAATGTCGATGTGCTTGCTTCGACTTCCACTTTTATTGTTCTTTGCCATAAAGACTACAACTGAATTGTCGCAATATATACTCAATGGCCTAGATATTGAATCCATAATTCTAAGTCCGAAAATGAAACTCTTAAGCCATACACCATGCGAAGTAGCCTCAAAAAAAGATATGAACTCAACTTCCTTAGTAGAAGTAGCAGTCAAGGTCTGCTTAACGCTCCTCCAAGATATAGCTCCACCAGCCAATATAAAAATGTATCTTGATGTTGATTTACACGAATCAACACAACCAGCAAAGTCTAAATCTAAGTAGATAACAACCTCTAAATTGCTTGTCCGTCTATACATAAGCTTGTAATCTTTGATTCCTTAAAGATATCTCATCACTTTCTTTGCAGCTTTCTAGTGGTCCAAACCTTGGTTACTCTGATATCGTCCTAACATTCCAATAGCAAATACAATGTTAGGCCTTGTGCAGACCTGAGCATACATCAAACTTTTGATTGCAAAAGCATATGGATGTTCTTCATTTGTTCCCTCTCAAGATTTTTTTTCTATTATTGGTTCAGATTGAACTTATCACCCTTCACTATAGGGGAAACACTAGGTGAACAATCCTTTATCTGAAATATCTCTAAAATTTTATTGATATAGGTTTCCTGAGACAAACTTAAGATACCTTGAAATCTGTCTCTATGGATCTTAATGCCAATGACGTAAGATGCCTCACCCATATCCTTCATGTCAAAATTTTTAGAGAGGAATTGTTTCATCTCATGAAGTAAACCCTTATCATTGGTTGCAAGTAAGATGTCATCCACGTATAAAACAAGAAAACAAACTTTACTCCCACTGACCTTAAGGTATATGCATTGATCCATAGCATTTTCTACAAAACTAAATGAAGAAACTATGTTATGGAATTTTAAATACCATTGGTGGGATGCTTGTTTTAAACTGTATATGGATTTCTTAAGCTTGCAAACCAATTGCTCACCATCACTAGAGGGGAATCTTTCAGGTTGTTTCATGTAAACTTCCTCCTCTAGCTCTCCATTAAGAAATGCAGTTTTCACATCCATTTGTTGCAATTCCAAATCAAAGTGGGCTACTAATGCCAATATAATGCATAAGGAATCTTTCTTAGATACAGGAGAAAAGGTTTATGTGTAATCGATTCTTTCTTTCTGAGTGAACCCCTTTGCAACAAGTCTGACCTGGTATCTCTCAATGTTGCCTAATGAGTCTTTCTTTTTCTTAAAAACCCATTTACAACCAATGGCTCTTGCACCATTAGACAACTCAACAAGGTCCCAAACATCGTTGCATCTCATGGAACTCATCTCATCCTTCATGGCATTGTACTACAATTCCGATTCTTTGCAACTCATAGCTTGTGAAAAAGATCCGAGATCATATTTAGCTCCTATATTGTAGTCAAATTCTTATAGATACACTACATAATCACTAGGAATCGTTGACGTCTTAGTTCGAGTAGACATTCTTAAGGTTGCACCAATATCTTCTAAGGAAGTATGAGGTTCAACTTGTTGTTCAGAAATATCAGGCAACTCTTGATCAACTTGATCTACTAGAATGTTGTCAACAACTTGTGGAACTTCAATGATTAGTTGAACTTCAGCGATTGTTCATTCTACACCCGTTTGAACTTGACGGGTGTTATGAACAACAAATAATCTATCACTTGAAGTGGAAGGTTGAGACTCTATATGATCAATATTAGAAACTATGTTTCTGAATTGATCGCTCCCACTCACCAAGTCATATTCAAGAAATTTGGCATTTCTTGATTCCACAATCCTAGTGCTGTGAGATGGACAGTAAAATCTGTACCCCTTAGACTTTTTAACATATCCAATGAAATACCCACTTATAGTCCATGGGTCTAATTTCTTCTCTTGTGGATTATAAATTCTTACTTCAGACGAGCATCCCCAAACGCGCATATGTTGCAAACTCAATTTCCAACCTTTCCATAACTCAAATGGCGTCTTTGGGACAACCTTGGTTGGAACTTGGTTTAATATATACACTGCCATCTTAAGTGCTTCATTAGGAAGTTTTGAGCTGCTCAACATACTCCTCACCATGTCCAATAAGGTTCGGTTTCTTTTTTCTGCCACACCATTTGGTTTGGAGAACCAGACATGGTGTATTGGGCAAAAATCCCTTGTTCTTGAAGAAACTTCGCAAATGGATCAAGCGCTTGTCCATCTTCCAAGTATCTACCATAATATTCTCCACCTCTATCTGATCTCATGATCTTAATTTATTTACCACATTGTTTCTCTACTTCTGCCTTGAAAACCTTAAAGGCATCTAATGTTTTATTTTTGTTATGAAGTATGTAGAGATACATGTATAGTGAGAAATCATCTATGAAAGAGACGAAGTATTTATGACCATGAAAGTCCATGTCTAGACTACATATATCAGTATGTATGATCTCTAGTATGGCGGAACTCCTAGTAGCACCTCTCTTTGACTTGTTGGTATGCTTTCTCTTAATGCAGTCCACATAAGTCTCAAAGTCAGTAAAATCTAGAGTACTAAGTATGCCATCATTTGCCAACCTTTTGATTCTATCTATGGAGATATGACCTAATCTCTGGTGCCACAATGTAGAGGAATCCTCATTTACAACACATTTCTTAATGCCAGTTTGGACATGTAATGAATTATAAGTGGTATCATTTTGTAAGAATATGCGACAAAGATCATCAGACAAAATACTATTCCCAACACAATTAGATTTATAAATCAAACTAAAAGATGTTTCTGAAAAATGAAAGGAATATCCAAACGGTATAAGTTTAGAAACTGAAATCAAGTTTCGTGAGAAACTTGGTACATAAAAGGTCCTTTGCAATTCCAAAACAAAACTACCATCTAAATTAAAATAACATGTCCCTATTGTTTCCATCTTGTTTTCGGATAAGATGAATTGCTCACTTCTCACTAGCTTCCTTAGGTTTTGCATACCCTACAAGGAATTTGAAATGTGGATTATAGATCCAGAATCAATCCACCATGTGTTGGTATGTACATTAACCATATTAGATTCATAACAAACAAATGAGGTAGGGTTACCTTTCTTCTCAAGCCATTTTTGGAATTTTAGACATTTCTTCTTCACGTGTCCTTTCTTTATACAGAAGAAACACTTTTCGTCTTTCTTAATGTCAGATTTGGGAGGAATTTGTTGCTTCCCTTTCTGACTGTCCTGAGATTTTCCTTTCGTTCCTTTCTTTTGCGTCACCAGCATGGCACTCTCTCCTTGTTCCATCATTAACCTTCCTTCCTCTTGAACACACATGGTCATCAATTCATTGATAAACCACTTATCCTTATGTGTGTTGTAAGAGATTTTGAAAGGTCCATACTGAGGTGGAGGAGAGTTAAGGATAAAGTGCACCAAGAAGGATTAAGACATTTCTACCTCAAGCTTCTTCAATTGAGCCACTGCGTCCCTCATTTCCACGATGTGTTCTCATACACTTCTTATACCGATGAGCTTTAGGGATGTGAACTTCATAATTAGGGTGCTTTCCAAGGCTTTATCTGAAGTGACGAATTGTTTCTTAATAGCCTTTAGCAATTCGTGGACATTCTCGTGCTGCTCAATTGAACCACGTATACCAGCACTAATTTTTGTCTTAATATACATCACGCTGAGGCAATTAGATTTCTCCCAACGTTAGTACAGTAAAATTTGATCAGGTGTGCTGGTATCAGTGATCTTAGGTGGTTCATCTTTCCTTATGGCATGGTCTATGTCCATGCACCCTAATTGAAGAAGAACTCTCTCCTTCCATAACTTAAAATTATCTCCCTGAGTTTGGGAACCTCACAACAACTATCAGAAATGCTAGGTAAAATTGCACAAAAAGATTACAAGCTTATTAAAATTTGAAGCTTTAAATAAATTCATGTTTTACCAATGTAAAACATGCTTAAAAATTGAATCTAATTTTATTAAAAATTGTCTATGGGCTAAATATTTAATTCAATCAAATTCATTATCATTTAATTTTTAGGAGCGAATGCGATGGACTTGAAGTTGTTAGAAATCCAAAGAGGCCTATCGGCGCTTGGATACATTACTAGTAAGGGAAAATAGAAATATGTAAAATAATATGTTTTTTAATGTATTTTTTGTGGTTGTTATTGTTAAATTTGTTTGAAATTGTTTTGTAGTAACGATCAATTAGCCATGATGAAAGAGAAGGATAAAGGAGTGAAGATAAATGATGATGTAAGGAGTAATTTTGCTACATCTAATATAATTACATTTTAAAATAAGAATTTAAATTATGTGACCAATTAATGTAGTTGAGGAAAAAATTGGGCAAGAAGTGGAATGCACTTTCAAAAGTAGAAAAAGAAAATTTCATGGCAAAGTTCAAAGAAAGTTCAAAACAATATTCACTTCAAAAGGGTGTGGTTCCAAAGGTAATTTTTTTTTGTAATGAATATTTAATTTCTTTACTTATGTATTTGTTGGAAAATATATTAATGTAAACATGTTTGATGTTTGTGTATCTTTTCAGTTATATCTTCAGACTCGATGCTCCCCCGAGCGAGTTATTAGAGTGATTGAAAATTTAGAACCAAAGCAAAAGGCAGCCATAGAAGAAATAGGATTTGGTAGCCTCTTGCAACTTCGATGTAGGAAAATTGATCATGGGTTATGTCTTTGGTTGATAAATAGTTTTAATCCGAACACTTATATGTTACAGTTGTATAATACTTGTATCAAATTATCCCCCATTGATGTTGAATTTATTATGGGATTGAGGGCAAGAGGGTTCAAGATTGGCATGAACAAAGATGTTGGTCATAAGAATGATATATGTAAAAAATATTGTGATAAAAAAGGGCGATTGCCATTAGTGATGTTAGAAAATCAAATTAGGGAGGATAAAGAGGGTGGAAACGATTTTAAAGTTCGTTTTGTATTATTTGTGTTGGGTGCATTATTGTGCCCAACAATGAAGCTTTTTGTGAATCGCTCTTTCTTACATCTTGTGGAAGACATCGATTCAATAAAGAAGATGAATTGGGCAGAATTTGTGTTGTCCTATCTTGTGCACGGGATTGAAGAGTTTAAGAAGAAACAACAAAGTGGGGTTTGCGGTTGCTTATTGTTTTTAATGGTAATTAATTTACATCATAGTGAAATACGATTTTGTTTTAATATAATTTATGAACTAACTATATATATATCTATGTCAAATATACTCGTAGTTATTCTACCACGAGCATATATCGTTTGAAGAGAAATTCCTACTGCTATATACTCGACCTTCTCCTCGGATTACTGCTTGGGGAGATGATGAAGTATTGGACAGGAAAAGAAGATTGAAAAAACTTGGTGGATATGCAAATGAGAATGTAAGTTATAGTTTTGAAAGTCGTTTACTATTGAGTTAAGTTTTTAGTGATTTAAAATCTGATATGTATTATATTTTGATGCATATATTGTAGCTCAAAATATGGGTGATAGAAAATGAGATAAGGGATTGCGTTGATGGAAATGCAACGACAATGGCGAGTGAGAATGAGGACGATGAGAAATTTGTATCCAATCTAAACAAAGATGTTATTAAACGAGTAAGTGTTTTACAATATTCATCGTGACTATCTATATTAGCATTGAACCTTTGTATTATGATGTTATTAATCACGTTCGTATATATCACTAGGTTGATGGTGGGAACTTAATGGAGATGGATAAAACCTTTCAACAATTAAAGACACATCTACTTGATATGGCTTATGGTGCAAGTAGTAGTAGTTGTGATCAAATTTTGGCTAAATTTGAGGAGAATTATACTACAGTGAAAGGTCTCTTCCTTAGGTCAAGCGGAAAACCTTTGAGAATGCACGAGGAAGGAATGAAGAATGACATGCTCTCATGCGAGAGAAGTTTGGAAGATACGAACAATATGAATGTGAATGAACATTATCTTCACACTTTGTCGAATGAGAAGTTATGCACCGAGGACTTGAATGAAAAGAATGAAGATGCATGTGCTACATTAATTGAAGTGCATATCATTCCAGACGAAAATGAAAATATTTTACCACTTCCAATCAAAAGGAGTAGAAGAGATTATGGAAAGGTATGTATCATATAAAAGAAAAAATTATTTTCTTTACAACTACTTAACCATTACATAGTAAATAGATGTATATTACTGACATTTTCCATATTAGGAACCATTACGAGCATTATGTGGTTATCCTAATCATGTCATGAAAACACGTTTATCAAGGGAGAGGAAACCAAGTAAATTCAAGGTCTCCCCGTTTGTACAGAAATCAAGGAAGATGGTAAAACGTGAAGCATCAGAGGTATAATACAAATAGTTTAATATCATTGTTCTTATTTTTTGATACTTAACATATGTAGTTAATAATTATGTCTTGTTTTCGAATTAGTCAATCCCCATGTCCATTCGTGAAGACGTGGTGGATACTCAATCATTCAATGTACTTCAATCTCTTGTCACTGATTATGTTTTCAATAAAGCGTTGTCAAAAAGGTTTGTCGCGTCTAGAACATTCATAGATGTGTTGTTACAATTTTAGCCTTCATATGCTTGCAATTTACTGAAGTTTGTTTGAACATATTATTATTTTAGTGAGCTTCTTATTGACTTTGGTCATGAACATGGAGTTCGTGGAGATTTTGCATGCTTACGTCCTAGACAAAATTTGATGGATGTTGTAAGTACCTACTTCATTTATATCAAATGCATCCTATATTATTTAAATAAATTTATTGAAGTTATTGTTCAACAACAGGTAATAAATTTAGAAGCCTCAAAGCTAAATTATTTTGAAAGACAATTCATAGGCATACGAAGTATAAGATGCTATCTTTCCACGACATTTTCAGTAAGCTCATATTTCTCTTGTTGTTTACTTACATATTAAGTACAATATAGTAATGTTCGTATTATGTTTTCTTATTAGCAAATGATTTTGTGTGGGAGTCCTCATCCTTATTTCGATAGAAAAACATCCATCGTGAGTAAGTACATTAGTGAATTGGATGATTGCGAGAAGGTTAGTAATTATTTCTAATGTTTAATTGCATATATGAAATTTAGAATAGATATTGTTTTCACCTATAATATAGTAGATTTTTTTTGCCCCAACTCATATATATTGTTTTTCTAACTTTACAGCTATTTATTCCAATGCATGACGAATGCCCTGGTCATTGGTATCTGTGCGTCATTGACTTCAAAAACTCTCATACCCAAATTTCGGACTCATTACGATCGAAGAATCAAGACAAGTTCCGGTTTAAGAGTGTCAAAATAGTGGTTTGCTTTCATGTTTATATTTTTCTTCTATTCTATTTTTTCCTCTTCCATATTTATTAACACTTTCATAATAAATTAGGTTGAATTTTGTCAAACCTTCTTCAAACTGTATGACATAGGGAAATATGTCTTCCAATTCTCCATTGATTGGGCTCCTTCGATTCCGACCCAAGAGAATGGGTTAGTATGAATACATAACTCACATTACTATTCTTTTCCTGAGGTATAATTAGACAACCATTGAATAAGTTGTTTTGCTTTTCTTTTCTCTTTCTTAGGTGGGACTGTGGAGTGCATGTCATTAGACATATGCAGAGATTCAAAAATGGTGATCCGATGACGAGCTCCGACTTTTGTAATTTTATGAAAATACGTCGAGAAATAGCATGTGATTTAGTTTTACACGAGGGAAATAGAGAAAAACAAACCATTGTGGCTATTGTTTGTACAAAGACGTCGACACGAGCAATGAAAAAATTATTATTATGATATTTGTTATTTTTCAAATATTTATCATTTCCATATCCACATATCGTCATGTTTATTGGGAAGTTGTGAGCTTCGATGACCATACATTATTAATGATTAAGTCCATTTTATTTCAATATCCAAATACTCTTCTTTCAATATGGTCGTCAAAATGAAATTGTAATATATTGGTATCATTCATGTTCGACATGTGTGATTTTGTACGATCTTTAACCTAATCAAATCTGTAAATATTCATTTATCTATCCTAACAATATATAGTTAGTACATTACTACACTGGTTGACGAATGTCGTTCAGCCGGTAATAACCAGTCCAGCGATTTATCTATGTCCACTTTTCATAGGCATACGCATTATTCGTCCCGGTTGAGAACATTCCTCATATTTTCAGTTGTCGAAAGTGGTTGATCAATGAAGATATTGTCTGAACCGGTTGACGAATCATTTGACCATTGGGAACCGGTTGACAAATATAGCAAATTGGTAGAGGAATTTGCTCAATCGATTCATGGTTTTTTAACTAGTGGCAACCGGGTGAAGGTGCGTATCAACCGGTTGAGGATTTTGCTCAATCGGTTGCGGATATTTTAACCAACTAGAACCGGGCGATCACTTCTATAACCGGTCGACCAACTTAGATCAACCGGTTGAGCACATGGGTATCAACCGGTTGAGCCATTTTTGACCAGTGGCTACCGGATGAGGAATTTCCTATACCGGTTGAGCAATTTTCTCAACCGGTACACACTGGTCAAAAAATCCTCAACCGGTTGATGCTCATTTGCTCAACCGGTTGAGGATCTGTTTAACCAGTAGCTACCGGTTGAGAAATTTTCTCAACCGGTTGAGAAAAATCCTCATCCGGTAGCCACTGGTCTATAATGCCTCAACCAGTTGAGGAATTTCCTCAACCGGTTGCCTCCTGTAATGCTATTGTGCACAAAAAGGGTATGAGATGAGATGTACCAATAACTTTTCACTATGGAAACATTCGACAAGGTACCATTAAGTTCAATTATAAGGTTTGAAATTGATGGAAACTGACATTACAATTTACCTAACTACGATTTACCCATTTTGAGTAAAATCACTAAATTTACCTATTTCATGTGAATTACATCATATTGATTACTTTCCTATAGTTAACTCATAACCACCTAATTGTCAAACTTTAACCACAATTGAATTTAATTAAATCCGCATAATTAACCGTTTTTTCCGACATGATATAAATGAATCGGTTTCTCTATTTACCAATCATTTTATCCCTTGTTATCAATTAAATTATAAATGTAGAGGATATTGCATTCTATCAATCAACTTGACTCTTGATCAAAATTCAAACTTTTCATTAAATAGTTAAGTTAAAAGTACACATTAGTGGAAGTGATAACGTCAACTAATATAAATACTGATTTAATACCTACCATCCCTTACTCCGTTAAGGAATAAAAAAAAGGTTGCATATCCTTTTCATTTGGATTTTTGTTTGGATCCCCACCTTCACATGGTGTTGACATACTTTGTTCATGTTGCTGAAATCCTGCTATTTGCACATACACATTTCATTGTTTTTTTCAGCTATCCAATTCCATTCCAATTAATTAAACCTAATTATTAAATAATGCATAGCTGAAATTCATGTCAAAAGTGTTTCTTCATTCCCGATCTTACATTATTAAGTTCACCCCAATCTATGTACATGTCAGATGGGTCATTCGGCAATTGCTCCCCTAACATTCTCTGCATGTTTCAATAATTAAGTGTTGTCAATTATTATTGAATTATATGTTATCAATGTTTGGAAATTATATAACAAGCCTATTGTACATACATGTAAGGTTGCACAAATGTCAACTGATGAATTTGTTGAAGGCATGATTTCCCTTTGAATGTCACATTGGGAAGACAAATTAGTTTCCTCCTATCATAATGCCATCAAAACAATTATATTAGTCATTTATGTTAGTACACCTACAAAAATTAATCTTAGGGGCAATTTTTATTGAATATGACATACCATATAACCCGGTTGAGCATTTTGAGGGATTGTAGCTTGTGGACACTTTCGAATTGTGTGACCCACTCTTTTACAACGACTGCATCGTCTTCCCTTTTGAACATTCATTGCCACTTTGCCTGGATTCCCTTTAGTCTTCACAATATTTGGATCACGAACTTGGTTAGTACCTGTCGCTCCATCTGATGCTATTTTCTTCCCTTTCAAATTATAGTTATAGAGTTCCTCCATTCTCGCCATCAAAATTTGTATTTCATTTTTGGCCTCTATAAATGAAGATGACGTATCTGATGCAAAGTAGGAGAGCTTGTTGCACATCAAACTCAATGAACCATATCGTACAAACCGATCCATGTTGTTATCCGTCTCATTCACTGGTACTGATCTTGTATACACCTTTGCCAACTTTGTCCACCTCTTCATAATACATGACTGAGGAATCTCTTCCAAATGCTCCACCTTCATAACCACCACCATGTGGCAACATGGGATGCCAATTGACTCAAACATCATGCATGAGCATTCTAATGTTACAATATCCGGGCAAAATTGTACTTCCCAATTTAAGTTCGGGTGTCTAAACTTAGATAATGTGTATGCCCGCATTGAATGATCACTTACAAGACCAACCACAAAGAATAACTTAGCATTTTTCATCTCCTCACGAAATTTAAGGAAAGATTCTTTTGTGTATACCGTCGCAGCATGATTTTCAAGTATGGCTAGTTTGGTTGAAAGCACGGGTGAAGAATTGTTCGACTCGAACTCTGGCTTTGCCTCGTTTTGCCGTATTCTCAATATGGCTCTATCAAATTGTTGTACAAACTCATAGAGTCGTAAGTGAATTTTTAAGAATCTATTTAGATATGCATTCATACTCTCACACCTTTGTGTGGTTCTCATCCCTCCAAAGAAATTTCCACGTAAATACGCCTCTGCCCATCTTTTACGTTTCCCATATATCTCGGTCACCCAACGATTCTCATTAAGTCCCAAATTTGCAACCATTTCATGCCAAACCTTTTCAAATTCTTCTTCATTCCCACGCATGAACATGCACCTTGCAAATATGCTTGAGAAGTCCTTAATATGCACATTCGTGAATGCATTTCGTTGCAAATGCCATGAACACAATCGATGACACGTATCGGGTAAGACTTTTTTAATTGCCTTACGCATAGCTTTATCCCCATCGGTTACAACAGATATGGGTTTCTTATTCATCATTGCATCAAGAAATGTCTCCAACACCCATTCATATGTCCCAACACTTTCATCTATCAATAACGCACAACCAAATACAACAGTTTGATGGTGATGATTAACACCGACCAACACTACTAGAGGCTTTTTATAGGCATTTGTCCTATAGGTTGTGTCAAATGCTAGGACATCTCCAAAACACGCATAATCCATTCGAGCAGTTGAATCAGCCCAAAACAAATTTGCTAGTCGACTTTCTTCATCAATGTTGAATTTATAAAAAAATGAAGAATCCATTTCTGCCTTTCCACACAAATAAGCCAATGCCGCTTCTACATCACCGTCTTTAATTTCACTTCTACGCATTGCATCAACGTGATTGTATATATCTTTTTGTGTGAAACCGACGTGCTCATGTCCCCCTGATTGTTTTACCATATAGTCCATAATTTGTGTGGTTTTAACACCTACTTTACGCAAACCATCAACTTGTGCCTTATCTGGATTACTTATTGTTCGATGAGACCGAAGGAATTGTGTGTTGATAGCATCGGCCAAATTATGATTATGATCTCCTATAAATTCCTTTACAATCCACTTTCCATCTTTCCTATTCAAGCCTACACGAAATGCAGCTTCACATCCAACTCTAGTCAATGATCGTGGCTCACGCTGTCGCTTGTCATTTTCAATAAACTTTGTCGCTCGCTGTCCTTCTCTAGAACACACCCACTTTCGAGATATTATATCTCCATTCTTGTCTCGCTTCAAATCATCTTTTCGAATACTAAATCTGGCTACTCTAGCTAACATGTTGTAAAATGTTTCAGCCTCATCTATGCGATCGAATTGCAATTTGTAGACTTCTTCATCTGAAATACCCTTCAACACCTTCTGTTTCAAACCGTTTCCACCCAGGTCGTAAGTGGCACCGATAAATGCATCGTCATTGATGACGTCCTCCTCCTTCACTTCAAACTCCCGCTTGATTGTTTTCTCCTTCACCGATTGCATAATCTACATTACATAAATAAGGTAAAAAAATTCCCCAATAATACTTTAACAAATTATCGTATCACTTTTGTATCATTTGATTGCATACTTGAAGATAAACCGAATTCGACAACGTCATCTATTCTCATTTTTGGAAAAAAATTTAGAATTTGATAAATTATACAACCGGTGTACACTGCACATGTGATAATTTCCCCATGATTTTCCATTTAAAAGGTCATATGTTGCAAAATTGATACTACTCTGCTATACACAATCATAAGCAAAACTTTTTAAAATCATTAAATATCACTTTAAAATCATTATGTTGAGGAAATAACTTGTGACAAATGCAAGTGCGACACCAATACCCTCAAAAGATGGCATTAGACAATGATCCACGTCTGACATCTATACAGAAACGCACCATAATTTAAATTGTCCTTAGACAACCAAGTGAAGTAATAGTTAAATTCAACTTCGTAGACATGGTTCTGCTGTTGAGGCTAAGGTTGTAGTGCTTTTGGAGGTCCTTGTGCAATAACAATATTTCAGATTGTCCAACTTTTTTTTGGTAGCGGATGGTGTTGTTGGTCTTGATGAGCATAAAAAAACAATCGGTACAATTGTTTGTTTCCTCGTAACCCAAATCTACTCTCTTCCCTTGCTCTAAGCTATTATAATGTGGTTGAGCTACAAATTGACCGGATGCATTTTGGTGGTGTTCACAAAATTTGGCAGTGTCTACCGGTTGAGAAGATCTAGAGACCGGCGTATTACGCCGGTCGACCGGTTGTGGATTTTTAAACCAGTATATACCGGATGAGGAATATCCTCAACCGGTTGAGAAAATTTCTCATCCGGTTGCGACTAGTCAAAAAAACATCAACCGGTTGATACCCATTTGCTCAACCGGTTGAGGTTTTTTTTAAACCAGTTGCTACCGGTTGATGAATTTTCTCAACCGGTTGAGGAAATTCCTCATCCAGTATTCACTGTTTTAATATGTAAACCGTTTAGCTAATTGTTTCTTTTCGTTGTTGATTTCATTAAGGCCTTCATTCCTTATCAGAACGTTATAATGTTGCCCTATTTAGGCATACTATGTTAACAAAATTTCCAACATTAATCTTAGTTGCCATCTTCAAGGAGTTTGCCAGTCACAATAATTAATACCTCTCATCCACTTTCTTTAAAAACATGGAAAATGACTTTTATATAATTCTATCTAAAACCACGGAAGCTTTTGGGTACATCGCCAAACTTATTCCAAACTTACCCCATATTGGGAGTCAATAATACACATTTCTTAAGGTTGATTCTCTCTTTTTAAGTCATTTGAATATGTATTACCCTATAATTTTGATGATGTTGTGATTTTTACAGTCAACTTGACTCACTTATATTAACTAAATTAATCTCAACTGTTCAACAGATCACTGATGCATATTACTAACAATGTGCTTTAGACAATCAAAATCCAAACTCTTTAACATCAATACATACCATTTAAAAATCACTATTAGGTTTTGGAAATATTCGCCCATCCATTTGAAAGATGAAGGCATTAATCTTTAAAAATGTATTATGGATTTGTTTACCTATTCTTTATTGAGTTAAAGATCATACCGTTAAAATGGAAGGTCCAAGTGTGATGCAGCTTGACCTGAAGATTTGTCTTCTGGATGTTTTTTGTGACTTGTTCTCCAACAAATAGCAGACCTCGTTCAGATGCTAAGGTTCTTACAATACTAAAACTCCCCCAAATATATACTAAGATATGTATGTGGTTGGTTGCTGGAGTTATTACATTTTTTAATAGGTTGCCATATGTTGAAAACCTACCACCACAATGGTACACTTAGTGGTTGATAGTTTGGATATTTGCATCAGTTTTTTAGGTGCCATTAAATATAACATTTATATCAGTTGGGAAAGTCAACCTAATGTGGATAATTTTTTACACCCATTGCAAATGGATATGTGTATAACTTAACAAAATATAAAGGGGAGATATGGACTTAATTGATAATATTGACATTTGTTACTGTTGTTTAGCCTATTTATTGTAACTATGTTTTGATACCGTTTCCTACTTACTATATTTTTTCATCAATTAACGGTATTTTTTTTAAATCATGCTTCCTAATACATCCTATATATGAGAAAGGTTAGTTAAGCAGACTTAATTACGTAAAATGAGATATGTTATGATATTCTACTTATGGAAATTTTAAATAAATTCAGATTCATTAATTTATGTCACTCACCATGGTATATCGTACTTATTCGAACAATTTGTCATACAACCATAATTATTTTTAATGCCCCTATGGTAGTATATGTTAGTTAATTACAATTTTAATCTAATAGGTCTGACTATATCTTAGTGAGTTCATTACACTATATTTTTCCATGAATTAACGTAATTTATTTTTAATTAATGCTTCATAATATATCGTAGACATGAGAAAGGTAGGTTAATTACACTTAATTACGTAAAATGAGATAAGTTATGATATTCTACTTATGGAAATTTTAAATAAATTCAGATTCATTAATTTATTTCACTCACCATGGTATATCGTACTTATTCGAACATTTTGTCATACAACCATAATTAATTTTGATGCCCCTATGGTAGTATATGTTAGTTAATTACAATTTTAATCTAATAGGTGTGACTATATCTTAGTGAGTTCATTATACTATATCGTACCTATCAAAAAGATTAGTTAATTTATATGATTTAATTAACTTAAGTTCTCATATTTTATTTTCCTTAATATTCATTTTGTGAAATTAACTTCAATTAATTTCTTTAAGGTACATCAAAATATTTATTCATTTAATCCATTATAGGTTTAATCAGTTCATATGGAAACTATTACATTAAAAGTGTAGCAAATATAATGTAAGACATTAAGTTAATTAAAATTTATTTACTTCATAAACTGGATGTCTTTCCACGAAGGTCGACCGATGTTCAAACCAGTTCTACCCCTCAACCCCTTTGTCTTCTACTCCATTCTTCTTCATCCTCGTGCGAGACCTGAACCCGTCCGTCTTCCACTTCAGTCTTCTTCATCCTCACGCAATACCTGAAGCCCATCTGAATACTCATGCCCCCAAAACGAGCACCGGTCAAAGCATCCTCACCCGGTCGGAAAGGGAAGAGCCCGGCGGTATCAAGGATGCGCGGGACCAACAAAAAGACCTCCGACCGACAACAAGCAAGTGAAAGCACCCACAACACCTCGGATGGAGCAAAACGCACCACCAACAACGGTAAACGTCCGGCCGTGGAAGCAAGTCCGGAGGTTCATAAGAAGGCCAGCTTTGATCGATCTACGTTCGCAACCCCTGACCTAGCCCAACGATTTCATCTTCACTTTGCGAATCGGACCGTAATCCCGGGTAGGAACATTGCTTTTTCAAAGCTCAGTTATTTCCATTTCGATGTGCTTTTCGCGAGAATGGGTTGGCTTCCGATTGTCTCCCTCAATGAGTTCGTTTATCCCAAGGTTGTCAAATGTTTCTACTCCAATATGACATTCGAAGACGAAGGACCCATTACTACCACGATTAACGGTGTACAGATGATTACTAATCAAAACATGCTATTTTGTAGCTTGTAATTAGCTCTTTTAAACAACCTTGAGTAGTAATTATTACCTTTTAACTCAATTAACATGTTAGGGACCCTTGCAATCGTTTCTAACAATTGTGTTGAGTTTTGGTGCTTTTTGATAGCTTTATGCTCACCAAAGCAATTTATGAATGAGGGAGAGCTATATATGGTTCATGACAAAGCTTTTGGAAAGCTTAAATTTATGAAGAAACCAAGCTTTGGAGCCTCATAATCCTTTGCCTTAGTAGTTCATAGTATGCAAGGAGAGAATAATGGAGAAGAGGAAAACAGGGTGATGAAAATAGGGGACACAGCTGCAGTCTTTCATTGCACTTTTGGAGCACTTCCCGAAGTCCATTTTCTACATTCTATATACTATTTCAAAGCTCAGAAAGTCAAGAATCCAACGATTTAAACCATGTACAATTTGGAGCTGAAATGAGGAAGATATGGCCTTCGGAAGACAACTGCATCAAGCTGAGGGACAAATTCGCACGATGGAAAGCAAGGTGCGAATTCCTCAGTCCAAAGCATGGGAATTTCGCACACCTCAAACCAAAGTGCGAAATTGCAACTCCAACGTGCGAAAATTGGATATTTTTGTCGACTCTTTTTCTTCTGATATTTTTGTGTCTAAATTTCCATTTTCTCCTTGTATTCAGCCAATCATGTAATTCCTTAGCTAGGAAGTATCCAAGGAAGGGTAAAATTACCTTCCTATATAAATTCTCTTGTAATCACTGAAAAAGGATCTGTCGGGGAGCTTTCTCCAGGAGACCAACTATTGTAAATTTGATACTTAGTGAAATACAGAGATCTCTTTTGCTTTCTTTTTCTCTCTACTATTTTCTATTTTCTTGGAAGCCAAACACCCTTTGAGGATGTTTTCCCAGCGGATGAGAGGCTAAACCAATAGTTTCTTAGAGTAAAGGAAGCTAGGTGAAAAGTCCAGATTAAAAGGTGGAAAGTTTCCGTGCATTAAATTCAGGTAGTTGGAGTCCATAAATGGTTTCTAAATCTAAAGTTTTGCTTTAAATCCCTTAGAATCACTTTGATTGGCCAATACATGGTAAGCTTCAGGTCTCTGTGGATGCTTATTGCTAGATCCATATCAGTCCATTAGTTATCATGTACGAGCCAGTGAAAAGTGATTCAAGGTGATAACCCATAGTGTCTTAAGCCATTAATGGACCTTAACTACCATCTCTATTGACTTATATGGATTAAATTTTCATTGTCAAACCCATACCGGTTCGGGAAATAACTATAGGTTAAATCCCTAATGCGAGGAGAAGAATCCGGAATTTTCCACTTTGCATCCTGAACTTGAACCTAGCAACCTTTAGCTCCGGGAGACTTTCTTTCTTCCACTTTTTATACAGTTCTATGTGAGTTTAGTTTCAATCACATATCAACACTTTCAAAGCAATTTTATTTTCTTTTAAATTTCAAGTTTGTGCTAAAGGAAATCATCAGAATCAATTCCTAGTTTAGAGTCTGTCACTGATAGAGTGAAAACCCATCCCTGAGTTCGACCCTAGAACTGCTATACTATAGTAGCTTTGCTACGCCAGTATAAGGTCATAGGATTTATAAATATATTTGATTAAAAGACCCGGCTGGGCATTGAATCAAATGGCGCCGTTGCCGGGGATGGTGCCACAATACAGTGATACAACCTTTTAGAGGCTACTTGTGATTTCCATCACAAGTTTGGTGAATTCCTTTTTCACTAATTTCATTTTCTTTCATTTTCCTGTTGTTAATTTTATTTTCATTTTCTTCCTAACTTTAACTTTTTTTCTAGTTTCCTTTTTGTTTTTGTTTTTTTTAGTATTAAAGGTATTGTAACTTGTGCATGCCCTATTGGATTAGGGACCAAGAGGGAAGATTGAGAAGGATTGAGAATCCTCAAAACACAGAGTTGGATATCTGTGTAAATATCATGGACCCTCCACCAGAGGATCAGAATTCTCAACAAGGTCAAGGGGGTAATCCCAATGCATATCTATCCATGAGGGATAGAATGCATCCACCAAGGATGAGTGCACCCTCATGCATCCTACCCCCTCTTGAGCAGTTGGTTATAAGGCCCCATATTGTGCCCCTCCTACCAAATTTCCATGGAATGGAGAGTGAGAATCCATATGCTCACATCAAGGAGTTTGAGGAGGTGTGTAATACCTTTAGAGAGGGAGGAGCTTCAATAGACTTGATGAGACTCAAGCTATTCCCTTTCACTTTGAAGGACAAGGAAAAAATATGGCTTAATTCTTTAAGGCCAAGGAGCATAAGGAATTGGGTTGATCTACAGGCTGAGTTTTTGAAAAAAAATTTCCCCACCCATAGGACCAATGGGTTGAAGAGGTAAATCTCAAACTTTTCTGCAAAAGAAAATGAGAAGTTCCATGAATGTTGGGAAAGGTATATGGAGGCCATTAATGCTTGTCCTCACCATGGTTTTGATACATGGCTCTTAGTGAGCTATTTTTATGATGGAATGTCTTCTTCCATGAAGTAAATTCTTGAAACCATGTGTGGGGGAGATTTTATGAGTAAGAATCCTGAAGAAGCCATGGACTTTTTAAGTTATGTGGCTGAGGTGTCAAGAGGCTGGGATGAGCCCAACTCAAGAGAGAAAGGAAAGTTTCCCTCTCAACAAACCCAAAATCCAAAGGCTGGAATGTACATGTTGAGTGAAGATGTGGACATGAAAGCTAAAGTGGCAACATTAGCTAGGAGGTTAGAAGAACTTGAGTTGAAAAAAATGCATGAAGTCCAAGCCATTTCCGATACCCAAGTTCATGTCATGCCATGAACCATTTGCCAATCATGTGATCATGTGGTAGATGAGTGCCCAACCATGCCAGTAGTGAGAGAAATGTTAGGTGATCAAGTAAATGTTGTGGGGCAATTTAGGCCTAACAACAGTGCATCCTATGGTAACACCTATAATTCAAGTTGGAGAAACCATCCAAATTTTTCTTGGAAACCAAGACCACCTCCATACCAACCGCAAGCCCAAACTCAAGCACCTCAACAAACCTCTTCAGTGGAGCAAGCCATTGCAAACCTAAGTAAAGTCATGAATGACTTTGTGGGTGAACAAAGGACAATCAACTCCCAATTGCACCAAAAGATTGAGAATGTTGAGAGTTCTCTAAATAAGAGAATGGATGGGATGCAAAATGATCTATATCAGAAGATAGATAATATTCAATACTCCATCTCTAGGCTAACCAACCTCAACACAGTGATTGAGAAAGGAAAGTTCCCCTCTCAACCAAGTCAAAATCCTAAGGGTGTTCATAAAGTTGAAATCCAAGAGGGGGATTCTTCAAATTTGAGAGAGGTCAAAGCTGTGATCACCTTGAGGAGTGGAAAGGAGGTTGATCAACCCTTGCCTAAGGTGAGGCAAGGTGAAGAAATCATGTCAAAGAGACCTTTGAATAAAGAGAGCAATAGCCAAGAAGAGCAGAGTGGGAAGAAAAGTACATCCTAATCAAGCATTGAAGAAGAACCAAGGATAGTGATTAAGGAGGATATGATGAAAAAACATATGCCTCCCCCTTTTCCTCAAGCTTTACATGGAAAGAAAGAAATCAAGAATTCATCAGAAATTCTTGAGGTTCTGAGACAAGTGAAGGTGAATATACCCTTACTTGATATGATCAAGCAAGTCCCCACATATGCAAAGTTTCTAAAGGACTTGTGCACAGTCAAGAGAGGGTTACAGGTGACAAAGAAAGCATTCCTCACTAAGCAAGTGAGTGCTATTATTCAGAGTAAGTCCCCAGTTAAGTATAAAGATCCGGGATGTCCCACCATATCAGTTAACATTGGAGGGACACATGTGGAGAAAGCTTTACTAGACTTGGGAGCAAGTGTGAATTTGCTCCCATACTCTGTGTATAAGCAACTGGGACTTGGAGGATTGAAGCCCACAACCATGACCCTCTCCTTAGCTGATAGGTCAGTCAAAATCCCAAGGGGAGTGATAGAGGATGTTTTAGTTCAAGTGGACAAATTCTACTATCCTGTGGATTTTGTGGTACTTGACACTGATTCCACTGTCAAGGAAGAGAATTATGTGCCAATTATCCTAGGGAGACCTTTCCTAGCTACCTCCAATGCTATCATTAATTGTAGGAATGGGATGATGCAGCTCACATTTGGAAACATGACATTGGAATTAAACATATTCCACCTATGTAAGAGGTATCTTCACCCTGAAGAGGAGGAAGGATTTGAGGAGGTGTGCTTGATCAACACTTTGGTTAAGGAGCACTCTGACAAGAGTTTAGAGGAGAGCTTGAATGAAAACCTGGAAGTGCTTGAAGATGGGTTCTCTAAACCCTTTGATGTGCTAGCCATTATGTCTCCTTGGAGGAGGCGGGAAGAGATCTTACCACTGTTCAACCAGGAAGACTCAGAAGGAGTTGCTGTGGAGAACCCTCCAAAGCTTATTTTAAAGCCACTTCCTGTGGATTTGAAGTATGCATACTTGGAGGATGATGAGAAATGTCCAGTGGTGGTTTCTTCAACTCTCACTAGTGATCAAGAAGATAGTCTTTTAGGAGTCCTCAGAAAATGCAAGAAAGCCATTGGATGGCAAATTTCTGATCTGAAAGGGATTAGCCCTTTGGTGTGCACCCACCATATTTATATGGAAGAAGATGCAAAACCAGTGAGGCAACCCCAAAGGAGACTGAATCCTCACATGCAAGAGGTGGTGAGGGGTGAAGTTCTTAAGCTACTTCAAGCTGGGATCATATATCCCATCTCAGACAGCTTGTGGGTGAGTCCCACCCAAGTAGTCCCAAAGAAATCTGGAATTACTGTAATCCAGAATGAAAAAGGGGAGGAAGTCTCTACACGTCCTACCTCAGGATGGAGGGTGTGTATAGACTATAGGAAGTTGAATTCAGTGACTAGGAAGGACCATTTTCCATTGCCTTTCATGGACCAAGTCCTTGAGAGAGTATCAGGACATCCTTTCTATTGTTTTCTAGATGGTTATTCAGGGTACTTCCAAATAGAAATTGATTTGGAAGATCAAGAAAAGACAACCTTCACTTGCCCCTTTGGTACTTTTGCATATAGGAGAATGCCCTTTGGTCTATGTAATGCTCCTGCAACTTTCCAAAGATGTATGCTAAGCATCTTCAGTGATATGGTGGAACGCATCATGGAAGTTTTCATGGATGATATCACTGTATATGGAAGTTCTTATGAGGAGTGTTTAATGCATTTAGAAGCTGTTCTCCATAGATGTATTGAGAAAGACCTAGTGCTAAATTGGGAGAATTGCCATTTTATGGTACAAAAAGGAATTGTCTTAGGACATATCATCTCCAAAAATGGCATTGAGGTAGATAAAGCGAAGGTGGAGCTAATTGTTAAGTTGCCACCTCCCACAAATGTTAAAGGAATTAGGCAATTCCTAGGACATGCCGGGTTCTATAGGAGGTTCATTAAGGATTTCTCAAAAATCTCAAAACCTCTTTGTGAACTCTTGGTAAAGGATGCCAAATTTGTGTGGGATGAGAAGTGTCAGAGGAGTTTTGAGGAATTGAAACAATTCCTCACAACTGCACCAATAGTGAGAGCCCCAAATTGGAAATTACCTTTTGAGGTAATGTGTGATTCAAGTGATCTTGCTATGGGGGCTGTTTTGGGGCAAAGAGAGGATGGAAAGCCCTATGTGATCTATTATGCAAGCAAAACTTTGAATGAGGCTCAAAGGAACTACACAACTACTGAGAAGGAGTTGTTGGCAGTAGTTTTTGCCTTGGATAAGTTTCGTGCTTATTTGGTAGGGTCCTCTATAGTGGTGTTCACTGACCATTCTGCTTTGAAGTACTTGCTAACCAAGCAAGATGCCAGGAATGATTGATAAGATGGATTCTTTTGCTCCAAGAATTCAATCTCCAAATCCGGGATAAAAATGGAGTAGAAAATGTGGTAGCTGACCACTTGTCCAGACTTGTGATAGCACATGACTCACATGGTCTGCCTATCAATGATGACTTCCCTGAGGAGTCCCTCATGTCAATAGATGTAACTCCATGGTATTCTCACATTGCAAACTTTTTAGTTACTGGAGAAGTGCCAAGTGAGTGGAGTGCCCAAGATAAGAGGCATTTCTTTGCTAAGATCCATGCCTATTATTGGGAGGAACCTTTTCTTTTCAAATATTGTGCAGATCAAATTATAAGGAAATGTGTTCCTGAGAAAGAGCAATCGGGAATTCTTTCCCATTGCCATGATAGTGCATGTGGAGGTCATTTTGCCTCCCAAAAAACAGCTATGAAAGTGATCCAATCAGGCTTCTGGTGGCCCTCTCTCTTCAAAGATGCCCACTCTATGTGCAAGGGATGTGATCGGTGTCAAAGGCTTGGTAAGCTAACACGCCGAAATATGATGCCCTTGAATCCCATCTTAATAGTGGATATCTTTGATGTCTGGGGAATAGACTTCATGGGACCATTTCCAATGTCGTTTGGACATTCCTACATTTTGGTGGGAGCGGATTATGTCTCTAAGTGGGTAGAAGCAATCCCATGTAGGAGCAATGATCATAAGGTGGTTCTTAAATTCCTCAAGGACAATATCTTTGCAAGATTTGGAGTACCAAAGGCCATTATAAGTGATGGGGGAACCCACTTTTGCAATAAACCTTTTGAGACTCTTCTAGCCAAGTATGGGGTTAAGCACAAGGTAGCTACACCTTATCACCCTCAAACAAGTGGCCAAGTTGAGTTAGCCAACCGTGAGATCAAGAATATATTGATGAAAGTGGTCAATGTGAATAGGAAGGATTGGTCTATCAAGCTCCTGGATTCCTTATGGGCTTATAGGACCGCTTACAAGACCATTCTAGGAATGTCTCCCTATCGCCTTGTTTATGGCAAAGCGTGTCATCTTCCAGTGGAGGTTGAGTATAAAGCATGGTGGGCAATCAAAAAGCTCAACATGGATTTGACAAGAGTCGGGTTAAAGAGATGTTTGGATTTGAATGAATTGGAGGAAATGAGGAATGATGCATACCTCAATTCAAAAATTGCAAAAGCAAGGTTAAAAAAATGGCATGATCAATTGGTAAATCAAAAGAATTTGATCAAGGGACAAAGAGTTTTGCTTTATGATTCTAAACTTCATCTCTTTCCAGGAAAATTGAAATCCAAGTGGACGGGTCCTTTCATAATTCATGAAGTGCATCCCAACGGAGTGGTGGAAGTATTCAATCCCACAGGCAATCAAACCTTCAAAGTAAATGGCCATCCTCTCAAGCCATTCATAGAGCCTTACAGTACAGACAAGGAGGAGATCAACCTCCTTGAACCACCACAACTCTGAGTGAAAGCAGGGTATCATGGGCTAAATAAGTCCATGAATTTTTTGTTATAGTTTTATAGTTATATCATTATTTTTATTTCTTTTGATTTTAATTCTTGCTCAAGCTTAGTTTATTTTGTCTTAATTTAAGTCAATTTTGATGATAAATTTCAGAAAAAAAATCAAGAAAAATGTGGAGAGCTCTTCAAAAGCAAAACAGGGGAGCAAAACCAAGGAAACAGAGCACTGCATTTCAAGGTGCGAGAATTTCGCACACCTGATTTCAAGGTGCGAAAATTTCGCACACTTGATTTCAAGGTGCGAAAATTTCGCACACCTTATTTCAAGGTGCGAAATCCTCGGTCCAAAGGGAGCCATTTTTGCACACCCCAAAAACAAGGTGCGAAATTTATCTCAAGGTGCGAAAACTGATTTCAAGGTGCGAAATTCCCTAAAAGCCATTTTCGCACACCATTGTTCAAGGTGCGAAAATTTTCGCACAGTGCGAAATCCACTTCTGGCACACGAGTGCCATTTTCGCACACCTCAAGCCAATTTTCGCATCGTGCGAAACAAGGTGCGAAAATTTCGCACACCTAATTTCAAGGTGCGAAAATTTCGCACACCTCATTTCAAGGTGCGAATTCTTCAGTCTAAGGGGTGGGATTTTCGCACACCCAAACCCAAGGTGCGAAATTGTAAGTCCAAGGTGCGAAAATTTCGCACGGTAAAATTTTAAGTTCCAAAAATGTTAAACTGACTTTTAAATTAAAAATTTTCCCCCGAAATTGTGCCTAACGTCCAAAAACGACTTTTCGGTTACCTTGGAAAATTTTTAAACATCAAAACCCCCCCAAACCCCATTCCTATATAAGCCCTTGAAGCCCAGGACCTCAACAGTCTACCCCGCGCACCAGCTGAGAAGCCTCTGGAGCCTCAACCAGCCACCTCCCTTCATTTCGGCCATGGCAAAGACCAGAGGAGGCCTTTCCGCCTCCCCATCCTCACCGACACCTAGACCACATCAAGCCGCCATGGGAGGCGCCGCTTCGCCAACTGTTCAGGTCCCCGCCATTCCCCCATCTGAGGGGGGAACCCCTTCTCAGCGCCGATACCCCACTAGGAGGCCACCCACTGAACCTGTGCCACCCGCCGACCAAGCTCAGAGACCTGCTTCTCGACCCCCTGCGAAGAGAACCAAGTTCTCGGGTCCTGGAGAGTCCTCCCAGCCACCTCCGGCAGAGCCACCTACAGAGGAACCTCGGATTCCTGTGGGGATTACTCCCGAGACCGTTATCAGGCGTCCCATGATAGTCGGACCACTGATAGAGGGCAACCTGGATTGCCGAGATCGATCCTTCCACTCCGAGACATACTTTGATATAGAGGCCCTCAGACAGCAGCCAGAGCTCAGAGATTCATTCCGACTGCTGCAGAGGTATCACATGGAGGATCTTCTCACTCCTAGGCAATTCTATTATCCCAGAGTAGTTCTAGATTTTTATCAATCTATGACTACACGAGGCCTCCGCAACCCTACTCTCATCCAATTTACCATAGACGGACGCCAGGGTGCCATTGGAGCTCGCCACATTGCTGAGGCCCTCCGTATACCTTATGAGCCTGTGATTCAGGCAGATTTCAGGGAGTGGTCCTCATTCTCTCAGAGCGACATGGTCCGTATCTTGTCCAGGGGGACTTCTACAGCCTCAGTGTTGACTAGGAGAGAGCTTCCATCTGGGATGCTCCTTATTGATGTGCTCCTGCGTGCCAACATCTTCCCACTTCAGCATAAAGTTCAGAGGAGAGGAGCTATACTTGAGGCATTATTTAGGATTTCTGAGGGCTATTACTTCGGCCCTCATCATTTGATTATGACTTCTCTTCTTCATTTTGAAGAGAAAGTCCATCGGAAGAAGCTTCAGAGGGCAGATGGCGTCCCATTATTATTTCCGAGGCTCCTCTATCAGATTTTAGAGCACCTGGGCTATCCTGAAGAGCCCCGCCTTGAGAGGCGCCGCCATTGTCGAGAGGACTTCTCTCTCGACAAATGGCATCACTTCACAACCTACTTTGCAGCTCAGGGAGCCCCAACTGTACCTGCACCTCCAGAGCTCCCCCGAGATGAGCAACTACCTCAGGCCCAGCAGGATGACATTCTCACAGACACCACACCTCCTGCCCCTGCAGCACACACCTCAGTGCATATGCCCGAGGCTATACATCCTATTTCCCCTATCACTCAGGGTGCTCCACCAGTCATGCCAGCTACCCCAGCACCTCCTCCTTCATCTGAGGCCACTGTCACCATTTCTCTTACGGAATTCAGAGGCTTAGTGCGTTCATTGCAGACACTGAGCACTGCTCCGGATTCTATTATCCACCAGATGGCCACTATTCGTGCACATCAGGATCAGATCATTGCTACTCAGGTCCAGCATACCACGATCCTTCATCAGATTCAGCAACATCTGAGTATGCAGACACCTTTTGCGCATGAAAGGTCTGCACCATCCGAGCCTCTAGTGCTAGATGAGGAGAGCTTACCAACTGAGCAGCCCATACCAGAGGAGGAGATCAGAGCAGAGCCATCACATGACCCCACTCATATCTGATCTTTATATGTTTTACTTGCTTTTTATATTAGACTTGTAAATCCCATCTTTTGCATGTTTTATAAACTGGGATTGGAAGTATTACTTGAAATCATATATTGTATATTTCTTTTCCAAAATATATATATATATATAATATATCCTTTTTTATTATATTCCCTTTTCTCATTACTCTTTTCTCTTTGCAACATGTGGTTTAAAGTATTCCATACCTCCTATACACTCAGACTTTGTCTCACTCAGGAGGTACCACTTCCTCCCTTTATTTTTAATCGCTTTTGAAACATTGGGGACAATGTTCAGCTTGGTTGGGGGGAGAGTTGAGAAAGGAAGTTTTGTTGTTAATACTAAGTTATTTTGTTTTTTTTTTAGTTGATTTTTGCTTAAAATTTAAATTTTTTAAAAAGTTTTTTGAATCATTCTCTATGGTTGTTAAAGATAATTTCTCAAAAATAAAATAGGATAAGTCCAGTTTTAACTTAATTATTTAAGTCTTAGAGTTTGTTTTATGCTTTCAAAGTTGATAATCTATTGAAGCCTCTTTGATTTCGAAATTTTTTTCTTCCATTTCAAGCTTTACACACACTGTGCACATTAGATCCCGAATATATGATGTAAAACTTTCTCACCTTTTAAGCTTAGGAAAATTTTGGCTTGGTTCATTACTTAACCTCTCTTTAATAGTGTTGGGACACCTCATAAAGACCAATGAGTATTTGAAAAAAAAAAAAAGAATAAGCTTCTATTCTTTCCTTGAAACCTAAGCATGATCCGAATGGGTGGCGAAAGCCTTTAAAACCCGATGCCCTAAACCTTGATTGGTTGGGAGTCATCGATCCTCTGCTTGCTACATAGGTGAATTGGTTAAGATTAGTGAGTAAAAAGAATTATGAATAAGAAGGTGCGTTCCTAACCTATTAAGAGTTGGATAATTTTGCCAATGTTTGATAAAAGCTTAGGTTGGGAGGAGAGGATAGTTGTACATACTATATCCGGAAGCTAATCTCATTAACACTTAGCTTATTATGGAAGAGTTTGATTTGGAACCTTGAGAGTAGAGATTCTTTTGATACTTAATTGCATAATCTCCACTCTTTGTACTTTTTGTTTAAGTTTTAGCTTTGACAACTCCTATTGCATTTTGAATCTTCATATCTTTAGTTCACCATGAGATGTGTTTTGATATTAGTCATGCCACTCAATTATTTTTTGGAATGATTTGCATGACCTCTTTTATGTATATTATTACGTTTGCTTAGTTTTTTCTCTCCTTAATTGCTAAGGGACTAGCAATATGTCGGTTAGGGGGAGTGATTACTACTCAAAACATGCTATTTTGTAGCTTGTAATTAGCTCTTTTAAACAACCTTGAGTAGTAATTATTACCTTTTAACTCAATTAACATGTTAGGGACCCTTGCAATCGTTTCTAACAATTGTGTTGAGTTTTGGTGCTTTTTGATAGCTTTATGCTCACCAAAGCAATTTATGAATGAGGGAGAGCTATATATGGTTCATGACAAAGCTTTTGGAAAGCTTAAATTTATGAAGAAATCAAGCTTTGGAGGCTCATAATCCTTTGCCTTAGTAGTTCAAAGTATGCAAGGAGAGAATAATGGAGAAGAGGAAAACAGGGTGATGAAAACAGGGGACACAGCTGCAGTCTTTCATTGCACTTTTGGAGCACTTTCCGAAGTCCATTTTCTACATTCTATATACCATTTCAAAGCTCAGAAAGTCAAGAATCCAACGATTTAAACCATGTACAATTTGGAGCTTAAATGAGGAAGATATGGCCTTCGGAAGACAACTGCATCAAGTTGAGGGACAAATTCGCACGATGGAAAGCAAGGTGCGAATTCCTCAGTCCAAAGCATGGGAATTTCGCACACCTCAAACCAAAGTGCGAAATTGCAACTCCAACGTGCGAAAATTGGATATTTTTGCCGACTCTTTTTCTTCTGATATTTTTGTGTCTAAATTTCCATTTTCTCCTTGTATTCAGCCAATCATGTAATTCCTTAGCTAGGAAGTATCCAAGGAAGGGTAAAATTACCTTCCTATATAAATTCTCTTGTAATCACTGAAAAAGGATCTGTCGGGGAGCTTTCTCCAGGAGACCAACTATTGTAAATTTGATACTTAGTGAAATACAGAGATCTCTTTTGCTTTCTTTTTCTCTCTACTATTTTCTATTTTCTTGGAAGCCAAACACCCTTTGAGGATGTTTTCCCAGAGGATGAGAGGCTAAACCAATAGTTTCTTGGAGTAAAGGAAGCTAGGTGAAAAGTCCAGATTAAAAGGTGGAAAGTTTCCGTGCATTAAATTCAGGTAGTTGGAGTCCATAAATGGTTTCTAAATCTAAAGTTTTGCTTTAAATCCCTTAGAATCACTTTGATTGGCCAATACATGGTAAGCTTCAGGTCTCTGTGGATGCTTATTGCTAGATCCATATCAGTCCATTAGTTATCATGTACGAGCCAGTGAAAAGTGATTCAAGGTGATAACCCATAGTGTCTTAAGCCATTAATGGACCTTAACTACCATCTCTATTGACTTATATGGATTAAATTTTCATTGTCAAACCCATACCGGTTCGGGAAATAACTATAGGTTAAATCCCAAATGCGAGGAGAAGAATCCGGAATTTTCCACTTTGCATCCTGAACTTGAACCTAGCAACCTTTAGCTCCGGGAGACTTTCTTTCTTCCACTTTTTATATAGTTCTATGTGAGTTTAGTTTCAATCACATATCAACACTTTCAAAGCAATTTTATTTTCTTTTAAATTTCAAGTTTGTGCTAAAGGAAATCATCAGAATCAATTCCTAGTTTAGAGTCTGTCACTGATAGAGTGAAAACCCATCCCTGAGTTCGACCCTAGAACTGTTATACTATAGTAGCTTTGCTACGCCAGTATAAGGTCATAGGATTTATAAATATATTTGATTAAAAGACCCGGCTGGGCATTGAATCAACAGATCGTTTTTTATGTTGCTGCACTTTGTCGGATTTTAGAGATTCCAAACGAAGGGGTTTGTTTGTATGAAGCTAAGAAGTGGCCAAGGGTGGAAGGTTTCAAACCTGCATAAGCTTTACAGAGGCTATGTGGTTACCCGAGATCTGATAGACCAACTTCCCATTTGTTGACTGCGTTGAGTCGTATCCTACATCACATGATATCGTACATTTTCATCCCTAAAGGAGGGCACCGAGATGATGTATCTTTATTGGAGGCTTTTTTGGTTGACAGCATTCTCACAGAAAGAAAGGTTAATATTGGTTACATAATTTTCCAACATATGAAAGCATGTTCACTCAGCGAAGATTCAGTTCTCCCCTATGGCATGTTTATCACAAAGATTGTCAAATACTTCAATGTCAATTTGCGCAATGAGACAGACTGGAAAAAACTCAAATCGTTTGATACATATGATTGGGCTTCACTTCGGCGCATGCATTTTGTACGGAAGAAAGATGGTTCATGGGCAAGGAAGTCTTCCGTTCCCCCCTCAGAGGTTGATGTCTCTTCAGACAATGGGCCCTCCGACGATGAAGAATATGAAGATCAGGATGTACAGGGAATAACTCATGCAAAAGCAAATGTCACACAAATACCGTCAACAGGTGGTGTAAGAGCTAGGGCGTTAACAAATCATCCTTCACTAATTGGACCGGACGACTCTAAGGCATCAGATAACCTCAATGCCCAGATTAAGTCCCTTGGTACCCGCTTGGAGGAGATTGTATTAGCCAATGACCAACGTTTGACATCTCTGGAGAATCGCATTGATGGTTTACACGAGAAAGTGAAAGAGGGTATGCAAGTTATACGACGCCAGCATGATGAGATGATGGTCTTCTTCCGATCCCACTTCCCGCTTCATGGACCATACCATTAATGACCCCTTCTACATTTTGTACTAGTTTAATAGTTATTAAACTTTCATTCTGTTTTTTGACATTTGGCTAATATAAATGCCCTTTTGTTATTATGACTTCTCGTATTACTTATGGATGTTGTCATCGGCCATTCACATAAATGGCGTAAATGTATTCGCTCAATGCAAATGATGGTATATGGATGATGTATTTTCCTCTACATGTATATATTATACCTATCTTATTTTGTTTATAGCTCTTGATATATAGGTTATTTTCATCTCTTTAAACCTTCTTCTGTATATTTTAAATTGTTGGTAGACATCACATAATTTAGGTTCCCATTTGGGTGCCATGAATATTTTTGTCTTTTAAATATTGAGTCTGAAATCCCTAGTTTCGGATGGCAAAAGGAAGGTTATGACTATTTCCATCAAAAGCATAGAAGAATCATGCGTTAGGAAGGTTATACTCAGTATTGGTGCATCGTAAAACGTATGTATTCTCCTCCCTTTGTCTAATCTACTATAATGTCTACGAATATGGTCAGCCTACTATATTTTTTTTTAATAAAACTTGGGTATTTTCAACCAGTTGAGGCGATGCATCAACCGGTAGCAAGTCCCGTTTTTGGTATTGGGGGGAAAAAAATGGCAGTGTCTACCAGTCGAGAAATAGCCTCAACCAGTCGCATGTTGGTTTGCAACCGGTAGCCACTGACCATTTTGGGACTCGCACCAAGAACTGACCAGTGTCTACCGGTTGAGTTCCCAGGTCAACCGGTTGAATACAACCGGTCGACCGGTTACTATTTAATTCAATAGGGTGAGCTATGCTTGCCTACTTGCATGAATTATCGTACTGAGTTTTGGCCCTCTGGTTTCCTTATTAAACCCATTCTTTATTTACTATTTTAAATACATTTTTTTTTTTAGGTGCATTTGGATGTCTTATGAAAACAAATATCTCCATTGTGTTTTGCATAGATTTGAAGTTCAAATATCAATTCTAGAATGGTGCTATAAATGAAAATGAGATTGCTGGTAACAAGTCGATGGCATTGGATCAATTTTGACTTTCCCATTAAGGGCACTGTTTTAACTTTTAATTTTTAATCCTCACATTTTTCGCCATTGATTTCCATTGTTGTGAGCCTTTAAATTTCCATTACACATCCAACTGCAGCTGTAGTGTTTACTTCTGTCCAACAATTTGTTTGTTGTTGATCCTATTTTTTTCTGTAAGTCTTCTTTGAACCAAATGACTTATTTGAGTCGATTTTATGTGGTTTGAGGCTATATCTAGGTTGTAAATTAATCTAGATTAGAGCAAATTAATTCCAATGGAAATGATGGAGAACTTAGAAGAGTGGGCTTTAGAGATTGGTTATAAGGCGGGTGGTCTTCTGTCTACTTACTTAGGTCTTCCTCTTAGTACCCCTTTTAAATCTATGGTCGCTTCAAATGGAGTGAAAGACAGGTTCCAAAAAAGACTAGATATAAGAAAAAGACAATATATCTTTAAAGGAGAAAGACTCACTCTAATTCAAAACCCTTTATTTAGTTCTTCTATCTATTTTGTGTCTTTATTTTGCATGCCAAGGACAATCAAATTGAGGTTGGAGTGGATTCAAAGGGATTTCCCTTCGGAAGGCAGGGGCTCTTGAAAGAAAATCACATTTACTAAGGTGAGCAATTGCTTCTTCATAAACAATTGAAGGAGGCCTTGGGTATTAGGTGTCTCTCAACACTTAACAAAACACTACTTTGCAAATGAAGTTGAACACATGTGTAAGGTATTCTCTAACCACTATCTATTCCTTGGATTGAGTTATGACCCTACTTTTGTGTTACAGACATATGGGGCCATTGAAGTCCATCAAATATGGCTCTTTATTAAAAGCTATCTACAAGTTCTCAATGGTGCACCAAAACTATGGTAAGTAGGTTTAGATTTAGAAATTCCTTTTTGCTCTGAAATACCCTTTTTAATCCTTCAAAATTGAACCATTGCTGGTTAAAAATGAATCGTATTTACATCTCATTACAGAAAACTTTGCATTCATTTGGAATGGACAATTAAAAATTGAACCATTCTATTGTATTTTACATGGCATCTTAAATAATTTCAGTTCATTTTTGTGAAAGATAAACGAGCCTGTACTTTGCGACTTCATCTTACATGACTGAATTATCTGATTGATGAATTATTTTTTGTTCTAGTACTATTAGTTTGTTCAAAAGTGCAAAATAAAACACCCATGCATGCAGAAAACATTGGAGCCTGTTTGGAATTGTTTTCCAGGGTTGAAAATATATTTGGCAATTTTTTTGACAAAAAACTATTTTTTGAAAATTTGTTTTCATATTTATTTGTTTTCACTTGTTTTCTAAGAATTATTTTAAAAAATAATCGTACAAATATAAAAAATGATTGAAAATAAAACACTATAGATCAAATTTATTTTAAAAAAAATACTTTGAGAATGCATAAAATAGATTGAAAACATTCCAAATTCCGAACAGATTTTTATTCTACAGAATATCGTAGAACTATTTTTGAATACTGTTGTCAAAATTTGTTTTTTGAGAACTGTTTTTAAAATAGTTCCCTAAAAAAGCCCTTGATTCTTTTTCCATAAGATGGCCTTAGACCTTCTTAGTTTCTTGTCCCCTATGGAACTGCTATGAATTCAAGGCCAACTTTCTTTACAATCCTTTTGAGTTGTTCTGCAATCTCCTTGTTGTATCAGGTTAATAAATTAGTATAACTTGAGGACATCATCTATGTTAGAGTTTGGGGTAGTGCTTGGATGACAGGTAAATGCTCAAGTTCCCAACAATGGCTGCAGACTATATAAATTTTGAGGACAATGCTGGAGTATTCAGCATCTGCCCATGAAGTTTTATAATATTATTTGTATTGCATCAATGTAGACAAGTCCATTAAGCTTCCAATCAGAAAGTTGGGAAGTATCAAATGCTGAAATCCCCAATATTTGCCTGGATAAACCTTTGTGCAAATTGCTGAATTTAAATCCATCTTTGGACATCAAAGATATTTCTGTTTATTATTTCAATCATGTGGGTGAATTTCACTTAGATTATCAAAATAGGGTTCTCTTGAGTTTCATTTGGATACACTTCCTATTTTTTCTTTTTAAAATAAAAATAAAATATGATTAACTCTTGTATGAAAAGTATGAATTTACTACTTAAAAATAATTTAAATTTTTTTAAAATTTATATATATTTTTTTAATATCTTAGTTTTTTAGGATATAAATGAAATTTAGGGATTAATTTGCACTCAACAGTAAAATCAATAAATTAGTCTGACAAAAAGTGAGTTAAAATAAAACAATCTTGTATTTCTATAATCAGAACCTCAACTAATTAGCATTAAAATCTATAGGCACCATGATATGGCACCATTTGCAACATCACGAAGGTACAATTGATCATCCTCAAAACAGCAATCTGCAGCACCAAGTTCCAAATTTGCATTGAATAATCTTCCATGGATGGCTAGAATTTTAGTACTCGGTTTCTAGGATACCGTCGATGAAGCCAAACTCCATGGCCTGAAAAACAAGGCGGCAATGGCAGGTTAATGGTTAGTAGTGTTGTGACAGGGTGGATTTATAATATGCAAATATGAACTGACAGCAAAGTTAGCCCCAGAGAGATCTAGACACATGCTAATTTACCAGATGTCATATAACCAAAAAAGAAAAAGGAATTTCAGATCTGTATGTAAGAATCTACATCGGATGTGATGGATAAATCATTGGTGTTTTCAAGTTTATTTGCATAGGATAGATGTTCATGATGTTTTCAAAAGCAACCCAGTTACAAACTTACAGTTAGGAGTGGATTTGTACAGGTTATTACCAAGAAATTGGAATTGATATCACATACAAAAATAAATCGATAAAAGTGCAATGTACCTCAGAAGCAGATAAGAAACGATCCCTCTTAGTGTATTGTTGCACTTGCTCGATCATGGAAGTTGAACCAAATCTCAGAGAAGTGCTCTCACTTTACCTCAGAAACTCCAAAATATCATATGAAAGATTTGGGCTACTATTAGGTGTCCAATTAAAGTAAACTAATGCAAATGGAATTGAATAACTTCCACTATTTTGGTGCTTGCCTAACTAGAATATTGATATTCATGGATTACAATTTTATCTTCCTTCAAAATGATGGAAAATGACTTCACTTTGTACTTTTGTCGTGCCATTTTCGAGAAAGTAGACTAGAGGTACCGAGCTTATCAATTTATTTCATGTAATGGCAATTCTTACATATAATATGACTTCCCAATACAAAAATTGCAATGCTATGCAGCTTCTTTCAACAATTTGGGTGTTTCTTTACCTATTTTTCCTTTCCATACTGATGGAGCCTTCATCTATGTTTTTTTTCAATGAAAAATGAAATATTGGAAAAATGAGTACTGTTGTGAAACAGGTGCAAATATCATTGGACAAAGTTAGCATGCTAAGATATTAAAGTCTATGCATAAGGAAAACTTTTCCACAAATCATCTCAAAAGTTACTAACATTTGCATTTCGGTCGACCGGTTTAAGAACCGGTCAACCGGTTAGTCGGGGAATAGAATTTAAAGAGCCTCCCACGCCTCATTTTCTCACTCCTTTCTTCTGGTTCTTCAAGCCTTTTGCCGTTCCAGCTGCCCTGAAGGGATTTTTGACACCATTACAACCTTCAGCGGGCTACGGATTGGATTTTGGAGGGTAGGGTTTTCGAATTTGGGACCCAGGGCTTCGCATTTGGGCGATTTCCTCCTCAGTAGACACACCAGAGCCATCGTCAGTGTCTTCCCACACGTTAGGCCTTGCAGGTGTGTGTGCATCCCTCTCTTCAGCCTTGTCTCCTTCATCTCATCATTTCGGATGACGCCTAAGAGAGAGTCAGCCGCTTCCAGGGCTCAGGGCAAGCGCCCTGCTGACCCATCTCAGCCAGATCAGTCCGAGGCTCGCCGAAAGGCGAGGTACGACACCGCTCTTTTCGGCTCTGTCGAAGACTACCAGAGATATAAACAAAAATTCGCCCAGAGGAAAGTTGTTCCCGGGAGAAGCATCAATTTCTCCCAGCTTAAGTACTTTGGATTTGAGGAGATATTTGGATGGATGGGATGGCTGCCAGTGGTGACTATTTCGGAGCCTATCTTCCCGACTCTGATTCGTACTTTCTACTCATGGGTGACCTACGGGGTTGGAGGACAGATCACTTCCACTGTCAGAGGAGTTGAGATCACCTTGAGTCCGGAGAGCATTTTCCAGATATTCGATATACCATCAGTTGGACTCAGGGTGTATGAGTCCAAGGTGTGGCCAACGGTGCCGGGATTTGAGCCTAGAGAGGCTATTCAGAGGCTATGTGGACTTGCCGATGCCCAGGGGATGGGCAAACCCTCTGCACATAGCCTAATAGTGATCAGTCGTATCCTGCATCACATGGTCTACTCCATTCTGTTGCCATGGGGCGGACATCGAGACGAGGTATCCTACCTCGAGGCTTTCATAGTGGATTCCATTTTGACAGGGAGACGGATTCATGTCGGGTACCTGATGATGATGCATATGATATCTTGCTGTGAGAGCAAGACCCGCGTCCTCCCCTATGGTCGCTTCCTCACGAGAGTATTCAAGGATGCCGGGGTTGATTTGAGCCGTGAGACAGATTTGGAGGCCCCAACCACGTATGACACATATGACGAGCAGTCTATGGGCCGGATGAAGTTTGAGAAGGCCCCTGATGGCTCTTGGATCAGGAGAGCTGAGCGACCACCGGCACAGGCCCATGGGCAGGGACATATGCATCATGTAGATGAGGAGGAGGCCCAGATTCGAGATATGGAGGGTGGGCTAGATCCTCAGCGGGACTTTGTTCAGAGCATGCCTGAGTGCGACATTCCTCCTCTTGAGCCGATGATATCTGAGTTGGCATACACAGCTGGACCATCTGAGCCTTATGACGCAGAGATACCATTTCAGCCACCTCACACACCTGATCATGCGCCTTGGATGGATTTATCCGCTCAGATCATTTCTCTCGGGACTCGTATGGAGGAGCTTGCAGTCGTTAATGATACTCGTTTCCACTCTATGGAGGATCGCATAGATGAGTATCAGACCGGCTTCACCTCTCAGTTTGAGCATCTCGATCAGAGACTTGGGCATCTTGAGGAGCGTATGGATCAGCAGCATGAGGAGATGATGGCCTACCTTCGCTCAGTGTTTCCTCCACCTCCGCCTTGATATATTCGAGTCCCCCCCCCCCCCCCCTCCCCCTTCGTTTCTTTATGATGTTGCCAAAGGGGGAGAAATTATATGATGTAGGGGCACACAGATGCATGACATTTAAATACTTCATTAGTCTTGTGTTGTGTATATGCGATATTATTATATATGATATGCTATTTTCATAATTCACAATGTCTCCTATTGAAATTTTGCATGTCATTTAAAATTTTCGCTTTAATTGATCCATGTTTGGATTGAGGGGGAGATTTCTTCTCTCCTAGATAAGCAAGGTTTGTCATCATCAAATAGGGGGAGATTGTTAGCCGAATGGGTGCCCCTAATCGAGTTTTGATGATAACAAACCATGGTTAAGTGATTAATTGTTTTAAATGTTTAAGAATCTCATGTATAAACTCAAAAATTCATCAAAGGACCAAATGGATACATGCTCGAGACGCTTCGAAGACTTGAGATCATAGGAAATAAATGTTGGATGATAGCACGAGTGCACTTAGGATGTTCATACCTTTTCATGCATCTTACAAAACTCAGTTTATTCTTTAAAACTTACTTTTCTTTAAAACCCGAGTTTTGTCAAACATGCCATAGGCAAATTGATTATAAAATGGCATATTAATTCACCTAAAGACCTTGCCTAAGTATTAGAAAAGAAATGAATTTGAAAAGGAAGGTTCTCAGGGTCAAAATGCCCAACCGGTCGAGACTATGTTCCAAACGGTCGACCGGTTTAGGCTGTCCGGTCGATACGGTTCGAGAAGTGTCATAAACACACTCTCTCATCCAGTGGTTGAGCCTGTCAGCATCTAGTGTCAGCTCCACCATCAAGTCATCCATCCTGTCTTTCTTTCCCCGAAAAAAATACATCATTACATCAAACAAAACTTGGAAGTATTCACCAAATTACACTAGTATCATGCCAAATTTCAAATGCTGTTACCATCACTGCTACTGCTAAAAGAATATTGCTTGAAAATCCTTTTAGTTCAAATTTTCCATCAACTTCCCAACAGAATTATCTAAGTTAAGCTTCATCTTGACTCTGGAGAAGTCCACATTTACCCAATCTTGTGAGAGGGATTTGAAGAGCATATTGCCTTCCATTGCCAAATAATAAAATGTTAAAATGTTCTCTCATGCATATTGGTTATCACATCCAATAGATCTTCAATAAGCCTAAAAAATAGCTTGCAATTCGAAATATTCCCCTCATCTCCTTAAGTTGGTGAAAATGCTCCGATCCAAAACCTGCAAAATGTTATACAGGGGTTCTTCAACAAACTATGCTAAATTCTTTGAGAAGGTTCAAGATTTATGTGTGCTTCGCAACTTCAAGGCCAAATCCTTTCACAAGGTTTTTTAACAATTACTTGAAACTCCAAAAAAGACCTTCAATAATTGAACATGGGGCAATGTTTTTTCTCTTTGATAGGTAGAACAAAGTAGTACCTATGTGACAATTGGAACTTTATATACTAGAGCTCTTCTTTAACCTTTGCATTTGTGGCAATCTATACAATGGGAATGGACAATCTTGTAGGTCAGACTTTTTTAATTGTTTAAATTTTAATGTCACTAATTAGCTTTGATCTTGGGTGTGTTAATAACTACACAGCATCATTGACAATACTTAGGTAAAAAAAATTTATACTGAATAAATTCAGTGGAAGTGTGTAAAGAAACAAGTGCACAGTAAAATGGAATCACCACAAATATCCTCTCCCATGATCGCATAAATTATTCATATTCAACCTCCAAGAGCACCCAAGGAACAAAAGAAAATTCTGGTCAGAAGTATTATTGGCCAAGCATTTTTCATAAACTGTCCCTATTCCTTCATCATTCTAAACTTTGGAGAAGGAACATGAAGACAACGCCCTTATAAGTTGCATTATTTGCACCTAAAATGGTAACCAAAAAAAGCCTCTGACATGCCAGTATATCAGTTCAGTTATATGCTGCTCATGCATGGATTTATGATATTGAGCTTGAGTCCACTTAAAAAAAGCACAAAAAAATAAATCGTATTCATAAATCAGGTTTAATTATATATATGTTTGAACTAAAGACCTTTCTTTATAAGGATTTAACTCAATTGAAAGAGGTATATATAGACACACACTAATACGATAAGTGCATAAATGCTTGCAATAATTCCGAAAAGAAGGAAAAAAACCAAAGTCAGTCCAGAACCAACAGTCAAAAATTAATCTGTGATGTCATATAAACAACAATTTTATAATTCTAAGAACCTATTCTGTTTATCTCAAACGTCTAAGATCTTGGTGGACAAATAAAAGGCTAAGAAACAAGCTTAAGATAAGCATTCCTCCTGAACATGCAAATCATGTTTCACACTAAATCAAATGGTAGCATGGTTGATCTACATGCAAAAATAGCAAAACTGTCTTTTCTTATTTATGGGTTAATAACTAGTGCACAAAAGGCAGGCAATCTAACCATGTAAATGATCCTCCAAAGATCCCAATGGCATAAACTCATAGACAAGCAGACGTTGGTCCCCATCAGCGCAATAACCAATCAAGTTAACAAGGTTTGGGTGATGTAAGAGGCTAAGCATGCGAACCTCCACCAAGAATTCTCTATTTCCTTGAAGGCCATTTTGGTCAAGTTGTTTCACAGCAACTACCTGCAAATACAATAATCCATTGAACCAAAAATCATTAATGACCAGATGAGACACAGTGACCAGTGTCTACCGGGCGAGTGCACATGACAACCGGTTGAAGGTAACCGGTCGACCTGCTTAAGGTAACCGGTCGACCTGTTGAATGTAACCGGTCGACCGGTTTATCTTTAATAAAATAGGGTGAGATAAGCATAGCATTGGTTATGGTTTTGCAACTAATCAAGATATATATACAAAGAGATGTATAAAGTTTCTCGTCGTAGTTTATTATTGAATAACTAGCAATAACTCTAGTTATGTAATTTATCAGCATCTTGTATACATTTTTTCAAGGCAGTAAGCTCAAGTAAAATGCACATAACAAAAAAATGATAAACTGTAGTTGGGTATTAGTTTTTGTTTCAGATATTTGGATTCCAGAAAGGAAAAAAAAATCTATATATGGAGTCAAAGAAATAGTACAACAAATCCACATATAATAATTTCATATAAGAAAATGTCACGTCCAACAAAATAAATTCAGACGAAAAAGACAAAATTTTGTGCAATAAGTAAATTACAAATTTTTCCGCCATCGCCTATAGATCAATTATTGGGATCATCGCCTATAGATCAATTATTGGGATCATCGCCTATAGATCAATTATTGGGATCAACTTTACTGTTGCTTTCTTTTGAGCATCACTCACCACCACAATCTACAGAAATAACACATGAAATAAGTATTACAACCAACAAGCAACTAGCATGGTCAATCAGGGAAAATAATACCTAAGTTAGGTCCCCCTTGTATTTCACATTCTTCATACGGGCCCATGTGCCCTTAGAACTCTCAATGCATTTGCTTCGTACAGATAGCAAATGGGTAACTTCATTTTATGGAACTGGTGCCACTCGGCTTGTGTATATACTACCAAGACCTTTGCATGCCTGAAGCTATAATTGAATAGATTCATATTAGTCCACTTAGAACACTATCAGCAACATGGGTACTAATAATATCAAATGAGCAATTTCTCCAGTAACAGAGAATGGCAATTTGTGTGTGTGTGAGAGTGAGAGAGAGAGAGCGAGAGAGAGAGAGAGAGAGGACACCTCATTAATGTGACACTGTTTATTAGCTTCAATAAAAATAAAACCCTTTACATGATGAACACAAAAAGCAGATATTATCTACAGCTTGACTTTCCATATCTCAAATTATTAAACATTATACCATGCACTTGACTTTCCAGATCGTTGGATCCTTAATAGAAGGGATAAGAGAGTTTCTTTTTTGCTGAGCTTTTTGTCTCATAATCATCTTCAGCATAGGTAAGAAATTTAGAACCATCCTTGTAACATTCTTCTAGCATCTTTTCAAGTTCTTCCTCACTCAGCTCCTCTTCTTTGGGGAAAAATGGAAGGTTATGGGCTTTTCCAGCTTCGATCTTACCTTTTTGCCCTGTATTGAATTCATCCCCTACCGTAACTAGGAAACATGATGCCTAAACATCAGCTCATCTACAAATTATTATTTTTTATATCAGTAATAAATTTTCTTACCAAATGCGCAAAAAGAGAGCAAGAGTATCACCACATCCATTAATATAATCCATGGACTCTTACTTATTATTTTTATTTTTTTTCTTAGGTAACATTGAGCTACTATTGACTTCTAAAAAGGCTTCCAATACCCATCAGGGATTGCTCAAGTATCTTAATATCCTTCTAGAGACAAGATCCAAGGTTTAGTAGTCAGCTTCTTACCAAAACACGCCAATAGCTACCAAGCTTCAATAAAAAAATTTCATAAAATCCAAAAAGAAATTCAAAATGCAATTCTCCATAGTCAAATTAAACCCCCAACCTTGGAAAAAAATGTAAATTATCTATTGACACTTGGAATATGGAAGGGTTCACCAATGAAGTGTATAAAACTTTAATCATGAAAGGTTATTCGTCAAAAGCCAAAACATGATATAGATCATAAGGCAGCAGTTCAGTGAACTTTGCACTGCAAATGCTGCCATATCCCATCCTATAAATATGCTTGTGTCTAAAAATTCAGACTACCTAGCTATAATTTACATCCTCCATGGGTTTTAAATATTCCGCGATCGGTACTCGACCGGACGACATAAGTCGGTCGACCGGGGAATCAACACTTCGACCAATTGGTGTTATTGACGACCGGTTGAGATTTTTTGGACTCGCAAAACCTATTTTCTAATTCCTTCCTGTTCTAACACTTATGCAATGTCTTTAGCTGAGATAATGTGCCAATTTTGAATCAATTAGCCAAAGGTATATTTCATAAAAATCGGGTTTTAAAGAAAATCAAGTTTTAAATAAAAAACCGAGTTTTCCAAGATGCATGAAAAGGTATGAACATCCTAATTGCACTCATGCTATCATCCTACATTCATTTCCTATGATCTCAAGTCTTCAAAACGTCTCGAGTTTGTATCCATTTGGTCCTTTGATGAATTTCGGAGTTACTACTTGAGATTCTTAAATATTAAACCAATTAGTTACTTAACCATGGTTTGTTATCATCGAAACCCGATTAGGAGAACCCTTGGGCTAACAATCTCCCCCTTTTTTATGCTGACAAACCTTAGTTATCTAGGAGAGAAAGAAATCTCCCCCTCAAACCAATCATGGATCAATCAAATGATAAGCAATGTAAAACACGAAGAATCAATTGACAAAAATATCATATCATATATATATGGAAATCTCACATGTACAATAAGATAGATATGACATTGATAACAATGACATGCATGCGAGACTCATATATCCTATAGATCGTACATCCTATAAATATCTCCCCTTTTGGCAACATCAAAAAGAAACGAAGGGGGATCCCAAACACACTCAAGGTTGAGGAGGTGGTGGTGGAAACACAGAACGTAGGTAAGCCATCATCTCCTCGTGGTGACTCTCCTGGCGGCTCTCAAGCCGCTCAATCCTCTGTACGAGATGCTCAAACTGAGAGGTGAAGCTGGCCTCAGACTGATCGATGTGATCCTCTATGGAAGAAAAACGAGTATCATGCACTACGCCTAACTCCTCCATACGGGTCCTGAGAGAGCTGATCTGTGCTGACAAATCCATCCAAGGTGGATAATCAGTAGCATGAGGAGGCTGAGATGGTAGCTCGGTAAATGATGGCTGAGATGAAGGGTCTGCTGTGAAGGATGGCTCAGTCATCATAGGTTCGGAGAAGGTAGCCTCACAATGAATGCCCTCTGACTGATGTGGTGGCGGAATGTCAACATCGGGCCCTCTATGCTCAAAGTCCCTCTGAGGGTCCAACCCAGCCTCCATCTCTCTGATCTCGGCCTCCTCCTCTACTCCAGGGTGTATCTGATCATGTCCCCGAGCCTGTCGCTCGGTTTTCCTAACCCATGAGCCATCGGGTGCCTTCTCGAACTTCATGCGCCCCAGAGACTGCGCATCATACGTGTCATAAGTGGTGGGGGCCTCAATATCTGTCTCTCTACTCAAGTCGATCCCGGCATCCTTGAAAGCACGGGTAAGGAAGCGGCCGTAGGGGAGTACACGTGTCGAGCTCTCAACACAAGAGATCATGTGCATCATCATAAGATAGCCAACATGAATCCGTCTCCCGGTGAGGATCGAGTCAACAATGAAAGCCTCGAGGTAGGAGACCTCGTCTAGATGTCCTCCACGTGGCAAGAGAATCGAACAAATCATATGGTGAAGGACTCGGCTAGTCACTGTCAAACTGTGAGCCGATGGTTTGCCCATCCCCTGAGGATCAGCAAGTCCGCACAACCTCTGAACAGCCTCTCTAGGCTCAAATCCCGGCACAGTGGGCCACACCTTGGCCTCATAAACACGGAGTCCAACCGAAGGGATGTCGAGAATGCGGCAGATGCTCTCCGGACTCAAACGGATCTGAACGCCTCTCACAGTGGATAATACGGGTCCTCCAACCTCGTAACTCGCCCGAGAATAGAAAGCCCTACGAGAGTCGGGAAGACGGGCTCAGAGATTGTCACTACGGGCAGCCATCCCATCCGTCCGAACAACCCCTCAAAGCCAAAGTGCTGAAGTTGGGAGAAATTCACACTTCTCCCAGGGATGACTTTCCTCTGAGCAAATTTTTGCTTGTAGCGCTGATAGTCCTCATTCGAACTAAAGAGTGCCATGTCAAACCTCGCCTTTCGGCGAGCCTCCGGCTGCTCGGGCTGAGATGGCTCAACAGGCCGCTTGCCTTGAGCCCTGGAAGTCCTCGTCTCTCTCCGTGGTGCCATCAATGAAGTGAAAGAGGTGAAGAAGGAGTCCAAACAGGGAATGAAAGCAAAGAGGAAGATGCAACCACAAACCCGAAACCCTAGACGCCTGGAGATGAAACTGAATAGCCCTCACACGCGCGGTGAAGAGAGGAGGCGCCCTGAAGAGGTGAAACCCTGGGTTTCTAACCAAAACCCTAGCCCAAATCCGTCCCAGAATGATGTCCTCGGCCTGCAAACGGGCTGAAATATGGCCAAAAACTCTTCGGCAAGCAAGGATATGAAGGAGCGGGAAGCTATGGAGGCGAAAATGGGAGAAATGAAGCGCGCGGGGCCGTTTTAAAATCTGACCCCCGCCGAACCGGTCGACCGGTTACTAAACTGGTCGACCTCCTTCGCACCGTTATTGTATTTATAAAAAAGGGGGAAAATAGTAATTTGATATTATTATTGTAACATGTACAAAATTAAATAAAATGAAGTTATTAAATAAAATAATTTAAATTATAATTATTATAAAAATATTGAATTGGATTTATATTAGGTTTGGGTTGTTCGAATTTATATTTGTATTTCACCTTAATTAAGTGTGGGGAAATAAAATTGTACCCTAAGATTATAAATAATTTTTGAACCTTATCCAAATTAAGGTTGGGTTAAGTCATGACAACTTGCCTAAATTGCACCTCCTAATTTCGATTATCCAAAAAAGACTTGATGGCCTATTGAAGAAAAAGGATCAAATCTCTATAACCCCTTAAATGAGGATTCAACATAAGATCAACATTTTTTAATCTACTCAATTTTGGAACGACTTTGTGGGATTGAAATAAACTAACAAAAACCAACAAAGGTATAAAAACTGATGCATATGGTGGTAGCATAAGGTTATATAATTCATTAGTTACCTCCAATGCAATTATTATGATCTGTGCCCAAGGTCATTTATTCTTTTATTCATGTTGTAATTTGTTTAGATTCCTCCATAGATTCGTGTATTGATAGGCCATTTGGCATTTTGCTACATGTAATTGCTCTTCCTTTTAAGGGACATCATTGTGGTAAACGAACATCCATATCCGCCAACCTTTAGTTGCGTGCAAGCGCTTATCAAATGATATCCGGAACAATCGGATTCGGAAAATACTAAAAAATTCACAAGGGTACGAAGAATGTGAGGAATCCTCACAATCTTCGTACCCTCCCAAATCTCCACTTCTTTGGACTTTTTAAATATTTTTGGGCCATCATATGGCTTGGATGTTGTTTCAATAGGTCCGTTACACTTAGAAGGTGGTCAAATGATATCCGGAAAAATCATAATCGAAAAATACTAAAAAATTCACAAGGGTACGAAGAATGTGAGGAATCCTCACATTCTTCGTACCCTCCCAAATCTCCACTTCTTTGGGGTTTTTAAAATTTTTTGGGGCATCATATGGCTTGGCTGTTGTTTCAATAGGTTCGTTACACTTAGAAGGTGGTCAAATGAAATCTGGAAAAATCGAAATCCAAAAATACTAAAAAATTCACAAGGGTACAAAGAATGTGAGGAATCCTCACATTCTTCGTACCCTCCAAATTCTCCACTTCTTTGGGCTTTTTAAAATTTTTTGGGGCATCATATGGCTTGGATGTTGTTTAACTAGGTTCGTTACACTTAGAACGTGGTCAAATGACATCCGGAAAAATCGAAATCGAAATTTTTTTAAAAAATTCACAAGGATACGAAGAATGTGAGGATTCCTCACATTCTTCGTACCCTCCAAATTCTCCACTTCTTTGGGCTTTTTAAAATTTTTTGGGGCATCATATGGCTTGGATGTTGTTTAAGTAGGTTCGTTACACTTAGAACGTGGTCAAATGACATCCGGAAAAATCGAAATCGAAAATTTTTTAAAAAATTCACAAGAGTACGAAGAATTTGAGGAATCCTCACATTCTTCGTACCCTCCAAATTCTCCACTTCGTTGGGCTTTTTAAAATTTTTTGGGGTATCATATGGCTTGGATGTTGTTTAAGTAGGTTCATTACACTTAGAAGGTGGTCAAATGACATCCGGAAAAATCAAAATCCAAAAATACTAAAAAATTCACAAGGGTACGAAGAATGTGAGGATTCCTCACATTCTTCGTACCCTCCCAAATCTCCACTTCTTTGGGCTTTTGAAAATTTTTTGGGGCATCATATGGCTTGGATGTTGTTTAAGTAGGTTCATTACACTTAGAAGGTGGTCAAATGAAATCCGGAAAAATCGAAATCCAAAAATACTAAAAAATTCACAAGGGTACGAAGAATGTGAGGAATCCTCACATTCTTCGTACCCTCCAAATTCTCCACTTCTTTGGGCTTTTTAAAATTTTTTGGGGCATCATATGGCTTGGATGTTGTTTAAGTAGGTTCGTTACACTTAGAACGTGGTCAAATGACATCCGGAAAAATCGAAATCGAAATTTTTTTAAAAAATTCACAAGGATACGAAGAATGTGAGGATTCCTCACATTCTTCGTACCCTCCAAATTCTCCACTTCTTTGGGCTTTTTAAAATTTTTTGGGGCATCATATGGCTTGGATGTTGTTTAAGTAGGTTCGTTACACTTAGAACGTGGTCAAATGACATCCGGAAAAATCGAAATCGAAATTTTTTTAAAAAATTCACAAGGGTACGAAGAATTTGAGGAATCCTCACATTCTTCGTACCCTCCAAATTCTCCACTTCGTTGGGCTTTTCAAAATTTTTTGGGGTATCATATGGCCTGGATGTTGTTTAAGTAGGTTCATTACACTTAGAAGGTGGTCAAATGACATCCGGAAAAATCAAAATCCAAAAATACTAAAAAATTCACAAGGGTACGAAGAATGTGAGGATTCCTCACATTCTTCGTACCCTCCAAATTCTCCACTTCTTTGGGCTTTTTTAAATTTTTTGGGGCATCATATGGCTTGGATGTTGTTTAAGTAGGTTCGTTACACTTAGAACGTGGTCAAATGACATCCGGAAAAATCGAAATAGAAACTTTTTTAAAAAATTCACAAGGGTACGAAGAATTTGAGGAATCCTCACATTCTTCGTACACTCCAAATTTTTGGGGCATCATATGGCTTGGATGTTGTTTAAGTAGGTTCATTACACTTAGAAGGTGGTCAAATGAAATCCGTAAAAATCGAAATCCAAAAATACTAAAAAATTTACAAGGGTACGAAGAATGTGAGGAATCCTCACATTCTTCGTACACTCCAAATTCTCCACTTCGTTGGGCTTTTTAAAATTTTTTGGGGTATCATATGGCTTGGATGTTGTTTAAGTAGGTTCGTTACACTTAGAACGTGGTGAAATGACATCCGGAAAAATCGAAATCGAAATTTTTTTAAAAAATTCACAAGGATACGAAGAATGTGAGGATTCCTCACATTCTTCGTACCCTCCCAAATCTCCACTTCTTTGGGGTTTTTAAAATTTTTTGGGGCATCATATGGCTTGGCTGTTGTTTCAATAGGTTCGTTACACTTAGAAGGTGGTCAAATGAAATCTGGAAAAATCGAAATCCAAAAATACTAAAAAATTCACAAGGGTACAAAGAATGTGAGGAATCGTCACATTCTTCGTACCCTCCAAATTCTCCACTTCTTTGGGCTTTTTAAAATTTTTTGGGGCATCATATGGCTTGGATGTTGTTTAACTAGGTTCGTTACACTTAGAACGTGGTCAAATGACATCCGGAAAAATCGAAATAGAAACTTTATTAAAAAATTCACAAGGGTACGAAGAATTTGAGGAATCCTCACATTCTTCGTACACTCCAAATTTTTGGGGCATCATTTGGCTTGGATGTTGTTTAAGTAGGTTCATTACACTTAGAAGGTGGTCAAATGAAATCCGGAAAAATCAAAATCCAAAAATACTAAAAAATTTACAAGGGTACGAAGAATGTGAGGAATCCTCACATTCTTCGTACACTCCAAATTCTCCACTTCGTTGGGCTTTTTAAAATTTTTTGGGGTATCATATGGCTTGGATGTTGTTTAAGTAGGTTCATTACACTTAGAAGGTGGTCAAATGACATCCGGAAAAATCAAAATCCAAAAATACTAAAAAATTCACAAGGGTACGAAGAATGTGAGGATTCCTCACATTCTTCGTACACTCCCAAATCGCCACTTCTTTGGGCTTTTGAAAATTTTTTGGGGCATCATATGGCTTGGATGTTGTTTAAGTAGGTTCATTACACTTAGAACGTGGTCAAATGAAATCCGGAAAAATCGAAATCCAAAAATACTAAAAAATTCACAAGGGTACAAAGAATGTGAGGAATCCTCACATTCTTCGTACCCTCCAAATTCTCCACTTCTTTGGGCTTTTTAAAATTTTTTGGGGCATCATATGACTTGGATGTTGTTTAAGTAGGTTCGTTACACTTAGAACGTGGTCAACTGACATCCCGAAAAATCGAAATCGAAATTTTTTTAAAAAATTCACAAGGATACGAAGAATGTGAGGATTCCTCACATTCTTCGTACCCTCCAAATTCTCCACTTCTTTGGGATTGTTAAAATTTTTTGGGGCATCATATGGCTTGGATGTTGTTTAAGTAGGTTCGTTACACTTAGAACGTGGTCAAATGACATCCGGAAAAATCGAAATCGAAATTTTTTTAAAAAATTCACAAGGATACGAAGAATGTGAGGATTCCTCACATTCTTCGTACCCTCCAAATTCTCCACTTCTTTGGGCTTTTTAAAATTTTTTGGGGCATCATATGGCTTCGATGTTGTTTAAGTAGGTTCGTTACACTTAGAACGTGGTCAAATGACATCCGGAAAAATCGAAATCGAAATTTTTTTAAAAATTCATGAGGATACGAAGAATGTGAGGATTCCTCACATTCTTCGTACCCTCCAAATTCTCCACTTCTTTGGGCTTTTTAAAATTTTTTGGGGCATCATATGGCTTGGATGTTGTTTAAGTAGGTTCGTTACAGTTAGAACGTGGTCAAATGACATCCGGAAAAATCGAAATCGAAAATTTTTTAAAAAATTCACAAGAGTACGAAGAATTTGAGGAATCCTCACATTCTTCGTACCCTCCAAATTCTCCACTTCGTTGGGCTTTTTAAAATTTTTTGGGGTATCATATGCCTTGGATGTTGTTTAAGTAGGTTCGTTACACTTAGAACGTGGTCAAATGACATCCGGAAAAATCGAAATCGAAATTTTTTAAAAAAATTCCAAAGGATACGAAGAATGTGAGGATTCCTCACATTCTTCGTACCCTCCAAATTCTCCACTTCTTCGGGCTTTTTAAAATTTTTTGGGGCATCATATGGCTTGGATGTTGTTTAAGTAGGTTCGTTACACTTAGAACGTGGTCAAATGACATCCGGAAAAATCGAAATCGAAATTTTTTTTAAAAATTCACGAGGATACGAAGAATGTGAGGATTCCTCACATTCTTCGTACCCTCCAAATTCTCCACTTCTTTGGGCTTTTTAAAATTTTTTGGGGCATCATATGGCTTGGATGTTGTTTAAGTAGGTTCGTTACACTTAGAACGTGGTCAAATGACATCCGGAAAAATCGAAATCGAAATTTTTTTAAAAAATTCACATGGATACGAAGAATGTGAGGATTCCTCACATTCTTCGTACCCTCCAAATTCTCCACTTCTTTGGGCTTTTTAAAATTTTTTGGGGCATCATATGGCTTGGATGTTGTTTAAGTAGGTTCGTTACACTAAGAACGTGGTCAAATGACATCCGGAAAAATCGAAATCGAAATTTTTTTTAAAAATTCACGAGGATACGAAGAATGTGAGGATTCCTCACATTCTTCGTACCCTCCAAATTCTCCACTTCTTTGGGCTTTTTAAAATTTTTTGGGGCATCATATGGCTTGGATGTTGTTTAAGTAGGTTCGTTACACTTAGAACGTGGTCAAATGACATCCGGAAAAATCGAAATCGAAATTTTTTTAAAAAATTCACAAGGATACGAAGAATGTGAGGATTCCTCACATTCTTCGTACCCTCCAAATTCTCCACTTCTTTGGGCTTTTTAAAATTTTTTGGGGCATCATATGGCTTGGATGTTGTTTAAGTAGGTTCGTTACACTTAGAACGTGGTCAAATGACATCCGGAAAAATCGAAATCGAAATTTTTTTAAAAAATTCACAAGGATACGAAGAATGTGAGGATTCCTCACATTCTTCGTACCCTCCAAATTCTCCACTTCTTTGGGCTTTTTAAAATTTTTTGGGGCATCATATGGCTTGGATGTTGTTTAAGTAGGTTCGTTACACTTAGAACGTGGTCAAATGACATCCGGAAAAATCGAAATCGAAATTTTTTTTAAAAATTCACGAGGATACGAAGAATGTGAGGAATCCTCACATTCTTCGTACCCTCCAAATTCTCCACTTCGTTGGGCTTTTTAAAATTTTTTGGGGTATCATATGGCCTGGATGTTGTTTAAGTAGGTTCATTACACTTAGAAGGTGGTCAAATGACATCCGGAAAAATCAAAATCCAAAAATACTAAAAAATTCACAAGGGTACAAAGAATGTGAGGATTCCTCACATTCTTCGTACCCTCCGAATTCTCCACTTCTTTGGGCTTTTTTAAATTTTTTGGGGCATCATATGGCTTGGATGTTGTTTAAGTAGGTTCGTTACACTTAGAACGTGGTCAAATGACATCCGGAAAAATCGAAATAGAAACTTTTTTAAAAAATTCACAAGGGTACGAAGAATTTGAGGAATCCTCACATTCTTCGTACACTCCAAATTTTTGGGGCATCATATGGCTTGGATGTTGTTTAAGTAGGTTCATTACACTTAGAAGGTGGTCAAATGAAATCCGAAAAAATCGAAATCCAAAAATACTAAAAAATTTACAAGGGTACGAAGAATGTGAGGAATCCTCACATTCTTCGTACACTCCAAATTCTCCACTTCGTTGGGCTTTTTAAAATTTTTTGGGGTATCATATGGCTTGGATGTTGTTTAAGTAGGTTCGTTACACTTAGAACGTGGTGAAATGACATCCGGAAAAATCGAAATCGAAATTTTTTTAAAAAATTCACAAGGATACGAAGAATGTGAGGATTTCTCACATTCTTCGTACCCTCCAAATTCTCCACTTTCGTTGGGCTTTTTAAAATTTTTTGGGGCATCATATGGCTTCGATGTTGTTTAAGTAGGTTCGTTACACTTAGAACGTGGTCAAATGACATCCGGAAAAATCGAAATCGAAATTTTTTTAAAAAATTCACAAGGATACGAAGAATGTGAGGATTCCTCACATTCTTCGTACCCTCCAAATTCTCCACTTCTTTGGGCTTTTTAAAATTTTTTGGGGCATCATATGGCTTGGATGTTGTTTAAGTAGGTTCGTTACACTTAGAACGTGGTCAAATGACATCCGGAAAAATCGAAATCGAAATTTTTTGAAAAAATTCACAAGGATACGAAGAATGTGAGGATTCCTCACATTCTTCGTACCCTCCAAATTCTCCACTTCTTTGGGCTTTTTAAAATTTTTTGGGGCATCATATGGCTTGGATGTTGTTTAAGTAGGTTCGTTACACTAAGAACGTGGTCAAATGACATCCGGAAAAATCGAAATCGAAATTTTTTTTAAAAATTCACGAGGATACGAAGAATGTGAGGATTCCTCACATTCTTCGTACCCGCCAAATTCTCCACTTCTTTGGGCTTTTTAAAATTTTTTGGGGCATCATATGGCTTGGATGTTGTTTAAGTAGGTTCGTTACACTAAGAACGTGGTCAAATGACATCCGGAAAAATCGAAATCGAAATTTTTTTTAAAAATTCACGAGGATACGAAGAATGTGAGGATTCCTCACATTCTTCGTACCCTCCAAATTCTCCACTTCTTTGGGCTTTTTAAAATTTTTTGGGGCATCATATGGCTTGGATATTGTTTAAGTAGGTTCGTTACACTTAGAACATTGTCAAATGACATCCGGAAAAATCGAAATCGAAATTTTTTTAAAAAATTCACAAGGATACGAAGAATGTGAGGATTCCTCACATTCTTCGTACCCTCCAAATTCTCCACTTCTTTGGGCTTTTTAAAATTTTTTGGGGCATCATATGGCTTGGATGTTGTTTAAGTAGGTTCGTTACACTTAGAACGTGGTCAAATGACATCCGGAAAAATCGAAATCGAAATTTTTTTAAAAAATTCACAAGGATACGAAGAATGTGAGGATTCCTCACATTCTTCGTACCCTCCAAATTCTCCACTTCTTTGGGCTTTTTAAAATTTTTTGGGGCATCATATGGCTTGGATGTTGTTTAAGTAGGTTCGTTACACTTAGAACCTGGTCAAATGACATCCGGAAAAATCGAAATCGAAATTTTTTTAAAAAATTCACGAGGATACGAAGAATGTGAGGAATCCTCACATTCTTCGTACCCTCCAAATTCTCCACTTCGTTGGGCTTTTTAAAATTTTTTGGGGTATCATATGGCCTGGATGTTGTTTAAGTAGGTTCATTACACTTAGAAGGTGGTCAAATGACATCCGGAAAAATCAAAATCCAAAAATACTAAAAAATTCACAAGGGTACAAAGAATGTGAGGATTCCTCACATTCTTCGTACCCTCCAAATTCTCCACTTCTTTGGGCTTTTTAAAATTTTTTGGGGCATCATATGGCTTGGATGTTGTTTAAGTAGGTTCGTTACACTAAGAACGTGGTCAAATGACATCCGGAAAAATCGAAATCGAAAATTTTTTAAAAAATTCACAAGAGTACGAAGAATTTGAGGAATCCTCACATTCTTCGTACCCTCCAAATTCTCCACTTCGTTGGGCTTTTTAAAATTTTTTGGGGTATCATATGCCTTGGATGTTGTTTAAGTAGGTTCGTTACACTTAGAACGTGGTCAAATGACATCCGGAAAAATCGAAATCGAAATTTTTTAAAAAAATTCCAAAGGATACGAAGAATGTGAGGATTCCTCACATTCTTCGTACCCTCCAAATTCTCCACTTCTTCGGGCTTTTTAAAATTTTTTGGGGCATCATATGGCTTGGATGTTGTTTAAGTAGGTTCGTTACACTTAGAACGTGGTCAAATGACATCCGGAAAAATCGAAATCGAAATTTTTTTTAAAAATTCACGAGGATACGAAGAATGTGAGGATTCCTCACATTCTTCGTACCCTCCAAATTCTCCACTTCTTTGGGCTTTTTAAAATTTTTTGGGGCATCATATGGCTTGGATGTTGTTTAAGTAGGTTCGTTACACTTAGAACGTGGTCAAATGACATCCGGAAAAATCGAAATCGAAATTTTTTTAAAAAATTCACATGGATACGAAGAATGTGAGGATTCCTCACATTCTTCGTACCCTCCAAATTCTCCACTTCTTTGGGCTTTTTAAAATTTTTTGGGGCATCATATGGCTTGGATGTTGTTTAAGTAGGTTCGTTACACTAAGAACGTGGTCAAATGACATCCGGAAAAATCGAAATCGAAATTTTTTTTAAAAATTCACGAGGATACGAAGAATGTGAGGATTCCTCACATTCTTCGTACCCTCCAAATTCTCCACTTCTTTGGGCTTTTTAAAATTTTTTGGGGCATCATATGGCTTGGATGTTGTTTAAGTAGGTTCGTTACACTTAGAACGTGGTCAAATGACATCCGGAAAAATCGAAATCGAAATTTTTTTAAAAAATTCACAAGGATACGAAGAATGTGAGGATTCCTCACATTCTTCGTACCCTCCAAATTCTCCACTTCTTTGGGCTTTTTAAAATTTTTTGGGGCATCATATGGCTTGGATGTTGTTTAAGTAGGTTCGTTACACTTAGAACGTGGTCAAATGACATCCGGAAAAATCGAAATCGAAATTTTTTTAAAAAATTCACAAGGATACGAAGAATGTGAGGATTCCTCACATTCTTCGTACCCTCCAAATTCTCCACTTCTTTGGGCTTTTTAAAATTTTTTGGGGCATCATATGGCTTGGATGTTGTTTAAGTAGGTTCGTTACACTTAGAACGTGGTCAAATGACATCCGGAAAAATCGAAATCGAAATTTTTTTTAAAAATTCACGAGGATACGAAGAATGTGAGGAATCCTCACATTCTTCGTACCCTCCAAATTCTCCACTTCGTTGGGCTTTTTAAAATTTTTTGGGGTATCATATGGCCTGGATGTTGTTTAAGTAGGTTCATTACACTTAGAAGGTGGTCAAATGACATCCGGAAAAATCAAAATCCAAAAATACTAAAAAATTCACAAGGGTACAAAGAATGTGAGGATTCCTCACATTCTTCGTACCCTCCGAATTCTCCACTTCTTTGGGCTTTTTTAAATTTTTTGGGGCATCATATGGCTTGGATGTTGTTTAAGTAGGTTCGTTACACTTAGAACGTGGTCAAATGACATCCGGAAAAATCGAAATAGAAACTTTTTTAAAAAATTCACAAGGGTACGAAGAATTTGAGGAATCCTCACATTCTTCGTACACTCCAAATTTTTGGGGCATCATATGGCTTGGATGTTGTTTAAGTAGGTTCATTACACTTAGAAGGTGGTCAAATGAAATCCGAAAAAATCGAAATCCAAAAATACTAAAAAATTTACAAGGGTACGAAGAATGTGAGGAATCCTCACATTCTTCGTACACTCCAAATTCTCCACTTCGTTGGGCTTTTTAAAATTTTTTGGGGTATCATATGGCTTGGATGTTGTTTAAGTAGGTTCGTTACACTTAGAACGTGGTGAAATGACATCCGGAAAAATCGAAATCGAAATTTTTTTAAAAAATTCACAAGGATACGAAGAATGTGAGGATTTCTCACATTCTTCGTACCCTCCAAATTCTCCACTTTCGTTGGGCTTTTTAAAATTTTTTGGGGCATCATATGGCTTCGATGTTGTTTAAGTAGGTTCGTTACACTTAGAACGTGGTCAAATGACATCCGGAAAAATCGAAATCGAAATTTTTTTAAAAAATTCACAAGGATACGAAGAATGTGAGGATTCCTCACATTCTTCGTACCCTCCAAATTCTCCACTTCTTTGGGCTTTTTAAAATTTTTTGGGGCATCATATGGCTTGGATGTTGTTTAAGTAGGTTCGTTACACTTAGAACGTGGTCAAATGACATCCGGAAAAATCGAAATCGAAATTTTTTGAAAAAATTCACAAGGATACGAAGAATGTGAGGATTCCTCACATTCTTCGTACCCTCCAAATTCTCCACTTCTTTGGGCTTTTTAAAATTTTTTGGGGCATCATATGGCTTGGATGTTGTTTAAGTAGGTTCGTTACACTAAGAACGTGGTCAAATGACATCCGGAAAAATCGAAATCGAAATTTTTTTTAAAAATTCACGAGGATACGAAGAATGTGAGGATTCCTCACATTCTTCGTACCCGCCAAATTCTCCACTTCTTTGGGCTTTTTAAAATTTTTTGGGGCATCATATGGCTTGGATGTTGTTTAAGTAGGTTCGTTACACTAAGAACGTGGTCAAATGACATCCGGAAAAATCGAAATCGAAATTTTTTTTAAAAATTCACGAGGATACGAAGAATGTGAGGATTCCTCACATTCTTCGTACCCTCCAAATTCTCCACTTCTTTGGGCTTTTTAAAATTTTTTGGGGCATCATATGGCTTGGATATTGTTTAAGTAGGTTCGTTACACTTAGAACATTGTCAAATGACATCCGGAAAAATCGAAATCGAAATTTTTTTAAAAAATTCACAAGGATACGAAGAATGTGAGGATTCCTCACATTCTTCGTACCCTCCAAATTCTCCACTTCTTTGGGCTTTTTAAAATTTTTTGGGGCATCATATGGCTTGGATGTTGTTTAAGTAGGTTCGTTACACTTAGAACGTGGTCAAATGACATCCGGAAAAATCGAAATCGAAATTTTTTTAAAAAATTCACAAGGATACGAAGAATGTGAGGATTCCTCACATTCTTCGTACCCTCCAAATTCTCCACTTCTTTGGGCTTTTTAAAATTTTTTGGGGCATCATATGGCTTGGATGTTGTTTAAGTAGGTTCGTTACACTTAGAACCTGGTCAAATGACATCCGGAAAAATCGAAATCGAAATTTTTTTAAAAAATTCACGAGGATACGAAGAATGTGAGGAATCCTCACATTCTTCGTACCCTCCAAATTCTCCACTTCGTTGGGCTTTTTAAAATTTTTTGGGGTATCATATGGCCTGGATGTTGTTTAAGTAGGTTCATTACACTTAGAAGGTGGTCAAATGACATCCGGAAAAATCAAAATCCAAAAATACTAAAAAATTCACAAGGGTACAAAGAATGTGAGGATTCCTCACATTCTTCGTACCCTCCAAATTCTCCACTTCTTTGGGCTTTTTAAAATTTTTTGGGGCATCATATGGCTTGGATGTTGTTTAAGTAGGTTCGTTACACTAAGAACGTGGTCAAATGACATCCGGAAAAATCGAAATCGAAATTTTTTTTAAAAATTCACGAGGATACGAAGAATGTGAGGATTCCTCACATTCTTCGTACCCTCCAAATTCTCCACTTCTTTGGGCTTTTTAAAATTTTTTGGGGCATCATATGGCTTGGATATTGTTTAAGTAGGTTCGTTACACTTAGAACGTGGTCAAATGACATCCGGAAAAATCGAAATCGAAATTTTTTTAAAAAATTCACAAGGATACGAAGAATGTGAGGATTCCTCACATTCTTCGTACCCTCCAAATTCTCCACTTCTTTGGGCTTTTTAAAATTTTTTGGGGCATCATATGGCTTGGATGTTGTTTAAGTAGGTTCGTTACACTTAGAACGTGGTCAAATGACATCCGGAAAAATCGAAATCGAAATTTTTTTAAAAAATTCACAAGGATACGAAGAATGTGAGGATTCCTCACATTCTTCGTACCCTCCAAATTCTCCACTTCTTTGGGCTTTTTAAAATTTTTTGGGGCATCATATGGCTTGGATGTTGTTTAAGTAGGTTCGTTACACTTAGAACCTGGTCAAATGACATCCGGAAAAATCGAAATCGAAATTTTTTTAAAAAATTCACGAGGATACGAAGAATGTGAGGAATCCTCACATTCTTCGTACCCTCCAAATTCTCCACTTCGTTGGGCTTTTTAAAATTTTTTGGGGTATCATATGGCCTGGATGTTGTTTAAGTAGGTTCATTACACTTAGAAGGTGGTCAAATGACATCCGGAAAAATCAAAATCCAAAAATACTAAAAAATTCACAAGGGTACAAAGAATGTGAGGATTCCTCACATTCTTCGTACCCTCCAAATTCTCCACTTCTTTGGGCTTTTTTAAATTTTTTGGGGCATCATATGGCTTGGATGTTGTTTAAGTAGGTTCGTTACACTTAGAACGTGGTCAAATGACATCCGGAAAAATCGAAATAGAAACTTTTTAAAAAAATTCACAAGGGTACGAAGAATTTGAGGAATCCTCACATTCTTCGTACACTCCAAATTTTTGGGGCATCATATGGCTTGGATGTTGTTTAAGTAGGTTCATTACACTTAGAAGGTGGTCAAATGAAATCCGAAAAAATCGAAATCCAAAAATACTAAAAAATTTACAAGGGTACGAAGAATGTGAGGAATCCTCACATTCTTCGTACACTCCAAATTCTCCACTTCGTTGGGCTTTTTAAAATTTTTTGGGGTATCATATGGCTTGGATGCTGTTTAAGTAGGTTCATTACACTTAGAAGGTGGTCAAATGACATCCGGAAAAATCAAAATCCAAAAATACTAAAAAAATCACAAGGGTACGAAGAATGTGAGGATTCCTCACATTCTTCGTACCCTCCCAAATCTCCACTTCTTTGGGGTTTTCAAAATTTTTTGGGGCATTATATGGCTTGGATGCTGTTTAAGTAGGTTCATTACACTTACAAGGTGGTCAAATGAAATCCGGAAAAATCGAAATCCAAAAATACTAAAAAATTCACAAGGGTACGAAGAATGTGAGGAATCCTCACATTCTTCGTACCCTCCAAATTCTCCACTTCTTTGGGCTTTTTAAAATTTTTTGGGGCATCATATGGCTTGGATGTTGTTTAAGTAGGTTCGTTACACTTAGAACGTGGTCAACTGACATCCCGAAAAATCGAAATCGAAATTTTTTTAAAAAATTCACAAGGATACGAAGAATGTGAGGATTCCTCACATTCTTCGTACCCTCCAAATTCTACACTTCTTTGGGCTTTTTAAAATTTTTTGGGGCATCATATGGCTTGGATGTTGTTTAAGTAGGTTCGTTACACTTAGAACGTGGTCAAATGACATCCGGAAAAATCGAAATCGAAATTTTTTTAAAAAATTCACGAGGATACGAAGAATGTGAGGATTCCTCGCATTCTTCGTACCCTCCAAATTCTCCACTTCTTTGGGCTTTTTAAAATTTTTTGGGGCATCATATGGCTTGGATGTTGTTTAAGTAGGTTCGTTACACTTAGAACGTGGTCAAATGACATCCGGAAAAATCGAAATCGAAATTTTTTTAAAAAATTCACAAGGACACGAAGAATGTGAGGATTCCTCACATTCTTCGTACCCTCCAAATTCTCCACTTCTTTGGGCTTTTTAAAATTTTTTGGGGCATCATATGGCTTGGATGTTGTTTAAGTAGGTTAGTTACACGTAGAACGTGGTCAAATGACATCCGAAAAATCGAAATCGAAATTTTTTTAAAAAATTCACAAGGATAGGAAGAATGTGAGGATTCCTCACATTCTTCGTACCCTCCAAATTCTCCACTTCGTTGGGCTTTTTAAAATTTTTTGGGGTATCATATGGCCTGGATGTTGTTTAAGTAGGTTCATTACACTTAGAAGGTGGTCAAATGACATCCGGAAAAATCAAAATCCAAAAATACTAAAAAATTCACAAAGGTACAAAGAATGTGAGGAATCCTCACATTCTTCGTACCCTCCAAATTCTCCACTTCTTTGGGCTTTTTAAAATTTTTTGGGGCATCATATGGCTTGGATGTTGTTTAAGTAGGTTCGTTACACTTAGAACCTGGTCAAATGACATCCGGAAAAATCGAAATCGAAATTTTTTTAAAAAATTCACGAGGATACGAAGAATGTGAGGAATCCTCACATTCTTCGTACCCTCCAAATTCTCCACTTCGTTGGGCTTTTTAAAATTTTTTGGGGTATCATATGGCCTGGATGTTGTTTAAGTAGGTTCATTACACTTAGAAGGTGGTCAAATGACATCCGGAAAAATCAAAATCCAAAAATACTAAAAAATTCACAAGGGTACAAAGAATGTGAGGATTCCTCACATTCTTCGTACCCTCCAAATTCTCCACTTCTTTGGGCTTTTTTAAATTTTTTGGGGCATCATATGGCTTGGATGTTGTTTAAGTAGGTTCGTTACACTTAGAACGTGGTCAAATGACATCCGGAAAAATCGAAATAGAAACTTTTTAAAAAAATTCACAAGGGTACGAAGAATTTGAGGAATCCTCACATTCTTCGTACACTCCAAATTTTTGGGGCATCATATGGCTTGGATGTTGTTTAAGTAGGTTCATTACACTTAGAAGGTGGTCAAATGAAATCCGAAAAAATCGAAATCCAAAAATACTAAAAAATTTACAAGGGTACGAAGAATGTGAGGAATCCTCACATTCTTCGTACACTCCAAATTCTCCACTTCGTTGGGCTTTTTAAAATTTTTTGGGGTATCATATGGCTTGGATGCTGTTTAAGTAGGTTCATTACACTTAGAAGGTGGTCAAATGACATCCGGAAAAATCAAAATCCAAAAATACTAAAAAAATCACAAGGGTACGAAGAATGTGAGGATTCCTCACATTCTTCGTACCCTCCCAAATCTCCACTTCTTTGGGGTTTTCAAAATTTTTTGGGGCATTATATGGCTTGGATGCTGTTTAAGTAGGTTCATTACACTTACAAGGTGGTCAAATGAAATCCGGAAAAATCGAAATCCAAAAATACTAAAAAATTCACAAGGGTACGAAGAATGTGAGGAATCCTCACATTCTTCGTACCCTCCAAATTCTCCACTTCTTTGGGCTTTTTAAAATTTTTTGGGGCATCATATGGCTTGGATGTTGTTTAAGTAGGTTCGTTACACTTAGAACGTGGTCAACTGACATCCCGAAAAATCGAAATCGAAATTTTTTTAAAAAATTCACAAGGATACGAAGAATGTGAGGATTCCTCACATTCTTCGTACCCTCCAAATTCTACACTTCTTTGGGCTTTTTAAAATTTTTTGGGGCATCATATGGCTTGGATGTTGTTTAAGTAGGTTCGTTACACTTAGAACGTGGTCAAATGACATCCGGAAAAATCGAAATCGAAATTTTTTTAAAAAATTCACGAGGATACGAAGAATGTGAGGATTCCTCGCATTCTTCGTACCCTCCAAATTCTCCACTTCTTTGGGCTTTTTAAAATTTTTTGGGGCATCATATGGCTTGGATGTTGTTTAAGTAGGTTCGTTACACTTAGAACGTGGTCAAATGACATCCGGAAAAATCGAAATCGAAATTTTTTTAAAAAATTCACAAGGACACGAAGAATGTGAGGATTCCTCACATTCTTCGTACCCTCCAAATTCTCCACTTCTTTGGGCTTTTTAAAATTTTTTGGGGCATCATATGGCTTGGATGTTGTTTAAGTAGGTTAGTTACACGTAGAACGTGGTCAAATGACATCCGAAAAATCGAAATCGAAATTTTTTTAAAAAATTCACAAGGATAGGAAGAATGTGAGGATTCCTCACATTCTTCGTACCCTCCAAATTCTCCACTTCGTTGGGCTTTTTAAAATTTTTTGGGGTATCATATGGCCTGGATGTTGTTTAAGTAGGTTCATTACACTTAGAAGGTGGTCAAATGACATCCGGAAAAATCAAAATCCAAAAATACTAAAAAATTCACAAGGGTACGAAGAATGTGAGGATTCCTCACATTCTTCGTACCCTCCAAATTCTCCACTTCTTTGGGCTTTTTTAAATTTTTTGGGGCATCATATGGCTTGGATGTTGTTTAAGTAGGTTCGTTACACTTAGAACGTGGTCAAATGACATCCGGAAAAATCGAAATCGAAATTTTTTTAAAAAATTCACAAGGGTACGAAGAATTTGAGGAATCCTCACATTCTTCGTAGCCTCCAAATTTTTGGGGCATCATATGGCTTGGATGTTGTTTAAGTAGGTTCATTACACTTAGAAGGTGGTCAAATGACATCCGGAAAAATCGAAATCCAAAAATACTAAAAAATTTACAAGGGTACGAAGAATGTGAGGAATCCTCACATTCTTCGTACCCTCCAAATTCTCCACTTGTTTGGGCTTTTTAAAACTTTTTGGGGCATCATATGGCTTGGATGTTGTTTAAGTAGGTTCGTTACACTTAGAACGTGGTCAAATGACATCCGGAAAAATCGAAATCGAAATTTTTGAAAAAAATTCACAAGGATACGAAGAATGTGAGGATTCCTCACATGCTTCGTACCCTCCAAATTCTCCACTTCTTTGGGCTTTTTTAAATTTTTTGGGGCATCATATGGCTTGGATGTTGTTTAAGTAGGTTCGTTACACTTAGAACGTGGTCAAATGACATCCGGAAAAATCGAAATAGAAACTTTTTTAAAAAATTCACAAGGGTACGAAGAATTTGAGGAATCCTCACATTCTTCGTACACTCCAAATTTTTGGGGCATCATTTGGCTTGGATGTTGTTTAAGTAGGTTCATTACACTTAGAAGGTGGTCAAATGAAATCCGGAAAAATCAAAATCCAAAAATACTAAAAAATTTACAAGGGTACGAAGAATGTGAGGAATCCTCACATTCTTCGTACACTCCAAATTCTCCACTTCGTTGGGCTTTTTAAAATTTTTTGGGGTATCATATGGCTTGGATGTTGTTTAAGTAGGTTCATTACACTTAGAAGGTGGTCAAATGACATCCGGAAAAATAAAAATACTAAAATACTAAAAAATTCACAAGGGTACGAAGAATGTGAGGATTCCTCACATTCTTCGTACCCTCCCAAATCTCCACTTCTTTGGGGTTTTCAAAATTTTTTGGGGCATCATATGGCTTGGCTGTTGTTTCAATAGGTTCGTTACACTTAGAAGGTTGTCAAATGAAATCTGGAAAAATCGAAATCCAAAAATACTAAAAAATTCACAAGGGTACAAAGAATGTGAGGAATCCTCACAGTCTTCGTACCCTCCAAATTCTCCACTTCTTTGGGCTTTTTAAAATTTTTTGGGGTATCATATGGCTTGGATGTTGTTTAAGTAGGTTCATTACACTTAGAAGGTGGTCAAATGACATCCGGAAAAATCAAAATCCAAAAATACTAAAAAATTCACAAGGGTACGAAGAATGTGAGGATTCCTCACATTCTTCGTACCCTCCCAAATCTCCACTTCTTTGGGGTTTTCAAAATTTTTTGGGGCATCATATGGCTTGGCTGTTGTTTCAATAGGTTCGTTACACTTAGAAGGTGGTCAAATGAAATCTGGAAAAATCGAAATCCAAAAATACTAAAAAATTCACAAGGGTACAAAGAATGTGAGGAATCGTCACATTCTTCGTACCCTCCTAATTCTCCACTTCTTTGGGCTTTTTAAAATTTTTTGGGGCATCATATGGCTTGGATGTTGTTTAACTAGGTTCGTTACACTTAGAACGTGGTCAAATGACATCCGGAAAAATCGAAATCGAAATTATTTTTAAAAATTCACAAGGATACGAAGAATGTGAGGATTCCTCACATTCTTCGTACCATCCAAATTCTCCACTTCTTTGGGCTTTTTAAAATTTTTTGGGGCATCATATGGCTTGGATGTTGTTTAAGTAGGTTCGTTACACTTAGAACGTGGTCAAATGACATCCGGAAAAATCGAAATCGAAAATTTTTAAAAAAATTCACAAGAGTACGAAGAATTTGAGGAATCCTCACATTCTTCGTACCCTCCAAATTCTCCACTTCGTTGGGCTTTTGAAAATTTTTTGGGGTATCATATGGCTTGGATGTTGTTTAAGTAGGTTCATTACACTTAGAAGGTGGTCAAATGACATCCGGAAAAATCAAAATCCAAAAATACTAAAAAATTCACAAGGGTACGAAGAATGTGAGGATTCCTCACATTCTTCGTACCCTCCCAAATCTCCAATTCTTTGGGCTTTTGAAATTTTTTTGGGGCATCATATGGCTTGGATGGTGTTTAAGTAGGTTCATTACACTTACAAGGTGGTCAAATGAAATCCGGAAAAATCGAAATCCAAAAATACTAAAAAATTCACAAAGGTACAAAGAATGTGAGGAATCCTCACATTCTTCGTACCCTCCAAATTCTCCACTTCTTTGGGCTTTTTAAAATTTTTTGGGGCATCATATGGCTTGGATGTTGTTTAAGTAGGTTCGTTACACTTAGAACGTGGTCAAATGACATCCGGAAAAATCGAAATCGAAATTTTTTTTCAAAATTCATGAGGATACGAAGAATGTGAGGATTCCTCACATTCTTCGTACCCTCCAAATTCTCCACTTCTTTGGGCTTTTTAAAATTTTTTGGGGCATCATATGGCTTGGATGTTGTTTAAGTAGGTTCGTTACACTTAGAACGTGGTCAAATGACATCCGAAAAAATCGAAATCGAAAATTTTTAAAAAAATTCACAAGAGTACGAAGAATTTGAGGAATCCTCACATTCTTTGTACCCTCCAAATTCTCCACTTCGGTGGGCTTTTTAAAATTTTTTGGGGTATCATATGGCTTGGATGTTGTTTAAGTAGGTTCATTACACTTAGAAGGTGGTCAAATGACATCCGGAAAAATCAAAATCCAAAAATACTAAAAAATTCACAAAGGTACAAAGAATGTGAGGAATCCTCACATTCTTCGTACCCTCCAAATTCTCCACTTCTTTGGGCTTTTTAAAATTTTTTGGGGCATCATATGGCTTGGATGTTGTTTAAGTAGGTTCGTTACACTTAGAACGTGGTCAAATGACATCCGAAAAAATCGAAATCGAAAATTTTTAAAAAAATTCACAAGAGTACGAAGAATTTGAGGAATCCTCACATTCTTCGTACCCTCCAAATTCTCCACTTCGGTGGGCTTTTTAAAATTTTTTGGGGTACCATATGGCCTGGATGTTGTTTAAGTAGGTTCGTTACACTTAGAACGTGGTCAAATGACATCCGGAAAAATCGAAATCGAAATTTTTTTAAAAAATTCACAAGGATACGAAGAATGTGAGGATTCCTCACATTCTTCGTACCCTCCAAATTCTCCACTTCTTTGGGCTTTTTAAAATTTTTTGGGGCATCATATGGCTTGGATGTTGTTTAAGTAGGTTCGTTACACTTAGAACGTGGTCAAATGACTTCCGGAAAAATCGAAATCGAAATTTTTTTTAAAAATTCACGAGGATAAGAAGAATGTGAGGAATCCTCACATTCTTCGTACCCTCCAAATTCTCCACTTCGTTGGGCTTTTTAAAATTTTTTGGGGTACCATATGGCCTGGATGTTGTTTAAGTAGGTTCGTTACACTTAGAACGTGGTCAAATGACATCCGGAAAAATCGAAATCGAAATTTTTTTAAAAAATTCACAAGGATACGAAGAATGTGAGGATTCCTCACATTCTTCGTACCCTCCAAATTCTCCACTTCTTTGGGCTTTTTAAAATTTTTTGGGGCATCATATGGCTTCGATGTTGTTTAAGTAGGTTCGTTACACTTAGAACGTGGTCAAATGACTTCCGGAAAAATCGAAATCGAAATTTTTTTAAAAAATTCACGAGGATACGAAGAATGTGAGGAATCCTCACATTCTTCGTACCCTCCAAATTCTCCACTTCGTTGGCCTTTTTAAAATTTTTTGGGGTATCATATGGCTTGGATGTTGTTTAAGTAGGTTCATTACACTTAGAAGGTGGTCAAATGACATCCGGAAAAATCAAAATCCAAAAATACTAAAAAATTCACAAGGATACGAAGAATGTGAGTATTCCTCACATTCTTCGTACCCTCCAAATTCTCCACTTCTTTGGGCTTTTTAAAATTTTTTGGGGCATCATATGGCTTGGATGTTGTTTAAGTAGGTTCGTTACACTTAGAACGTGGTCAAATGACATCCGAAAAAATCGAAATAGAAAACTTTTTAAAAACTTCACAAGGGTACGAAGAATTGGAGGAATCCTCACATTCTTCGTACACTCCAAATTTTTGGGGCATCATATGGCTTGGATGTTGTTTAAGTAGGTTCATTACACTTAGAAGGTGGTCAAATGAAATCCGGAAAAATCGAAATCCAAAAATACTAAAAAATTCACAAGGGTACGAAGAATGTCAGGAATCCTCACATTCTTCGTACCCTCCAAATTCTCCACTTCTTTGGGCTTTTTAAAATTTTTTGGGGCATCATATGGCTTGGATGTTGTTTAAGTAGGTTCGTTACACTTAGAACGTGGTCAAATGACATCCGGAAAAATTGAAATCGAAATTTTTTTAAAAAATTCACAAGGGTACGAAGAATGTGAGGAATCCTCACATTCTTCGTACCCTCCCAAATCTCCACTTCTTTGGGGTTTTCAAAATTTTTTGGGGCATCATATGGCTTGGCTGTTGTTTCAATAGGTTCGTTACACTTAGAAGGTGGTCAAATGAAATCTGGAAAAATCGAAATCCAAAAATACTAAAAAATTCACAAGGGTACAAAGAATGTGAGGAATCGTCACATTCTTCGTACCCTCCAAATTCTCCACTTCTTTGGGCTTTTTAAAATTTTTTGGGGCATCATATGGCTTGGATGTTGTTTAAGTAGGTTCGTTACACTTAGAACGTGGTCAAATGACATCCGGAAAAATCGAAATCGAAATTTTTTTTAAAAATTCACAAGGATACGAAGAATGTGAGGATTCCTCATATTCTTCGTACCCTCCAAATTCTCCACTTCTTTGGGCTTTTTAAAATTTTTTGGGGCATCATATGGCTTGGATGTTGTTTAAGTAGGTTCGTTACACTTAGAACGTGGTCAAATGACATCCGGAAAAATCGAAATCGAAATTTTTTTAAAAAATTCACGAGGATACGAAGAATGTGAGGATTCCTCACATTCTTCGTACCCTCCAAATTCTCCACTTCTTTGGGCTTTTTAAAATTTTTTGGGGCATCATATGGCTTGGATGTTGTTTAAGTAGGTTCGTTACACTTAGAACGTGGTCAAATGACATCCGGAAAAATCGAAATCGAAATTTTTTTAAAAAATTCACAAGGATACGAAGAATGTGAGGATTCCTCACATTCTTCGTACCCTCCAAATTCTCCACTTCTTTGGGCTTTTTAAAATTTTTTGGGGCATCATATGGCTTGGATGTTGTTTAAGTAGGTTCGTTACACTAAGAACGTGGTCAAATGACATCCGGAAAAATCGAAATCGAAATTTTTTTAAAAAATTCACGAGGATACGAAGAATGTGAGGATTCCTCACATTCTTCGTACCCTCCAAATTCTCCACTTCTTTGGGCTTTTTAAAATTTTTTGGGGCATCATATGGCTTGGATGTTGTTTAAGTAGGTTCGTTACACTTAGAACGTGGTCAAATGACATCCGGAAAAATCGAAATCAAAAATTTTTTAAAAAATTCATAAGGGTACGAAGAATTTGAGGAATCCTCACATTCTTCGTACCCTCCAAATTCTCCACTTCGTTGGGCTTTTTAAAATTTTTTGCGGTATCATATGGCTTGGATGTTGTTTAAGTAGGTTCATTACACTTAGAAGGTGGTCAAATGACATCCGGAAAAATCAAAATCCAAAAATACTAAAAAATTCACAAGGGTACGAAGAATGTGAGGATTCCTCACATTCTTCGTACCCTCCCAAATGTCCACTTCTTTGGGGTTTTGAAAATTTTTTGGGGCATCATATGGCTTGGATGTTCTTTGAGTAGGTTCGTTACACTTAGAAGGTGGTCAAAGGACATCCGGAAAAATCGAAATCCAAAAATACTAAAAAATTTACAAGGGTACGAAGAATGTGAGGAATCCTCACATTCTTTGTACCCTCCAAATTCTCCACTTCTTTGGGCTTTTTAAAATTTTTTGGGCCATCATATGTCTTGGATGTTGTTTGAGTAGGTTCGTTACACTTAGAAGGTGGTCAAAGGACATCCGAAAAAATCGAAATCCAAAAATACTAAAAAATTTACAAGGGTACGAAGAATGTGAGGAATCCTCACATTCTTTGTACCCTCCAAATTCTCCACTTCTTTGGGCTTTTTAAAACTTTTTGGGGCATCATATGGCTTGGATGTTGTTTAAGTAGGTTCGTTACACTTAGAACGTGGTCAAATGACATCTGGAAAAATCGAAATCGAAATTTTTTTTAAAAATTCACAAGGATACGAAGAATGTGAGTATTCCTCACATTCTTCGTACCCTCCAAATTCTCCACTTCTTTGGGCTTTTTTAAATTTTTTGGGGCATCATATGGCTTGGATGTTGTTTAAGTAGGTTCGTTACACTTAGAACGTGGTCAAATGACATCCGAAAAAATCGAAATAGAAAACTTTTTAAAAACTTCACAAGGGTACGAAGAATTAGAGGAATCCTCACATTCTTCGTACACTCCAAACTTTTGGGGCATCATATGGCTTGGATGTTGTTTAAGTAGGTTCATTACACTTAGAAGGTGGTCAAATGAAATCCGGAAAAATCGAAATCCAAAAATACTAAAAAATTCACAAGGGTACGAAGAATGTCAGGAATCCTCACATTCTTCGTACCCTCCAAATTCTCCATTTCTTTGGGCTTTTTAAAATTTTTTGGGGCATCATATGGCTTGGATGTTGTTTAAGTAGGTTCGTTACACTTAGAACGTCGTCAAATGACATCCGGAAAAATCGAAATCGAAATTTTTTTAAAAAATTCACAAGGATACGAAGAATGTGAGGATTCCTGACATTCTTCGTACCCTCCAAATTCTCCACTTCTTTGGGCTTTTTAAAATTTTTTGGGGCATCATATGGCTTGGATTTTGTTTAAGTAGGTTCGTTACACTTAGAACGTGGTCAACTGACATCCCGAAAAATCGAAATCGAAATTTTTTTAAAAAATTCACAAGGATACGAAGAATGTGAGGATTCCTCACATTCTTCGTACCCTCCAAATTCTCCACTTCTTTGGGCTTTTTAAAATTTTTTGGGGCATCATATGGCTTGGATGTTGTTTAAGTAGGTTCGTTACACTTAGAACGTGGTCAACTGACATCCCGAAAAATCGAAATCGAAATTTTTCTAAAAAATTCACAAGGATACGAAGAATGTGAGGATTCCTCACATTCTTCGTACCCTCCAAATTCTCCACTTCTTTGGGCTTTTTAAGATTTTTTGGGGCATCATATGGCTTGGATGTTGTTTAAGTAGGTTCGTTACACTTAGAACGTGGTCAACTAACATCCCGAAAAATCCAAATCGAAATTTTTTTAAAAAATTCACAAGGATACGAAGAATGTGAGGATTCCTCACATTCTTCGTACCCTCCAAATTCTCCACTTCTTTGGGCTTTTTAAAATTTTTTGGGGCATCATATGGCTTGGATGTTGTTTAAGTAGGTTCGTTACACTTAGAACGTGATCAAATGACATCCGGAAAAATCGAAATCAAAAATTTTTTAAAAAATTCACAAGGGTACGAAGAATTTGAGGAATCCTCACATTCTTCGTACCCTCCAAATTCTCCACTTCGTTGGGCTTTTTAAAATTTTTTGGGGTATCATATGGCTTGGATGTTGTTTAAGTAGGTTCGTTACACTTAGAACGTGGTCAACTGACATCCCGAAAAATCGAAATCGAAATTTTTTTAAAAAATTCACAAGGATACGAAGAATGTGAGGATTCCTCACATTCTTCGTACCCTCCAAATTCTCCACTTCATTGGGCTTTTTAAGATTTTTTGGGGCATCATATGGCTTGGATGTTGTTTAAGTAGGTTCGTTACACTTAGAACGTGGTCAACTGACATCCCGAAAAATCCAAATCGAAATTTTTTTAAAAAATTCACAAGGATACGAAGAATGTGAGGAATCCTCACATTCTTTGTACCCTCCAAATTCTCCACTTCTTTGGGCTTTTTAAGACTTTTTGGGGCATCATATGGCTTGGATGTTGTTTAAGTAGGTTCGTTACACTTAGAACGTGGTCAAATGACATCCGGAAAAATCGAAATCGAAATTTTTTTTAAAAATTCACAAGGATACGAAGAATGTGAGTATTCCTCACATTCTTCGTACCCTCCAAATTCTCCACTTCTTTGGGCTTTTTAAAATTTTTTGGGGCATCATATGGCTTGGATGTTGTTTAAGTAGGTTCGTTACACTTAGAACGTGGTCAAATGACATCCGAAAAAATCGAAATAGAAAACTTTTTAAAAACTTCACAAGGGTACGAAGAATTGGAGGAATCCTCACATTCTTCGTACACTCCAAATTTTTGGGGCATCATATGGCTTGGATGTTGTTTAAGTAGGTTCATTACACTTAGAAGGTGGTCAAATGAAATCCGGAAAAATCGAAATCCAAAAATACTAAAAAATTCACAAGGGTACGAAGAATGTCAGGAATCCTCACATTCTTCGTACCCTCCAAATTCTCCACTTCTTTGGGCTTTTTAAAATTTTTTGGGGCATCATATGGCTTGGATGTTGTTTAAGCAGGTTCGTTACACTTAGAACGTGGTCAAATGACATCCGGAAAAATCGAAATCGAAATTTTTTTAAAAAATTCACAAGGGTACGAAGAATTTGAGGAATCCTCACATTCTTCGTACCCTCCCAATTTTTGGGCCATCATATGCCTTGGATGTTGTTTAAGTAGGTTCATTACACTTAGAAGGTGGTCAAATGAAATCCGGAAAAATCGAAATCCAAAAATACTAAAAAATTCACAAGGGTACGAAGAATGTGAGGAATCCTCACATTCTTCGTACCCTCCAAATTCTCCATTTCTTTGGGCTTTTTAAAACTTTTTGGGGCATCATATGGCTTGGATGTTGTTTAAGTAGGTTCGTTACACTTAGAACGTGGTCAAATGACATCCGGAAAAATCGAAATCCAAAAATACTAAAAAATTTACAAGGGTACGAAGAATGTGAGGAATCCTCACATTCTTTGTACCCTCCAAATTCTCCACTTCTTTGGGCTTTTTAAAATTTTTTGGGGCATCATATGGCTTGGATGTTGTTTGAGTAGGTTCGTTACACTTAGAAGGTGGTCAAAGGACATCCGGAAAAATCGAAATCCAAAAATACTAAAAAATTTACAAGGGTACGAAGAATGTGAGGAATCCTCACATTCTTTGTACCCTCCAAATTCTCCACTTCTTTGGGCTTTTTAAAACTTTTTGGGGCATCATATGGCTTGGATGTTGTTTAAGTAGGTTCGTTACACTTAGAACGTTATCAAATGACATCCGGAAAAATCGAAATCGAAATTTTTTTTAAAAATTCACAAGGATACGAAGAATGTGAGTATTCCTCACATTCTTCGTACCCTCCAAATTCTCCACTTCTTTGGGCTTTTTTAAATTTTTTGGGGCATCATATGGCCTGGATGTATTTTAAGTAGGTTCGTTACACTTGGAACGTGGCCAAATGACGTCCGAAAAAATCGAAATAGAAAATTTTTTAAAAAATTCACCAGGGTACGAAGAATTTGAGGAATCCTCACATTCTTCGTACACTCCAAATTTTTGGGGCATCATATGGCTTGGATGTTGTTTAGGTAGGTTCATTACACTTAGAAGGTGGTCAAATGAAATCCGGAAAAATCGAAATCCAAAAATACTAAAAAATTCACAAGGGTACGAAGAATGTGAGGAATCCTCACATTCTTCGTACCCTCCAAATTCTCCACTTCTTTGGGCTTTTTAAAACTTTTTGGGGCATCATATGGCTTGGATGTTGTTTAAGTAGGTTCGTTACACTTAGAATATGGTCAAATGACATCCGGAAAAATCGAGATCGAAATTTTTTAAAAAAATTCACAAGGATACGAAGAATGTGAGGATTCCTCACATTCTTCGTACCCTCCAAATTCTCCACTTCTTTGGGCTTTTTAAAACTTTTTGGGGCATCATATGGCTTGGATGTTGTTTCAGTAGGTTCGTTACACTTAGAACGTGATCAACTTACATGCCGAAAAATCGAAATCGAAATTTTTTTAAAAAATTCACAAGGATACGAAGAATGTGAGGAATCCTCACATTCTTTGTACCCTCCAAATTCTCCACTTCTTTGGGCTTTTTAAAATTTTTTGGGGCATCATATGGCTTGGATGTTGTTTAAGTAGGTTCGTTACACTTAGAACGTGGTCAAATGACATTCGGAAAAATCGAAATCGAAAATTTTTTAAAAAATTCACAGGGGTACGAAGAATTTGAGGAATCCTCACATTCTTCGTACCCTCAAAATTCTCCACTTCGTTGGGCTTTTTAAAATTTTTTGGGGTATCATATGGCTTGGATGTTGTTTAAGTAGGTTCATTACACTTAGAAGGTGGTCAAATGACATCCGGAAAAATAAAAATACTAAAATACTAAAAAATTCACAAGGGTACGAAGAATGTGAGGATTCCTCACATTCTTCGTACCCTCCCAAATCTCCACTTCTTTGGGCTTTTGAAAAATTTTTGGGGCATTATATGGCTTGGATGTTGTTTAAGTAGGTTCATTACACTTAGAAGGTGGTCAAATGAAATCCGGAAAAATCGAAATCCAAAAATACTAAAAAATTCACAAGGGTACGAAGAATGTCAGGAATCCTCACATTCTTCGTACCCTCCAAATTCTCCACTTCTTTGGGCTTTTTAAAATTTTTTGGGGCATCATATGGCTTGGATGTTGTTTAAGTACGTTCGTTACACTTAGAACGTGGTCAAATGACATCCGGAAAAATCGAAATCGATATTTTTTTAAAAAATTCACAAGGATACGAAGAATGTGAGGATTCCTCACATTCTTCGTACCCTCCAAATTCTCCACTTCTTTGGGCTTTTTAAAATTTTTTGGGGCATCATATGGCTTGGATGTTGTTTAAGTAGGTTCGTTACACTTAGAACGTGGTCAAATGACATCCGGAAAAATCGAAATCGAAATTTTTTTAAAAAATTCACAAGGGTACGAAGAATTTGAGGAATCCTCACATTCTTCGTACCCTCCAAATTCTCCACTTCGTTGGGCTTTTTAAAATTTTTTGGGGTATCATATGGCTTGGATGTTGTTTAAGTAGGTTCGTTACACTTAGAACGTGGTCAAATGACATCCGGAAAAATCGAAATAGAAAATTTTTTAAAAAATTCACAAGGGTACGAAGAATTTGAGGAATCCTCACATTCTTCGTACACTCCAAATTTTTGGGGCATCATATGGCTTGGATGTTGTTTAAGTAGGTTCATTACACTTAGCAGGTGGTCAAATGAAATCCGGAAAAATCGATATCCAAAAATACTAAAAAATTCACAAGGGTACGAAGAATGTGAGGAATCCTCACATTCTTCGTACCCTCCCAAATCTCCACTTCTTTGGGCTTTTGAAAAATTTTTGGGGCATCATATGGCTTGGATGTAGTTTAAGTAGGTTCATTACACTTAGAAGGTGGTCAAATGAAATCCGGAAAAATCAAAATCCAAAAATACTAAAAAATTCACAAGGGTACGAAGAATGTGAGGTATCCTCACATTCTTCGTACCCTCCAAATTCTCCACTTCTTCTGGCTTTTTAAAATTTTTTGGGGCATCATATGACTTGTATGTTGTTTAAGTAGGTTCGTTACACTTAGAACGTGGTCAAATGACATCCGTAAAAATCGAAATCGTAAATATTTTAAAAAATTCACAAGGGTACGAAGAATGTGAGGAATCCTCACAATCTTCGTACCCTCCAAATTCTCCACTTCGTTGGGCTTTTTAAAAATTTTTGGGGCATCATATGGCTTGGATGTTGTTTAAGTAGGTTCATTACACTTAGAAGGTGGTCAAATGACATCCGGAAAAATCGAAATCCAAAAATACTAAAAAATTTACAAGGGTACGAAGAATGTGAGGAATCCTCACATTCTTCGTACCCTCCAAATTCTCCACTTGTTTGGGCTTTTTAAAACTTTTTGGGGCATCATATGGCTTGGATGTTGTTTAAGTAGGTTCGTTACACTTAGAACGTGGTCAAATGACATCCGGAAAAATCGAAATCGAAATTTTTGAAAAAAATTCACAAGGATACGAAGAATGTGAGGATTCCTCACATGCTTCGTACCCTCCAAATTCTCCACTTCTTTGGGCTTTTTTAAATTTTTTGGGGCATCATATGGCTTGGATGTTGTTTAAGTAGGTTCGTTACACTTAGAACGTGGTCAAATGACATCCGGAAAAATCGAAATCGAAATTTTTTTAAAAAATTCACAAGGGTACGAAGAATTTGAGGAATCCTCACATTCTTCGTAGCCTCCAAATTTTTGGGCCATCATATGGCTTGGATGTTGTTTAAGTAGGTTCATTACACTTAGAAGGTGGTCAAATGACATCCGGAAAAATCAAAATCCAAAAATACTAAAAAATTCACAAGGGTACGAAGAATGTGAGGAATCCTCACATTCTTCGTACCCTCCCAAATCTCCACTTCTTTGGGGTTTTGCAAATTTTCGGGGCATCATATGACTTGGATGTTGTTTGAGTAGGTTCGTTACACTTAGAAGGTGGTCAAATGACATCCGGAAAAATCGAAATTGAAATTTTTTTAAAAAATTCACAAGGGTAGGAAGAATGTTAGGAATCCTCACATTCTTCGTACCCTCCCAAATCTCCACTTCTTTGGGCTTTTGAAAAATTTTTGGGGCATCATATGGCTTTGATGTTGTTTAAGTAGGTTCATTACACTTAGAAGGTGGTCAAATGAAATCCGGAAAAATCGAAATCCAAAAATACTAAAAAATTCACAAGGGTACGAAGAATGTGAGGATTCAAATTCTCCACTTCTTTGGGCTTTTTTAAATTTTTTGGAGCATCATATGGCTTGGATGTTGTTTTAGTAGGTTCATTACACTTAGAACGTGGTCAAATGAAATCCGGAAAAATCGAAATCCAAAAATACTAAAAAATTTACAAGGGTACGAAGAATGTGAGGAATCCTCACATTCTTTGTACCTTTCCAAATTCTCCACTTCTTTGGGCTTTTAAAATTTTTTTAGGGCATCATATGACTTGGATGTTGTTTAAGTAGGTTCGTTACACTTTGAACGTGGTCACATGACATCCGTAAAAATCGAAATCGAAAATTTTTTTAAAAATTCACGAGGATACGAAGAATGTGAGGAATCGTCACATTCCTCGTACCCTCCCAAATCTCCACTTCTTTGGGCTTTTGAAAAATTTTTGGGGCATCATATGGCTTGGATGTTGTTTAAGTAGGTTCATTACACTTAGAACGTGGTCAAATGAAATCCGGAAAAATCGAAATCCAAAAATACTAAAAAATTCACAAGGGTACGAAGAATGTGAGGAATCCTCACATTCTTCGTACCCTCCCAAATCTCCACTTCTTTGGGCTTTTTAAAATTTTTTGGGGCATCATATGGCTTGGATGTTGTTTTAGTAGGTTCGTTACACTTAGAAGGTGGTCAAAGGACATCCGGAAAAATCGAAATCCAAAAATACTAAAAAATTTACAAGGGTACGAAGAATGTGAGGAATCCTCACATTCTTTGTACCTTTCCAAAATCTCCACTTCTTTGGGCTTTTTAAAATTTTTTGGCGCATCATATGGCTTGGATGTTGTTTAAGTAGGTTCGTTACACTTAGAACGTGGTCAAATGACATCCGGAAAAATCGAAATCGAAATTTTTTTTAAAAATTCACAAGGATACGAAGAATGTGAGGATTCCTCACATTCTTCGTACCCTCCAAATTCTCCACTTCTTTGGGCTTTTTAAAATTTTTTCGGGCATCATAAGACTTGGATGTTGTTTTAGTAGGTTCGTTACACTTAGAACGTGGTCAAAGGACATCCGGAAAAATCGAAATCGAAATTTTTTTAAAAAATTCACGAGGATACGAAGAATGTGAGGATTCCTCACATTCTTCGTACCCTCCAAATTCTCCACTTCTTTGGGCTTTTTAAAAATTTTTGGGGCATCTTCTGGCTTGGATGTTGTTTTAGTAGGTTCGTTACACTTAGAAGGTGGTCAAAGGACATCCGGAAAAATCGAAATCCAAAAATACTAAAAAATTTACAAGGGTACGAAGAATGTGAGGAATCCTCACATTCTTCGTACCCTCCAAATTCTCCACTTCTTTGGGCTTTTTAAAATTTTTTAGGGCATCATATGACTTGGATGTTGTTTAAGTAGGTTCTTTACACTTTGAACGTGGTTAAATGACATCCGTAAACATCGAAATCGAAAATTTTTTTAAAAATTCACAAGGGTACGAAGAATGTGAGGAATCCTCACATTCTTCGTACCCTCCAAATTCTCCACTTCTTTGGCCTTTTTAAAACATTTTGGGGCATCATATGGCTTGGATGTATTTTAAGTAGGTTCATTACACTTAGAAGGTGGTGAAATGACATCCGGAAAAATCGAAATCCAAAAATACTAAAAAATTTACAAGGGTACGAAGAATGTGAGGATTCCTCACATTCTTCGTACACTCCAAATTCTCCACTTCGTTGGGTTTTTTAAAATTTTTTGGGGTATCATATGGCTTGGATGTTGTTTAAGTAGGTTCATTACACCTAGAAGGTGGTCAAATGACATCCGGAAAAATCATTTTGAAAATTTTTTGGGGCATCATATGGCTTGGATGTTGTTTTAGTAGGTTCATTACACTTAGAAGGTGGTCAAATGACATCCGGAAAAATCGAAATCCAAAAATACTAAAAAATTTACAAGTGTACGAAGAATGTGAGGAATCCTCACATTCTTCGTACCCTCCCAAATCTCCACTACTTTGGGCTTTTGAAAAATTTTTGGGGCATCATATGGCTTGGATGTTGTTTAAGTAGGTTCATTACACTTAGAACGTGGTCAAATGACATCCGGAAAAATCGAAATCAAAAATTTTTTAAAAAATTCACAAGGGTACGAAGAATTTGAGGAATCCTCACATTCTTTGTACCCTCCAAATTCTCCACTTCTTTGGGCTTTTTAAAATTTTTTGGGGTATCATATGGCTTGGATGTTGTTTAAGTAGGTTCGTTACACTTAGAACGTGGTCAAATGACATCCGGAAAAATCGAAATCGAAATTTTTTTAAAAAATTCATAAGGATACGAAGAATGTGAGGATTCCTCACATTCTTCGTACCCTCCCAAATCTCCACTTCTTTGGGGTTTTCAAAATTTTTTGGGGCATCATATGGCTTGGATGTTGTTTTAGTAGGTTCGTTACACTTAGAAGGTGGTCAAAGGACATCCGGAAAAATCGAAATCCAAAAATACTAAAAAATTTACAAGGGTACGAAGAATGTGAGGAATCCTCACATTCTTTGTACCCTCCAAATTCTCCACTTCTTTGGGCTTTTTAAAATTTTTTGGGGCATCATATGGCTTGGATGTTGTTTAAGTAGGTTCGTTACACTTAGAACGTGGTCAAATGAAATCCGTAAAAAAATCGAAATCCAAAAATACAAAAAAATTTACAAGGGTACGAAGAATGTGAGGAATCCTCACATTCTTCGTACCCTCCAAATTCTCCACTTCGTTGGGCTTTTTAAAATTTTTTGGGGTATCATATGGCTTGGATGTTGTTTAAGTAGGTTCATTACACTTAGAAGGTGGTCAAATGACATCCGGAAAAATCGAAATCCAAAAATACTAAAAAATTCACAAGGGTACGAAGAATGTGAGGAATCCTCACATTCTTTGTACCCTCCAAATTCTCCACTTCTTTGGGCTTTTTAAAATTTTTTGGGGCATCATATGGCTTGGATGTTGTTTAAGTAGGTTCGTTACACTTAGAACGTGGTCAAATGACATCCGGAAAAATCGAAATCGAAATTTTTTTAAAAAATTCACGAGAATACGAAGAATGTGAGGATTCCTCACATTCTTCGTACCTTCCAAATTCTCCACTTCTTTGGGCTTTTTAAAATTTTTTGGGGCATCATATGGCTTGGATGTTGTTTTAGTAGGTTCGTCACACTTCGAAGGTGGTCAAAGGACATCCGGAAAAATCAAAATCCAAAAATACTAAAAAATTCACAAGGGTACGAAGAATGTGAGGAATCCTCACATTCTTTGTACCCTCAAAATTCTCCACTTCTTTGGGCTTTTTAAAACTTTTTGGGGCATCATATGGCTTGGATGTTGTTTAAGTAGGTTCGTTACAGTTAGAACGTGGTCAAATGACATCCGGAAAAATCAAAATCGAAAATTTTTTAAAAAATTCACAAGGGTACGAAGAATTTGAGGAATCCTCTCATTCTTCGTACCCTCCAAATTCTCCTCTTCGTTGGGCTTTTTAAAATTTTTTGGGGTATCATATGGCTTGGATGTTGTTTAAGTAGGTTCATTACACATAGAAGGTGGTGAAATGACATCCGGAAAAATCAAAATCCAAAAATACTAAAAAATTCACAAGGATACGAAGAATGTGAGGATTCCTCACATTCTTCGTACCCTCCAAATTCTCCAGTTCTTTGGGCTTTTTAAAATTTTTTGGGGCATCATATGGCTTGGATGTTGTTTAAGTAGGTTCGTTACACTTAGAACGTGGTCAAATGACATCCGGAAAAATCGAAATCGAAATTTTTTTAAAAAATTCACAAGGATACGAAGAATGTGAGGATTCCTCACATTCTTCGTACCCTCCAAATTCTCCACTTCTTTGGGCTTTTTAAAATTTTTTGGGGCATCATATGGCTTGGATGTTGTTTTAGTAGGTTCGTTACACTTAGAAGGTGGTCAAAGGACATCCGGAAAAATCGAAATCCAAAAATACTAAAAAATTTACAAGGGTACGAAGAATGTGAGGAATCCTCACATTCTTTGTACCCTCCAAATTCTCCACTTCTTTGGGCTTTCTAAATTTTTTGGGGCATCAAATGGCTTGGATGTTTTTTAAGTAGGTTCGTTACACTTACAACGTGGTCAAATGACATCCGGAAAAAACGAAATCGAAATTTTTTTTAAAAATTCACAAGGATACGAAGAATGTGAGGATTCCTCACATTCTTCGTACCCTCCAAATTCTCCACTTCTTTGGGCTTTTTAAAATTTTTTGGGGCATCATATGGCTTGGATGTTGTTTAAATAGGTTCGTTACTCTTAGAACGTGGTCAAATGACATCCGGAAAAATCGAAATCGAAATTTTTTTTAAAAATTCACAAGGATACGAAGAATGTGAGGATTCCTCACATTCTTCGTACCCTCCAAATTCTCCACTTCTTTGGGCTTTTTAAAATTTTTTGGGGCATCATATGGCTTGGATGTTGTTTTAGTAGGTTCGTTACACTTAGAAGGTGGTCAAAGGACATCCGGAAAAATCGAAATCCAAAAATACTAAAAAATTTACAAGGGTACGAAGAATGTGAGGAATCCTCACATTCTTTGTACCCTCCAAATTCTCCACTTCTTTGGGCTTTTTAAAATTTTTTGGGGCATCATATGGCTTGGATGTTGTTTAAGTAGGTTCGTTACACTTAGAACGTGGTCAAATGAAATCCGGAAAAATCGAAATCCAAAAATACAAAAAAATTTACAAGGGTACGAAGAATGTGAGGAATCCTCACATTCTTCGTACCCTCCAAATTCTCCACTTCGTTGGGCTTTTTAAAATTTTTTGGGGTATCATATGGCTTGGATGTTGTTTAAGTAGGTTCATTACACTTAGAAGGTGGTCAAATGACATCCGGAAAAATCGAAATCCAAAAATACTAAAAAATTCACAAGGGTACGAAGAATGTGAGGAATCCTCACATTCTTCGTACCCTCCCAAATCTCCACTTCTTTGGGCTTTTGAAAAATTTTTGGGGCATCATATGGCTTGGATGTTGTTTAAGTAGGTTCATTACACTTAGAAGGTGGTCAAATGAAATCCGGAAAAATCGAAATCCAAAAATACTAAAAAATTCACAAGGGTACGAAGAATGTGAGCAATCCTTACATTCTTCGTACCCTCCAAATTCTCCACTTCTTTGGGCTTTTTAAAATTTTTTGGGGCATCATATGGCTTGGATGTTGTTTTAGTAGGTTCTTTACACTTAGAAGGTGGTCAAAGGACATCCAGAAAAATCGAAATCCAAAAATACTAAAAAATTTATAAGGGTAGGAAGAATGTGAGGAATCCTCACATTCTTTGTACCCTCCAAATTCTCCACTTCTTTGGGCTTTTTAAAATTTTTTGGGGCATCATATGGCTTGGATGTTGTTTTAGTAGGTTCGTCACACTT